>NC_140258.1:9357955-9617955 GCF_949987555.1 Borostomias antarcticus
GGTAGTTGTAGAGAGAGAGGGAGGAGGTGGTCTGAGAGCCGTAGAGTGTCCGAGTCTGAGTCCGTCCGTCTGTCTCTGTCCTGTTGGTCCGTCCTGCTCCACTCAGGAGGCTCCTCGGGTCGATACTCTGCAGATGGGCTTTGGGCACGCTGGGGGAATTTAATGGCGCCCCAGAATCATTTTTGTCCTGCGTAATTTAAGTCAGTCCCGGAAATTGTAGAGATGTTCTCTTCAAGCTCGGCTGCTTTATGACCATATGGATATGCGCTATGCTTTGCGGTGCACGCACACTTGCAATTGTGTGTGTGTGTGTGTGTGTGTGTGTGTGTGTGTGTGTGTGTGTGTGTGTGTGTGTGTGTGTGCGTGTGACCCCAGTGCACCTGCCTGCCGCAGTGCTTTAAAAGGAAGAGAACGCATATTGTGACCCTGTGGGAGTTGCAGCTGCTGCTGGATCACTCAGAGTCATCACCCTGGCAGATAAGGTTAAACACTTCCAGAGGTGGGGGGGGGGGGGCAGGGGGTGGAGGTTGAGGGGAGAGTGCCCTCCAAAAACACAATGCCAGAGTTCCTGTCTTAGTCACACTGACCTGCCGCTGCTGATGACCTCCACGCAAATCCCTGCCTTGACGTCTACCAGTCATTCACTGGCCCAGGTCTGGCCTGACGAGGGAGAGGAGAGTTGAATTCTACCACCTTTTTTTCCTTCATGTCCTCACAAAGGCGCTCATGCTGACACACACGCACACACATGCTCTCCTTTTCTCTCAAAGACTTACACATTCACACACACACACACACATACACACACACACACACACCTCTCAAAACACACACACCCAAGCATCACAATCCCCCACCTTGCCTCGACTCTCAGGCATTCATCACTGCCAAGTGCATCAAAGTACTGTACTGAGCAGAGTGCTAGAAGAGAGAGAGAGAGAGTAGAGAGAGTAGAGAGGAGAGACCGGGAACAGAGGGAGTCTCTGAAAGGAAAACGTAGCTGACAGCAGGAGAGTGGCGCAGGGGGGCAGAGTGTTGCATTCACTCAGGTATCCCCACCCCGTTTCTCTCTCCCTGCTGTCACTGGCGCTTTGTGTGACGAGTCGTGTCACATGGAAAAGAGCTCCCGCATTACCGCTCGAAGATTTGACTCACAGATTTGACTCACAGATTTGACTCACAGATTTGACTCACAGATTTGACTCGTGTGTGTGTGTGTGACAGAAGCAATGTTTGATTGCGATTTACGTTTGACTCGCGATGAATGTGGAGGGCTCGGTTAGGGAAGGGAATGAAACGTATAAAGAACATTTAGAGTATTTGGAAAATAATCATCATCGTCATCGTCATCATCATTAACATCATCATCACCATCATCATTATTAACACCATCAGCATCAGCATCATCACCACCATCATCATCATCATCATCACCATCATCATTATCACCACCATCACCATCACCACCACCACCATCATCATCATCATCATCATCATCATCATCATCATCATCATCATTACAAGGACACATTACATCTCTCTCCCCAGTGGGTGCAGCTGCGCCAAAGTGTCCTCAAAGTGAAGGTCCTTCCACATGTCCTACACTGTGCTACTGTATGCTGTTATATTCTCCCAGCATCACAGGGAGGAGGTAGTAGCTCTGTTATTTCCTTCTTCCCTACTTCCCTGCGAGCTGAACTGTACTTATGAAAAGGAAGGATATATACGAACACATACTCACACACACACACACACACACTGTAGACTTCCCGTGGTTCCTCTGATTCAAAAGTACTGTAGAGGGCACCTTAAAAGATCTTAGTTCCCCTCAGGAGACTGGAAGCTCTAGTGCTACAGTAGACGGATGCCAATATTTGCATGAGTGCTCATCATGGACCATTGTGATGTGTGTTGGCCAATCAAATCCAGACTGCCGAGGTTGTACACGGCAGTATTGCATCACGGTCCCAGTGAATAGTCCATAGTACCCTATGCTGTCATTGTAGGGTTAGCCACACAGTAGGGAACACCACTGACTGTCTCACAACGAAAAGTACTTTATAAATATTAAATGAATCATTATTACTATTTTAAATACATGTGTATGGTAGGGTATGGTCTTTGTTGTGTGTCCTCATGGCCCAGTGAGTGTATGTTTGGAGTCACTGCCTCAACAAGTGTCCTTCGGTACCTGAGGAAATCTAACCTTTACGCCAGTGTGGGCGGGGTCAGTCCAGCATGTCCACCCCACCATCACCCTTCGTAACCATGGTGAATGATCGAGAACCTACCGAAAACGATTCTCATGCCTTTTCATGAGATTGCAGAAGTTCGAGTTTGGTATTGTTTTTTTTTTGCTCTGTATTCCAAGTTGAGCAAACACATCAAACAGAACTCTCTCTCTCTCTCTTACAACGAGAGGAGAGGGGAGGAGCGGAGGCCAAATGAAAAGATGTGATTCAAATTAAGGGCAGAAAACATTGATCGTTGCTCACACAGTTCATAACTTGTGGACACGAGTGCGGTCCAGGCAGACAGAAAGACAATACTCTCTTCCTGCTCTAAACCTCATTTGAATGGATTCTCGATACGTCTGACTCAATTGCGTGTGTTGTAGAGCAGGCTCTGAAGAAGCAGGCCATATGTTTCCCACATTTTTTCACAACTTTGTAAATAAGCCGTCGGTCAGTCAATCAATTAGTGGGTACTGTAAAGTATCCTCCATGTTTTTCAATGAGAGCTACTGTAAGTAATGCTCTTTATAAATATTAGTCAGTTGGTCTGCGTGCTGTGTACTGTCAATTATTTTTGTTGTACAGCACTCTTTTAGCCACATAGCATAGCCATTGTGGGTATTGGATCTAGACAGTCTGTCAGTCCATCTGTCCGTCTGTCTGTCTGTCCATCTGTCTGTCTTTTTTTCTTTCAGTCAGTCAGCCAGCTAGCCAGTCAGCCAGTCAGCCAGTCAGTCAGCCAGTCAGTCAGCCAGTCAGTCAGTCAGTCAGTCAGTCAGTCAGTCAGTCAGCCGGTCAGTCAGTCAGCCAGTCCCCACATCTCCACTCATGGCTTTCAGCCCACCTGCCAGTCACTCTTCTTGCCAGCCAATCGATAGCCAGCCTTTGGGATTGACAGCTGCTGTGGGCCAGTGAGGAAAGTTGCTGTGTCCCTCTGATCGATGGGACAACGATCACCGGGCCTTATCTTGTCAGCGCCGGGCCGGGGCCGGTCACCAGGCGCTCCCGGGTATTGACGGATTTTCAGCCGCCATCGAGCATCATTGTCATAGTGGCGGGCGGGGCGATGAGGGCGCGAGATAAGACCCAGGTCCTTCAGTCAAACGACGGGGAGAAACACACACTCGCTGGAATTTCTCTCTCTTTCTCTCTGGGGTTCTCACATTCTCTCTCTCTCCCTCTCTTTCTCTCCCTCTCTCTATCTCTCCCTCTCTCTCTTCCTCTCTTTCTTTCCCTCTCTCTTTCTCTCCCCCCTCTCTCCCGCTCTCTTCCTCTCTATCTCAATCTCTCACTCTCTCTTTCTCTCCCTCTCTCTCTCCCCCTCCCTCTCTCCCTCCGCCTCTCTCTCTCTCTCTCCTCATCCTTGTCTTCTCCCTGCATCTTGTTCTTTGAGGGAGATTAGTAAATGGGGTAATTAAAATCTATGTTAATGTGTGTCTTTTGCTGATTTCATGATAATGTGTGTGTCTTTGGCTGATTTCATGATAATGTGTGTGTCTTTTGCTGATGATAATGTGTGTGTTGTGTTTGTGTGTGTTCCTCTGGCAGTTTAACTTTGTGGGCCGGATCCTGGGGCCTCGGGGGCTGACAGCCAAACAGCTGGAGGCAGAGACAGGATGTAAAATCATGGTCCGCGGGAAAGGCTCCATGAGGGACAAGAAGAAGGTAAGACACACACACACACACACACACACACAAACACACAGATTACAATCTGCACTTTTTGTAGTTATCGATCATCTCAGCCATGTTGCCCCCCCCCTATCTCCATGCCCTCTCTCAGAACCTATTGACACGCAGGTTTGCCTCATCGCCTGTGGTTTCATATAGCGAACATGCACAGTGCTACACTCTGTCTTTGTGATAGAAGAGGGCGTCCAGTCTGTGGACTCAGTCCTGGTCCAGATATTTCCTCCTGTTGGGCAACAACAATCAGGCCCCCCTGGAGGCAGCCGAGGCCCTGAGAGCCGGGGCTGGGCAGGTGTTCAAACATTGTCCTTGGCCTCAGATCTGTGGGGTCCAGGCTGCAGAGAGGCCCAGAGAGGCCAGGTCAGCCTCCCGCCCCCAACTTCCTCCAGGCTCGAGCATCTGGCCCCTTGCCTCCAGCTTCCATCCCACAGTCCATAACCCCTAGACCCCATAGCCCCTACTTCATAGTCCATAACCCCTAGACCCCATAGCCCCTACTTCATAGTCTATAACCCCTAGACCCCATAGCCCCTACTTCATAGTCCATAACCCCTAGACCCCATAGCCCCTACTTCATAGTCCATAGCCCCTAGCCTCTGGCCCCTAGCCTACAGCCTCCAGACCATAGCTACCACCCACCCCCAACCCCTAGCCCCTAGTATAGCCCATAGCCCCTAGCCTCTAGCTCCTAGTCTCCAGTCCCCAGCCCCTAGCCCATAGCCCACAGGTCCTAGCCCCTTGCCCATAGCCCATAGTTTCCAGGCTGCCCCAGACTGGGACACGTGACCATGCTGGGACGTGTGCTCCTCTGCCCTGCACCCAGCAGGATGGGGGAGGAGCCCCTGGAGAGGAGGTCTGTGACTAAAGGGGGTCGTACACACACATACACACACATGCACACACATACACACACACACACATACATACAGTACACACGCTTGTGTGTATACACTATCACCCACGTAGAGACACATGCACGAATACACATACAACCACCCACACACGCAGAGACATACACACGCAAACGCACACACAAACACACGCACACACACTCACACACACACAGAAACACACATTCAACACACAGCGTGTTTATTTCCCCATCCCTCTCGTTCTCTCTCTCAGAATGGACCCGTTTGTGTTCCCACTGCATAAGCAAGGGCCTGTGCTCTGTTTGGACAAGTGCTGTTGGTGGAGATAGTTATCTGAGCTCTTCCCCAGTGTCTCCGCAGGGTTGCCGGGCAGAGAAAATAAAACAAGTGTCTCTGATATCGCTGTTGTGGTCTCCTCATCCTCCCTCCACATCTGCTTCTGCTCTGCTCCCCGCCAGGACACAGCTGCTCTGTCTGTTGGCCCGTCGTGTCTCTCACCTGGAGGCCCGGGACACCGGCTCCTCTCATGCTCATGTGGTTAGCAGTGAGATTTATGGACTCGAGCCACCAAACTACCGGTCTTTTCTCTCACACAGTAACGCTCAGTCAGTGACCCCCTTCTCTCCTCTCCTTATCTGCTTCTTCAGTCTACTGTAACTCATAGCACTCTCTCTCTCTCTCTCTCTCTCTCTCTCTCTCTGTTATGTTCCGGCACTTTCTTTTCCCGGTCTCTGCTCCGTTCTCCCTCTCTCTCTCTCTCTATTTATCGCTCTCTCTATCACACCTACTCTTTCTCTCCCTCCCTCTCTCTCCGGCTATGTTCCGGCACTTTCTTTTCCCTGTCTCTGCTCCATTCTCTCTCTCTCTCTCTCTCTCTCTCTCTCTCTCTCTCTCTCTATCTCTCTCTCTATCCTTCTCTATTTCTTTCTCTCTCTCTCTCTCTCTCTCTCTCTCTCTCTCTCTCTCTCTCTCTCTCTGTGTGTAACTGTGGGGCATGATTGTAGCTACCTGCAGGCAGTGCATTAGATCCCCTCCTCCTCCTCCTCTGAGGCCGGGGGCTAGCGGTGGCCTTGTCCTCTGCCTAATGTCTCATGCCACATGCACACTCTGTAAGTGGGAAACAAACGTGGGATGACACAGATAGTGTTCTGTGGAATGCGGGAGCGAGTGGAAACACTCTGCCCCCGACCAGCAGCCAGCAGAGATAACCAGGGATGAGAAGCACTTTTCTTTCTCACTTACACACACATCCACACTCAGACACACACACACACATACCAACATCAGCTATAAACGGAAGAAGCACCCACATTATCCTCGTAGGCAGCTTGGTGAGAGCCCCATGTTGCGAAGCCAGCCAGAGTAGAGCTGATAGTCTCAAGCCTGCGGTTGACATCGTCATTCTCCTGACAATAGCTGGCAGCACAGGCTCTGCTCTGCTCTCAGACGAGGCCTGCTGGCTGTTACTGCTATGAGGACTGTCAGAGCAGCTTCACACACGGCCGCTCCCAGACAGGCTAGACCGTACTGGCTACCCTAGGGATGAGACGGTATGGATTTTTGCATTACGGTACGGTATCTAGTTACACGGTACGGTTTACGGTATTTCACGGTATAAGGCATTTCAACCCTACAGTGCAACACATGATGGACAATACACACTATTGTAATTAAGCTCAGTTTATTAATAGCAAGTTTATATTAAATTACAAAATTAACTGTTACAAGCAACTTGAAATCAGCAGCGCATTATTATGTAATTCCGTAAACATAATACCGTAAACATAGGGAATGTCACGGTTCTAATACCGTGGACATTTTATACCGCGGTTCACGGTTTTGCGGTATACCGTCACATCCCTAACCATAGCACACTGCTTTGTTTGTGTGTGTGTGCGCACGTGCTCTTGTCAGAATTGGACACATTTTCAGCGTTGCTCCAGAAGAATATGTGCATATTTATTAGGCTTATTGTGTATCTTCAGCGGTGCCGCGGGTCTTAAATGAGCTGCAGTCGCACCACCACACAACCATTAACAGCACGACTTCTCATCTTATTGCTCAGTGGCTTGAATTACCTGTGGAGATACCTACCGTACCGTAGCTGCATGCTAACGTCTTTCTGAGCACTATCTCCATAGTCATTCTATCCCCGCAGTACAGGCTTACTGCTTACTGACACCCGAGGAGTGTGTTTCAAATTAACGAGGACGACGGAACAGCATACAGCACTTATTCAATGACATTTAGTGTGTCGGTGAACAAGTAAGA
Source organism: Borostomias antarcticus (assembly GCF_949987555.1). NCBI lineage: Eukaryota > Metazoa > Chordata > Actinopteri > Stomiiformes > Stomiidae > Borostomias > Borostomias antarcticus. The sequence continues at coordinate 9,365,022 of NC_140258.1, forward strand.
GTTTGTTTGTGTACGTCCTGTGTGTGGAGTGTGTGTGCGCGTTAGGGGAGAGTGAGTGGTGGGGGGAGGAATAATCCTAATTTGTTATGGCCAGAATTCTGCGCTGGAATGTTGCAAACGAGAGTGCTGCAACAAAGAACTAGCCGAACCCTGGCTTTTTGTTCTTCCAACTCTAAATCCCGTAGCGAGGAGCTTTGATGTGACAGAGCTCTTACACAATCAAGAAGACGTCTGGATTTCAGAGAACAGCACCAGTCTTAGTCTGCTAGCACCGTTCCTTTGACCCGAAATCCCTCCCCTGTGTGTGTGTGTGTGCGCGTGCGCGTGTGTGTGTGCGCGTGCGCGTGTGTGTGTGTGGTCTCCAACTCCCGTTCACACTAGTGCCAGCAGTGTATCATGTGTCCAAGGATGCTGAGATATCATTCAATCAAGACCTTCACCAGTAGCAGGTTGACCCAGATAGCTAGCGAGCAGGAAGTGGCGCAGAGATATCAAAACTACGCTTGAAACTCCCAAGTCAGTGACTATATTCAACAATACGCAATATACTTGGTATGAGTCTCAAACTCTAAAAGCTGATGGTGGACGCTGACGTGATGAGGGTAAAGCTGATTGGACGCTGACGTGATGAGGGTAAAGCTGATTGGACGCTGACGTGATGAGGGTAAAGCTGATTGGACGCTGACGTGATGAGGGTAAAGCTGATTGGACGCTGACGTGATGAGGGTACTCCCTGCTTACTCTCGCTGGCTGTTAGAGCTGTTATCAGGTGACGTGATGTCTGCCTGCTTTGATGGGAGTGCAGGTGTTCACCTTGTATAACCTTTCTGCTGAGTGAATCCCCCCCCCACACACACACATACACACTCACACATGCAAACACACGCACACACACACACACACGCTCTGAGACTACAGGTGGTACGACCTGAGATCTCCTTTATATCTAATTACAACACAGTTCCTCACTGAGGTGAGAGGAGGTATTCTGACTGCTGCAAAGCAATAAGGAATGTTTCCTTTTGGATGCAAGTCCACACACACACACACACTGGGTCACAGAGGCGAGGGAGGGAGGGGGGGAAAGTAGGCTACTGTATGTTGTTGATTGGATAGCTTGCTGAACGCAGCTGTTAACCAGGCCTTAATTCCCAACCGTTTTGCTTTCGCAAGTTGTGAATGGTAATTAAAAACTCTGCAAACTCTGTATTATTTTTGGTAGGGACAATTCGTGTTTCCGTGGCGTTGGTATGGAATACCATAGCGTCCATACCTAAAACTACGCCTATGCACACACACACACACTCATACAGGACTGAACTGGTGCATGAACTCACACTGTGAATATTCACACTTACTGTAGATTCATGCTCACTCACATAAACACACACGTGCACACACCCATATACACACACACACACACACACAAATCCTAATTTGGATTGACCCTGTGTGCAGGTGTTTCTCTAAACCCATGGTATCTCAAGTGCAGCACCCCGCCCCCGTCCTCCGGTCCTGCTCTCTCCACTCGACCCAATGAAGCCTAGTTTATACAGTATACCGTAGAAGACAAGCTATGGCTCGCGGCTCCTGGCCCGGAGCTCTGGGTATTGTATAAACTAGGCTTTAGCCGTCCTCTGTCCTGTCATCGTGGCCTGGCGTCCTCTGGCCTGCCTCGCTGGGGCTCTGTGGGGCCGGTCGGCTTCTCCCCTTCAGGACCGCCGCTACTGCCTGGGCTAGCATCACAAAAGAGCAGACCCAGGGATTTATGGGAATTGATTATGGCCAAGAGTCTACGGCCGTGGACAGGGCCAGAGAGAAGGAGAGAGAGAGAGAGGGATGGAGAGAATAAGAAAGAGGGTGGAGGGGGGGGGGGCAACAAGGAGACCGGGGAGAGAGAGAGAGAGAGAGGGATGGAGAGAATAAGAAAGAGGGTGAAGGGGGGGGGGGGGGGGGCAACAAGGAGGCCGGGGGGAGAGAGAGAGAGAGAGGGATGGAGAGAATAAGAAAGAGGGTGAAGGGGGGGGGGCAACAAGGAGACCGGGGAGAGAGAGAGAGAGAGAGAGAGAGAGAGAGAGAGACTGGGGGAGACAAGGAGAAAGAGAAATAAACAGAGGCTCCGTGGAAGGGACACACAGCTGGACAGCGAAGGCATTTAAAAGGGGCTGGGGGAACATCGCCTTGGCGACCGCCATGTCATCCCCTGACCTGGGGGGCAGGAGGGGGAGGGGCTTGAGATGAACCGACTCCTCCGTCCCCAGGGTGCTCAGACGTAGCCTGTTTCAGAGCCAACACGTACACACACACACACACGTACACACACACACACACACACACACACTCCGTCAGCCCCCAGTGTAGCCCTCTCTGGTGCCGTTGCTTTGTTTTTTTCTGGTCGTTATTGATGGCGTGTCAGTGGGTGGGCTGGCTTGTCTGTGACAGCTAGACGCTGGGGATCAATTTTTAGTGCTTGTCATGAGAAAGTAATACAGGATAGATCAAGCCAGGACAACGTGCAGAGGGGGGGAGAGAGCGAAAGAGAGCTTCAGAGCAGGAAGTAATCGCAATGTTACAGCGTGTCACCTCTCTGTTGAGATGGATCTTTGGATTATCACACTTATACACCTATGTGCTGATTTATATCCTTTGTTGTGAGGGGATAATGTGCTTATCCAGGACCAGGCCTCTCAGTAGTATTACAAATGTTGCTGAATGCAAGGCGCCAGTGGTTGTAAAAACTCGTTATGGATGAGAAAAGCGTCCTTTTTCTAATTGTCATCATGGGACCACACATTATAATCACTGACAAGTATCTGCTCTGCTGTATGGAGCACAGGGACACAATAGAGTCATAATGAAAATCAGCTCCCAAACACAATCACTGAGTGATCACCATCTATTTCCCATTTGTGACTAGAGGGAGAAAAATGGCTTGTTTTTTTGCATAATGTCTGATTGTGGTATAAATCAGACGGTGATTTTTTCATCATGAGATGAATAAAGAAAATGTTTGTACTAGACAGAAGGCCAGGAGGGGGCAGAGAGATGAACACATCGCATGGCCTCTATTTCTTCTGGTGACAAAACCAATTAAGATGTGTCTTTCATCTTTTATTCTCCACATACACACTTTTCTGCTATATTAAAGGTATAGGAGATAAAAGGAACGATGCAGTAGTCATGGAAATGGCCGTTCTCGTGTGATCCCCCCTGTCTCGCGCAACTTTCCCCCGAGGCATCCCCAAGGCATGTCTGGTTTGACTTGTATGCCAATTGTCGCTGAAGTGTACAGTACGTACGTGAAATGTACAGTATGTTGTTGGTGATGTTTGGGAACCCTGACTAGATGTCAGGTTCACATTCTGTGTATGTTGCTGCCCAGCCAAACCTAGCAGTAACAAGTTTTCTCTCTCTCTCTCTCTCTCTCTCGCTCTCTCTCTCTCTCTCTCTCTCGCTCTGTGCACCAGTGAAGTAGGTTTGGTCCGCTCCCCTTTGTGGAAGAGCTCCATGTTTGATGTGATGTTCTGGGCGTGCTGTCTTCCTGCTCGGTGTCGTGGGTCTAGGCAGATCAAAGCCCCCTTTGCTCGGATCCGCTTCATTTCTGTTTATTATGTTGTTGTTTGTTCACCGTCTTATAGTAATGGGAGGGTTTTGTTTATTCCACGTTGTTCCTATGTTGGCGAGGAAGCAGGGGAGAACGCTGCTGGAGATGTTTTATTCTAGTCTTGGACGATGTTCAAGCTTTTGCAGCATTATTGTATGTAGGATGTTGCACACTACTGAGAGGAACTGTGCCTAGCCCAGCCAAACTGTCCCGATGGAGCTGTCAATTCTGGATAAACCACTACCAGAAGTTATCTTTGGCTAAGACAGGACAGCTCAGGTTGAGAGTAGTATGATATTGTAGCATGTTAGTTATGTCTGTGGCTGTCACGCTGCTGTCTGAAGGTGTTGTTCTGTGTAGAGTCAGAGTGAAGGCAAGGAGAGGCCAGGGACTTTGTTTAACCTCCTGGAGGTCTCCGGTTGACCTCCATTGTTTGGCCCAGACAGACGCTTTTAGACTGTCACGTGGTGGCTCACAAGTAACCAAGGCTATTCTGGCATCATTTTGAACAGCTTATAGCTTTATTAAATAAAGGAGGAGAGACAGTGACATTCCTCACTTCCCTGTCTGCTCGAGGTCACTGGGGAATGTGTGGAGTTCAGCAGGTTCATCCAGCAGCAGCTTAGTGGGGGGGGGGGCAGGAGGTCTGTACCCCCAGGAGGGCTGTTCTCAGACAAACTTTCACATGCCATGAAAAAACAGACTTTTGATGTATGATTGACATTATTGAGATTTTTTCCCACTGTTTGGCAGGATAAATACTACATATAAACAGTATGTTGCACTGAAATGCTAACTGAGAAAAAAAGAGATAGTTTTTAAATACACTATGAAATATACTGAACAAACACACATTCTCCTTTGCCGTTTTTTTTTTTAAGTCTTTGACCTCTTGATCTTTCCTCTCTCTCTCTCCCTGTCAGGAGGAGCAGAACCGAGGCAAGCCCAACTGGGAGCACCTGAACGAGGACCTGCACGTCCTGATCACGGTGGAGGACGCCCAGAACCGGGCCGAGATCAAGCTGCAGCGGGCCGTGGAGGAGGTCAACAAACTCCTGGTGCCGGCGGTGAGTCGCTGGCCTGCCCTGCCACTTTTTTGACCTGTTGGTTTCACTGTCCTTAGGCTGTTTTCTGTTACACCCCACACGTTGATACAGTATAATAACCTCTGTTGTACTGTAAGGACGTCATCCTGCTCGAAACCGGCAATAAAGGTATTGCTCTTTAAAACCAATTAGCGCTGAATGCTCATTCTAGTGGTCAGCTGTGCATCACAACAGACAATCAACTCCAAAGAGACAGTAGGGACCCTCATTAACTAAGTATTTCCTTTTATAGTGAAATCAATCGCAATGATGTAGCTTTTTGTACAGCGCTTATTTGTTTAAGTGTGTACTGTATATGGAAAGAAAGCCAGAAAAGGAGAGAGAGAGAGAGAGAGAGACCAGCATTTCTGCTGATCCACACTTTCCCCCTTTCGTTTCCTTGATGTGACTTGATGAACAGGAAGTGAGAGAGCTCTTGTTGCGCTGGAAAGGGGAAGTGTCATTGGAAGGCGACAGGAAGGCGTAATCTCAGTCTGCCTCTGTTGACGTGCTTCCTCATCCCCCACCAGAGCACGAGGAGGGGGTTATTTCGGTTGTCTCTCAAAGCATGGCAACTCACAGACATTCGTCTCGTTGTCAGGCTCAAACAACATGCTGTAGACAGCTGTCATATCATTGACAGGGTTTCCTGTAGATATGTGGTTGCCAAATATATATTCAGATGTATGTACATAGCAAGATCTGCTTGTGTATTTAGATCTGCTTGTGTATTTAAATCAGTTTCTTGGACTAAGATAAGAATAGCAGATAGCGGTGATGGAGAACTGGAGGACAAAGGTGTCAGCTAATGCATTCTCCCGGGAAGGTATCCATGTATCATATTACAAGTGTCCTTCACTGATTGACCCTGCCAATGCTGTAAATTATACTTATGTGTAACCAGGCCCAGCCAACCCACCGTCCCCAAACACACTTGCTGAACAGTTGTTGTCTTGTCTGTTGTGTGTGTTTTTGTGACGGGTGCACATGTGAGTGCCTGTGTATGTGCCTGTCTCTGTGTGTGTGTGTGTGTGTGTGTGTGTGTGTGTGTGTGTGTGTGTGTGTGTGTGTGTGTGTGTGTGTGTGTGTGTGTGTGTGTGTGTGTGCACACGTGCATGTGTGTTTAGGTGTGCATCCTATAAAGATAGCGTGACAGTGGATGTCCTGCTGCCCTGGGCTCATGTGACGGGGCCTCGGGGAGGTCAGGGCTGATAGTAGCTGGCTAGCTGGCTCTGAAAGCTGTCACAAACAGGTCTGGACAGGGCCGTTAACACAGAGAGCATGACTGACCGCTGGAGCTGACCCCATTGATCAGATTACCACTCATAAATGAATGAAGAACTCAAGACAGGCGTGGTCAATGCCTAGGTGAACCTGGCCAGAGGGCTTGGAGGGGCCAATGTTAGGGCAACTTTGGTAGAACATTTTATTTAGGTCTGTGCTGTAATTAAGTAAGAGAGATTACCAACTGTGTGTTGGTGAGCTGGAGACTGATTTGGAGGAAATAAGTCACTCACTTGCTAGTTCAGAAAAGACGAGGGGGAAATGGCATATGGGTCATGTGATGGTCATCACAGAGGCAGTGTCCATTCCCACCCTGACTAGTATCTGGGACTAGTAGGAGGTTCTGCTGGTGCTGCTGGCACTTTGAAATAGAGGTTTGTGTAAAGTGTGTTTGAAAGGCAGTTTGGTCTTTTCATCATTAGGTTTCTGTGTGGATGGAGTTTGAGTGGAGTTTCTGTAGATTTTTCCATATATATGATATATGTATATATATATTTAAAATTAAAATTAAAATACAAAATAATAATAATACAAAAAATATATATATATATATAATATATATATATAATATAATATAATAGGATATATACGATATAGTATAATAGTTGTGTTGAGTATATAGTAGGATAGAAGATAATATAGTATAATAGTTGTGTTGAGGCGAGCTGCCATCTCATCTTCGCCTGGGCATCAAGTCGCTCATTTGGTGCCTCCTTGGGCTGCCATGGCAACTGCCCTCCGGCCACCTAGAATAGGGACGGGGACTCACACACAGTCTTTCTATCTCTTCATCCACTGCAATCTCATTGATAGTGCTGTGCGTGTGTGTGTGCGTGTGTGTGTGTGAGATAGAGAGAGAGTGTGTGAGAGAGCGTGTGTTTGTGTGATGCAAAAGTGAACTTCTTTCCGCCCACCTGTGGTAAAACCCATTACAGGGCTGTGTTTGCCCCTGAGGGACTTGCCACAGACAAAGGAATGAGAAACTGTGTGTTTCTCCCTCTGTTTGCATAAAGATAACAGTCAGCAGCTTTCTCTAACTCCCCTAAAAAGCTTCTTAATCCCAGCTGAAATTTACATACAGATTGAACACATGGGGTGACATTCTGACAGGCGCATCAGCTCCCCAGCTCCCGCTGTTTGGCCAGTGGAGTGACTAAAGATAGAGGAGTGTGAATATCTACCTGGGAACCAGACGGCTGCTGTGGCACCTTGCTCTGCCTATACCGTGTGAGGTAGCTATAGGTGACAGACGTCTGTTAGGACCCTGCTTGATTGCAGTGCAGTGTGGATCAGTGGAGCCGTCATTGACTTCCTGTATCTGGTTTTAAACCTGTGATTCATACAGCATGTCTGCAGGCCATATTTAGATTTAGAACTGAATGCGTATCCAGCTTTGAATTGCTTGAGCAATCACAGCGCTCTACCCCCTAATCATCATCATCCACATCATTATCATCAGACCACTATTGTTCTTTCAGTCGTATTGGCGAGCAGCAGTGTGGATGGTGATTACCTCCATAGGTACTATATTCTCAATAAACCAGTCTGTCTCAGAACCATGGTGCGTGATTGTGCTTTACTGCCTTCACTCTCATCAGCCTGCCACTGTGCCACACAACCAGCTCTGTGCGTGTGTGTGTGTGTGTGTGTGTGTGTGTGTGTGTGTGTGTGTGTGTGTGTGTGTGTGTGCGTGCGTGCGTGCGTTTGCGTGTGTGTGTGAAATCACACCAGTTTTAAAATCACTACACTGGTTACCTGTCAGTTTTAGAATCGATTTTTATTAATCCATACATAATTATGCACCTAAATACATGTCAGACTTACAATATACACCTAGTAGGCCCCTCAGGTCATGTGGTTCCTAGAGACAGGACTGAGAGGCATGGGGAGGCAGCCTTCAGTTCTTATGCCCCCAGAACAGGACCTGAGAATGTCTGAGGCCGTGGTAACTAAGCAAGATCTTAATACATACCTTTTTAATATCGCTTTTACCACATAGCTTTACTTGTGTTTACGCGTGTGTGTGTGTGTGTGTGTGTGTGTGTGTGTGTGTGTGTGTGTGTGTGTGTGTGTGTGTGTGTGCGAGCGTGCGCATGCGTGCATGCTTGGGTGCGTCTCCCTGCAGTGCTCATCCGTCATGCGTCAGATTGTTGCGGTGAAGACATTCCTCAAGACTCAAATTTTCTGTGAGAGAGAGAAAGTGCTGATTTCAGTTGAAGTATGGAAAACATTTGGTAGCTCAGGGGTTGGGTAGGACACATAGTCATGTGAATCTCCTCATAGAGGATGTGGTCAGTCTATCAGCTGATGGTGCTGTCCACTTGTTTTTTTCTTGTTTTGTTTTTATCCTGTTGCTTCACTCTCACGCCATATTACACTGACCAGAGGCATATGACTCAGTTTCATGATGCCACAAATAGAGGAAAAAAGTGGAACCCTGATGTTGAATGTGTCCACCCGAGAGTGAGAAGAAGAAGAAGAGAAGAAGAAGAAGAAGAAGAAAAAGAAGAAGAAGAAGAAGTAGAAGAAGCATGAATATCAAAGGTGCTCATGCTGTTGTAACAGGCGTCACTGCGTCGCTCGTCAGTATCACTTCCCTCACTTTCCCATGCATGGGTTCGAGCTCGGGTCCCTGACTTGCCAACGCCACGCATGACGACCTTACGTAAACACCGCTTTAGCCAGCTACGCCACCGGAGCGAGGGATTCTTTGGCGTGGGTGGGCAGTATTTATACTGAGGAGGAGTTTAACCAATTCAATTTGGTTACACTCCACACACCACAGTGACCGCACCTGGTCGAGCTGAGTGTATCTGGGTTACGGCACCACTGTAACAAGTGTCACTGCGCCGTTCGCCAGTGTTCACCCTTGTTTGCCTGTGCTGGGTACAATCTCGGGTTCTCTGACTTGCCAACACATGACCACCTCTTATAAACACCGCTCTAGCTACAGTAGCTACGCCATTAAAAAGCCAGCGATTCAACAGCGTGTGTGGGCAGTTTATGCCAATTCAACTCGGTTACACTGTACTGTTACAGATACCAGCAATGTCTGTCCACCGCCCCCCCCCCCCTCCCCCTTAGCCCCACCCCGTCTCTCCATGCCTTCCCAGCAGCAGCGAGGCCCAGGCGGTAAGTGTTTGGGCGCTGAAGGGACCACTTTAATTAAAGTCCTGTCTATCAACAGGGGCCGCCATGGCTCCTGGCCCCCACCGGCTTGACAGATAGAGCCTGCTCTAATTGTCACAGCCTTAAGATAAAGTAGGAACAAAGTGGTGTGTGTGTGTGTGTGTGTGTGTGTGTGTGTGTGTGTGTGTGTGTGTGTGTGTGTGTGTGTGTGTGTGTGTGTGTGTGTGTCTGCGTGTCTCCTCTACTCACCCTCTAGGCTTGGCTAGCTCTGGCAGTGTAATGTTTGGGCACAGACGAACTTGAGCAAACACACACACGCACACATTAGCACACACACACACATACACACGCATACACACACACACACACTGCTGGAATCTCCTGCAGCCAAACACAGCCCATCAGACGCCTGACTCCTCCTTAGCCCCTCTGCTCTGGAATATCTAACGCTACACTTGACGGTTTTAATTAAACACCGCCGGTCTTGAGGGAGACGGCGAGCAGGTCTCGCCACCAGCTCTCATATTGTCGCCTTTCTCTTTCTTTCTTTCTTTCTTTCTTTCTTTCTTTCTTTCTTTCTTTCTTTCTTTCTTTCTTTCTTTCTTTCTTTCTTCCTTTCTTCCTTTCTTTCTATATTTCTTTTTTTCTTTCACTCACTCGCTCACACACACTTACAGTACTTTGCCGTTCCCACTCTCAGCCAATCCCGCTCTTCTCTTTCTCACAATCTGTCTGCAAACTTTCACCTTCAGCCAGCTTTCCTCTCACATATCCTACTAACCACACACACACACACACACACACACACACACACACACACACACACACACACACACACACACTTATCTTTTTTCTATCAAAGACAGTCCCTCCAGTCTGAGAGGGAAGGAGGGAGTTTTAGGAGGCGGTGCAGCTTTGCAACATTCTCTCTCCTAGCAGAGCTGTTGTCACTGTTCCCAGGGTTACTTGGAACTCGGACTTACATCCTTTTTTTGTGTTAAACAGGGTTCAAGGCAGGAGCGAATCAGCCGTGTTTTAGGTGAAAGAGAGAGAGAAGAGAGAGAGAGAAGGAGAGAGAGAGTGTGTGGGGTGGGGGGCTGGTTGTTGGGAGTTCCCATCTGGTCCCTGGGCAGCACAATAGGCTCTCTCTAGCATGACATGTTTTTCTGTTGCTCACCACTGAGGAGAGAGTCCAGAGAGACCCATAGAGGAGGGAGGGACGCCGGCTGAATAGAGTTCAGATGTGTGTGTGTGCGTGCGCTTGTGTGTGTGTGTGTGTGTGTGTGATAGTGGTTGGGTACATGCATGTGAGTATGTAGGGACAGATGGGGGCACGAGTATGTGTGTGCATGTTTGTGCGTGTGCGTGTGTGTGTGTGCGTGTGTGTGTGTGAATGTGATAGTTGGTGGGTACATGCATGTGAGCATGTAGACACGGATGGGGGCACGAGTATGTGGGTTTGCGTGTGCGAGTGTGTGTGTGTGTGTGTGCGTGTGTGTGTGTGGGAGTTTACGGGTGTCTATGCACAAGTGAACACATGCGTGAGTATGTGGATGACTATGGAATTCCGATACACATCAGTTGACGCATGTGACTGATTCATGCCAATTGTGTGTGCGTGTGTGCGTGCGTGCGTGCATGTGTGTGTCTCTGTGTGTGGCTCTAGTTCTTGTATGTGTGAACAGCGGGGACCTCTTCCCTGGTCACATGATTGAGTAGTCATCCAGGTCTCTGAGGCTGAAAGAGCATCAAAAGAGTCTTTGTTTACAACTGGAGGGTGGAAATCCTGAGCTGGGCTCTCTGGTCCTGAAGGGACGGATAATGCTCTCTGTGGGACTCTCTCCCCTTCTCCTCACTCTCAGAGTTCATCTCTCTCTCTCTTTCTCTCTCATTCTCTCTCACTCACTCTCTTTCTTTCTCTCCCAGTGTCATTTTCAGTGTCTCTCACTTTTGCTTTCTTTTTCTCTTTCTCACGCTGTCTCACACACACGCTCTCTCTCTCTCTCTCTCTCTCTCTCTCTCTCTCACACACACACACACACACACACACTCACTCTCTCAAACACTCACTCGCACCCACTTTGGCTCTGTCACACAGACATTCTCTCTCTCTCTCTCTCTCTCTCTCTCTCTCTCTCTCTCTCTCTCTCTCTCTCTCTCTTTCTGTTAAATCACGTTTTGTCCTTAAAAAAACTATCTGGATCCATCCAGTTGATGAGCACCACCCTGTTCTGAATGTTTGGGAACTCTCCCAGCTCTCCCTCCCCTCCCTCCTCTCCCTCCTCTCCCTCCTCTCCCTCCTCCCTCCTCTCCCTCCTCTCCCTCCTCTCCCTCCTCCCTCCTCTCCCAGCTCTCCCTCCTCTCCCTCCTCCCTCCTCTCCCAGCTCTCCCTCCTCTCCCTCCTCTCCCTCCCCTCCCTCCTCTCCCTCCTCTCCCTCCCCTCCCTTCTCTGCCTCCTCTCCCTCCTCTCCCTCCTCTCCCTCCTCTCCCTCCTCCCTCCTCTCCCTCCTCTCCCTCCTCCCTCCTCTCCCAGCTCTCCCTCCTCTCCCTCCTCTCCCTCCTCTCCCTCCCCTCCCTCCTCTCCCTCCTCTCCCTCCCCTCCCTTCTCTGCCTCCTCTGCCTCCTCTCCCTCCTCTCCCTCCTCTCCCTCCCCTCCCTCCTCTCCCTCCTCTCCCTCCTCTCCCTCCCCTCCCTCCTCTCCCTCCTCTCCCTCCTCTCCCTCGCCTCGACGGGTCTGCACAGAAAACTGGGGGGGGGGGGGGGGGTGAAATGGGTTAGAAAATGCGTCTCCGTGGCAACCTGTTGAGTAGCCCTTGTACACCGGGCCTTCAAAGGAGACCGGGTCATGTGACTGTAAAAAGAGAGGCTTGAATTCCTCTCCAAACTGCCCCTGTTTTCAGAGCGTTGGGGGTGGGGGGCCCGACAGGGCAGAGCAGGGACCCCCCAGGCTCTGGGAAACAAGCTGTCCATCTCCATCCTCACCCGATCACTCCCCTCGTTCCCTCGCTCCCACCTCCTCCTCCCCTCCACCCTTCTGTTAGCGAAGGATTAGATCCGTCGAGAAAAAAGGAGAGAAAGAGAAAGTGTACAAGGACGGGGGGGGGGTGGGGGGGGGGGCGGTCTGAAACGAATCTAGCTGCAAGATTTTCTGTATTTCTTAGATATGGCGTTCCAGCAGCTGCCAGCCCAGGGCACATTGAGAGAAATGTCACCCCGCGAATTAAAAGGCCCCATCAAGAACATTCACCTTCTGTCAAGGAAAGACTCGTTCCTCTTCCCCAGCCACACAAGGCTATTATGATATAGCGACACGCTTGACTCGTACGCCATTGTGGCATTTTGTACAATGTCAAAAGATGAAGGCTTTTATGATATGGAAACGTGTTGGATGTGTGTATTGAGCTGTACTAGATGGAAATTGACTGGCTCACGCAGATCACATATTTCTTAGTGCTCACAATCATCAGAACTGTCCAAAATAGGGCTGACATGTTGCAAATACAGTACATCACACATTCCATTATATTTCTGCCCGCATTCATACCTGCAGATCCAACTCTCAAGCTGCAGGTTTGACAGAGACATTGACAAAACGCTTGAGACGTAGGCCTACTTTATTCAACGTTATTCAGAGTAACACACTTCTCACAGAGAAAGATCCATCAAGTCTATTCCTCCTTCTGAATTCATAAGAGAGCGGTGGTTGTATCACTCCAAGGGGAAGCCTTTCCTCCAGGATGTCCTCACAGAGTAATCTTAGCTGTATCAATACACTTCAATATGACTAACAAGAGTGTTTGGGGGCTTAGGCTTGTATCTGATGCAGCAATTTCACCACCGCAAGACCGAAAATTAGAATGCCGCCTGGAAATGAATAATGAACAAGGCCATGTATATTCAAAGGCAGAAATACCACCTCAAATCATTTTTTGGTGGATGCCAGACTCAGCAGCAGCAGCTCAGTTAGAGGGCCCTTTTTAGGAGATTAGAAAATCTCGGAACATCGTAGCAACATTGGGAGACACTTGAGAGAATTTCTCCTCTTTCCTGCTGCATCTCTTTGTGTCTCTCGACCATACTGGTGAAGTGGATCTCTCTGGTGTTCTTATGAATGTTGTTCGGACCGAGTGGTGTATTTTAAGTTGAGATACTGCGAGATTTGAAGGGCGATGCCTGCCTTTTGACTGAAGCCCTGAACCCAAGGGGCTGGGGCTGGAGGGAGAATGTTTAGCATGTGGAACTCCATCATTTTCAAAGAGTTTCCATTAATCAGTTTATCCCCTCTGGTAGGCAAAACGGTCCCCTCAAGTTGAATGTATTAACCCACTGTGAACTGCCTGTACTGTTTGTGCTTCTGAGTGTACTTGCCAGTGTGGGCGTTTGCGTGTGTGTGTGCGTGTGCGTGCGCATGTGTGTGTGGCTTGTTGGCAAGGGCAGGTCCTGACTGTGAGTGCTGTACATACATACCTCCTGTTTATGTTGCCCTGAAAGGCCTCAAGCCTAATTATCCTATATTCTTAATGTATTCTGTGGTGTTGTGATCGCTATCTCAGCTCTGCTCTCCTTTACTGTCACTGCTGTTTGTTTTCACGCAAAACATAAATTGTCATTCATAGACGTCTTAAATTCCACCATTATAGCTAGTGTGTAAATATCCACAACCTTGGTGACAAGGAGAAAGGAAAACGGCCGTCACATTTCAATGGCCCAGCCTGTGATGGGCCCATATTTCGATACGATAGGTCCTTAAATCCAGAGATCCTTCCAATGCGATATTCGTCAAGTGCCATCTAAATCATCAGTTCACGAATGATCACTGGGTCTTATTCTATGTCGTTTCACCAACAAACATAAACCTAGCCTTCCGCTCCGATATCTCAGACAAACCCCCACATTCATAGCTGATTCGCTGGTGTCTGGGCGTTCTATCAGATGAGCCTATTAGCATGCAGAGATTACAAAGTAGCCGGGTGCAGCGGGGACACCCTCTACCCCCCCAGCCCCACTCTCCTTCCAAAGCCAATTAACATGAAAGCTCCGTGTGGCGGGAGCCGTGCGGGGCGCTGGGGGGGAGATTATCGGGCGAGATGCCAAACCAACACTTCCTTAAGTTCCCTCCCTCCCTCCCTCACTTCCCCTGACCTAGCGTGACTTTGGATTCTACCACATGAGTGTGAAAGCACACACACACACACACGTAAACTCTCTCTCACACACACACAGGCATACACACACACATGCATATGCAGGCGTACACACAGACGTTCACCCACACAATGTTAAGACATAATGTAATTGTGTGTAATACAAGTGCACACAGCTGTGAATGCAAATATATATTTGTGGACGTACACGTAGTATTGCAGCAGCATTATAGACAGTGAGTCTACAGCCTCTCCACACCCCTCTTCCCTCACACACACACACACACACACACACACACACACACACACACACTACCCTCCTTCTCTTTCCCAGTGACCCTCACCCATGTCCTGTCCTACCAGGAAAGGCTTTTCCACACCCTGACTGTTCTCAGAATAACCCGCAGGCTAATTTTACCCTCCTCACCTCTCCTCATGTGATCGTGAAGACAAAGGAGAGAAGTGTTTGTTCTCCAGCCTTACATAATCAAAATGTCTCTTATTGATGCCGTTGCAAAGTTGTGTGATGTTGACCTTTTTGCATTCTGTTGTCCCAACTGTTACATAAGTCATTGATTTCAACCACATAATAAGGTAATTCATGTAAACATGGTAGTCATTGAATATATTCTTTATCATGGCATTCTGTAAGTTGATGAGGGCTGTGAAATGTTTACAGATGTGTAAGACATAAAGAGTGTCCATCTAATTAGTCAGCTATGCGAATTATAAGGGTTGCTAGTCTACTAGTCCAATTAACATGTGAGATTAAGAGCCAATTACATTATGGAGCTGTAATGCTGATGTAATCTCCCCTTTGGGATTCACTGATATAGTGTGTGCGTGTGTGTGTGTGTGTGTGTGTGTGTGTGTGTGTGTGTGTGTGTGTGTGTGTGTGTGTGTGTGTGTGTGTACGTTCCATCATACACGTCTGTGTCCTGTGCGAGCACTCGTGTGTGTCTGTGGGTGTGAGTGTGTAAAAACAAACAGGAAGCAGGGCCTTCCATAGTGTGTGTGTGTGTGTGTGTTTTATCAGTTCGGAGGAGCAACAGCGCCTGTGTCCTGCCTCGGCTGGGCACGTAGGGAGTGCACACAAGCACACAAGCACACACACACACACACACACCCCTGCCTGTCTCCAGCTGCACTGTAATTAATGCAAGTCCCAGGGTGAGTGTGTCTCTGGAACAGCCCCTGCAGTTGACTCTAGTCCAGTCCTCAAGTCATCAGAGCTCCCTCAAACAGCTTATCCCATTAGTTGCACTCAGCCCCACGTTATTGGCTCAGAACCCATGAGAGGCGTGTCACGTGAAAGTCTCCCTCGGTTGGGAAAACAGGTCCGGAGTGTCCGTCTGTCCGCGTGGGCTGGGGGAGACAGGAAGAAGGGCATAGGGGTGAGAGGCGATGCTGTGGCCCGGTGCCAGGATGGAGGGAGGGAGGAGAGGCGGGGCGGGGTGGGGGGGGGGTTCAGACAGAGCAGCTGTACTCACCAGGAGTGGGAAGCATTCGTGGTGGGCCGGAGAGAGAGAGAGGAAAGAGAGAGAGGAGATGGAGGATGGGGGGGGTGGAGATAGAGAGAGTGGAGTGAGAGAAAGAGAGAGAGAGAGAGAGCGACAGAGAAGCATCCGGCTCCCTCCTCTGTGTGTCCTTATCCGGCCAATTAGAGGACGGCTCTGCCATTCTCCCTCTGCGACAGCCAATGAGAGTGCCCGTCCCCCTCTGCGCAGCCCTTTGCCCTTGTCCTTGGGCGGGGGGGGGGCAGGGGGGGTAGTAAAAGGCACACGGTCACTCGTAATAGTCACTTCCAGGCCTCCTTTTACCACTGCGTTGATCCCTTTTATCACCCTCATCAATCTACTCTGCATTTGTTTCATGTCATTAACCAGCTACATACAGAGGATGAGAGCCGCAGTCGAATTACAATCAGGGCCGTAAACAAACGTTAATAGGAATTTGTATTGTGATGAATGAGAGGAAAAGTTGTTGTTTGTGAATGTGCATTTGTTGTTGTTTGTGAATGTGCATTTGCTGCCTACTATCTGACATTGGTGAGAAAGGAACAGTAGTTTGAGTCCATGAAGAAGCCTTCGATGTGGCCTAGCTGATAGTACTTTATCTGGGAGTAATCTTATAACATATCCCAAAATAGCATTGCAGTCGTGATTGTGTTTTAGCCTTTCTCAAATAGAGAATAGAATAGAATAGAATAGAATAGAATAGAATAGAATAGAATAGAATAGAATAGAATAGAATAGAAAGGTTATTTGCCATGTGTAACAAGGGCAGGGGAGTGGGATTGAGAGACTGGTCCATCATAACAGACCAGTCATGGGGGGGGGGGGGGGGAGGGGGTCTGTCCAGGGGGGTCTTCAGTGTCAGTCTCCTGCAGCTGTTGGCTGTTGAGCTTGCGGACCGCGTCAGGAAAGAAGCTGTTGTCAAACCTTTCCTTCACAGTCCTGATACTCAGCCATCTTCCCTCTCTCCGGTGAGATGATGCGAACAGGTGGCGTCTGGGGTGGTTGGGGTCTTTTTCGATGGAGATGGCCTTCCTGCCGCAGCATTAGTCGTAGGTAAAGCTGGACAGAGAGAGAAGGGAGAGTAATCCAAAGGACAGAGCAAAAATGAATGAAAGAAACTGAGATTACAGAGGGGGGGACACGGGGGCATGAGGAGAGAGAGGCAGAGAGGGAGGGAGGGAGGGAGAGATAGAGAGAGAGAGAGAGAGAGAGAGAGAGAGATTCAGCCTGACAGGCTGTGATGGAGAGGGGTAGGCTGGCAGTCATTGTGTTCCAAAGGTCATAGTGATCCCAACCTGAATAGCAGTGGAATTATTCCTCTTTACGCAAGCTGACATAAAAAGCATTCCACACAGCCGGACCTTAGCCAGCACCAAAAGTGGGCTGTGCCACACTGGAGCTCCCTGCACACAAATACACACACACACACACATGTACAGTATTTATCGTCTGTGCACATAGACACAAAACACACACACACACACATACACAGGCAGACAGACAGCGTTGGCAGTGTGCTTGCATTTGCTCTATTAATATCCCTATGGCTCAGGGGACAGTTGTTAAATGACTTCTTTTATACGCAGTGCCATTTTGGCTGTCTCAGGACAATTCCTTTCTCTGACAGCAGTTGGTGTGTTAGCAAAAAATAATAATTGGGACTTAGTAGATGTTGGCACTTACTAGATGGATCAGAATGTATCTCATTTGATTCATCTGTCCCTTCAGAATCTGAAATTGAGATATTTTTCGTGTGACCTGATTTTGTCACGTCCTGTGCCAATCCCACCCGATCACGCATTCACCGCCGAAAACCGTCTGATGGGAACCAGAACCAATCGAAGTGGCGTCTCAATTTAGCATAGTCCCCCCATATATCACCCCAGCTAAACAGGCAAAACCACACGCACAAAGACTCGACAGACACGTTGAAAAGGAGGGAGTTTTAAGAGTTAAATGCCCACAGCTAACTGTTGCGTGGAAAGAGATGTTAGCACGGTCATGGATTATCTGGAGCTGGATTCATGGCTTCCAGCCTCCCGTCTGTCCCTCACAGGGACTGCAGCGCCCAAGGCGCCCTGCAGGTGCTTATAGGCAGAGAGACAGAGGACTGAAGCGCAATGGAGAACCAGATTAAATGGGTTTATCGTCAGAATATTTGGCGGAAATCGACAAATCCACATTGATCATTGTTGCAGTGCAAGCCCATTAACAGCAAGTGTAATTTATTCCATACGGTATACACACATCAACACACACTACATCCTAGTGATCACTTCCAAACCAAATAGTGTTCCTTGTGTGATGTCAGCGGACACACAACATGTGGGCCACACCTTTACAATAAAAATATATATATAAATGGTATATATACAGAGATGATCTCTTCTGAGAAGATCCAGCACTTAATATTAGGCCTACTAATTACAGTATCAAAAATGGTTGTTATAAAATGATGTAAATTGTCTAACATTACACTAACTTTAATACATTATGATCACTGATGAATTAAAACCCATACACAAACACAATCAGGCACATGTAGGCTACTGTAGTAACGTGTGTGCTGTCAGCTGAGCTGTGCCAATGTGAGCAGAGACAGAGAGTGGCTCTTTGTGCCCAGGCTTGGCAGCGTTTCACCACGTGAGCAGGAAGGGCCCACGGCAACACTGTCACATGAGGAGGGGGAGAGAGAGAGCAGAAGGGAGATTTATAGAGACGAGAGAGAGAGCGGGCACAGCTGAGGATTGGGAGGCATCAGTAGAAAAACAAGGTGATTGGAAAGAGTGCGAGAGAGACTAATTTATTCAGCAGAAAGTTCTCGAGCGAAGAGAAGGAGCCAAAAAGCCGAGCCGAAGGGAATAAAACCAAGACAATCTGCCTCCAGACCGGACTTGAACGCCTCGTGCGACATGTGGCTTGGGCCTCTGCGGTAGCAATTCAAGGACTGGCAGACTAATGTGAGAAAATGAGTCATTGATTGCTGCCATTGACTTTGACAGCCAGGGGAGAGAGGCCACGCAGCCATTGTCAACAGTCTCACACACGTGTGCTCCTAGTCAGAACCTAGCTCCTAGCATAGGTGTGACAAGCCCAACTGGACTCGCCAAGTAACAACACAGCACCCCTCACTGGCCCAGACAGGTAACTGCAATGTGGAAATAGAAGTAGAGCCAGCGTGTTGGTCATCCACCAGGATGGACGATGAATAAATCAACTTAAATACCTTGCGTTTGTTATTCTGCGTCATTGAGTTATGACGGATTATGAAGGGTACTGCACCTCTCTCCTGTCCTTGTACCCGTGCACTCCCAAACAAACACACGCGCACGCACGCACGCACGTGCCCACACACACATACACACACACACACACACACACACACACACACACACAGACAGACCATTCTGCAGCCACACTTACTCCAAGAGAATCGTAGCTCACCACTCAAGGTCAGAGCACCATTTGTTGATTAAAGAAAGAGTTAGAGTGATTTATTTTGCCGAAGCCTTTTCTCCATAGACTATTAATCACTTCAGACTCAGCTTATTAAAAAGTATCGACTTATACAGGAGGGGCTTTGAACGTCTTGTTTGTGCCGCAAGGCTATTTGAGACTTGGCTTGAAGTCTTCGATGAACAGCCCCCTCCTGATCTCTCCCTGTCTCTCTCTCTCTCTCTCTGTCTCTATCTGTAATTTTCTCTCTCGCTGTCTCTCTCTCTTGGACCATGACATGTCAATGTCTCTCCATCTCATTTTTTCAAACCATATCCCCCCTGAATCAAAATTCTTGATAAAGGCATGAGATTGTGTTACATTTCCAACAGTTAATTGTTGCTCTGGGCGTGCAGATGAAGCATGGCAGTTTGACTGGCATGGAACAAACTGTTTCCCCCTCAAACTGCTTCATCTCACGGATGAGCAGATTAGAGTTGATGTAAATATCCGCGATGCTGGGAGAGATTAGACACCCTGCAGGACCCTGTTGATTAGAGCTAGCGAAGGGGGACTTCCATCAACAAAGAAATATACAATGAAACAGTGGCGAGATTTGAGGAGCTTAGTAGCTATTGCTAGTTGCTTTACATGAGAATGTGGGTTAATGACAATTTTCGGATAGTGTGACAGATAGCATAACGAGATTTGAATGCAGCGTGTGTGTCTGCAAGTCGTCATGGTGTGCACAAATGTGATTAGCTGTTGCCCGTGTCCGCTATCCAGATGCGATAAGAAATGTGTGTGTGGCATGTTTGCGTGTGCGTGTGTTTGTTTGACCTTGTGTGTGTACACGTACTGTGTCCGTACTAAGGTACACGGTGTGGGGCAGCACATAGCGCTAGAGCAGCTGGCTGGGGAACGAAGGGTCCGGGGTTCGATCCCAGTTGTCGGCTGTGTGCCAAAGTGTCCTTGAGCAAGACACCGAACCCCAAAATCGCTCACGTGTGGCACAGTGGCGCAGTACCTAGTATTGTCGCCTCACAGCAAGAATGTCTCCAGGCCTTTCTGTGCAGAGTTGGCATGCTCTTCCCGTGTTCACAAGGGTTTAAAGAGCCCAATATGAAAAACATGCAGAAGAACAAAGGCTAACGCTGTTCGTCCCTGACGAAGACAGACAGGAGCACTTGCTTGGTCCCCGGGCACGTCCCCTGCACGCTGCCTACTGTCTGCTCCCGGCTGCCTTTGGGACAAGGACGTTGTGTCTGTGTGTGACGGTGTGTTTGTGTGTTCACCAGGCGGAGGGAGAGGACAGCCTGAAGAAGATGCAGCTGATGGAACTAGCCATCCTCAACGGCACCTACCGAGACGCCAACGTCAAGTCACGTAAGCCACTCTGACATCACCACCACTTCTCTCTCTTGTCCTTGTCCGAGGCACTGTCACTGCCTGACACAATCAGCCTTTGTGTGTGTGTGTGTGTGTGTGTGTGTGTGTGTGTGTGTGTGTGTGTGTGTGTGTGTGTGTGTGTGTGTGTGTGTGTGTGTGTGGGTGGGTGTGTGTACTCGCGTGCTCGTGTGTGTGTGTGTGCGCGAACTGCCGGGTGTAATTCAAACTGCACCGTTCTTAACAAGCAAGGAGTTTCTGTGCTGAACACAGTGTGCTTGGCTCGCTACATTCACCTCAGGGCACTGAGCTGTCCTCAGAGTGGTGGGCAGTTCTTTGAGTTGACTTCTTTCATGGGGAAAGAGGGATGGGTCTGGCTCTAACTGGACGGCCATTTTGTGTTTCTGAGTGAGACTTACTGTAGTGCTTCACTCTAATCACATGGTGTTTGTCCTAAGCAATGCCAAACCGGCATACTGTATATAGAAATCTCACTCCTGACTACCTCTCTTTATGGCGCTAAATGCTAATTAGTATAGCACTTTCCCTAGCACTGTAGCTGATGGCACTTACTGAAGATGGCCAGGATGTACTTTCGGTTCACTTACTCTTGACAAATGTTGCTTTGGATAAAAGCAATTTACAATAAATGTAGTTTGTCTAACGGTACTGTATGTTTCTGACCTGATTTTCTGCTAATGCTGGGAGCGTGCGGTATTATATGCAATGCATGATGGGATACTAACTTGTATTTTGTCTCCTCCTTCTTTTTTTTCCCATCCACCTCTCTCCACCTCTACCACCACATCCTCCCCTCTCTGTCTTTTTTACACCCCACCCCCCTCTCGTCTCTCTCTCTTTCTCTCTCTCCTCCTCCTCCTCCCATGTTCTTCCGCTCACTCCAGCTGCCCTTGCCTTCTCTCTTGCAGCCAACGCCCAAGCGCCCCGCCTCATCACTGGCCCCGCCTCCCTGCCCCAGGGCGCCCTGCGCACGCCCACCCCGGCCGGCCCCACCATCATGCCCCTGCTCCGACAGATCCAGACCGTCATGCCCAACGGCTCGCCCCACCCGGGCGCGGCCACCCTGTTGCCCCAGGGGCCTGAGTCGGGCCTCATATACGCCACACCCTACGATTACCCCTACACGCTGGGCCCCGCTACCTCCATCCTGGAGTACCCCATCGACAGCGGGGTGTTAGGTAAGCATGCCCCCTGCCCCTGCGACTGCCCCCCCGCCGCACCCCCCCACCACCACCAGCACCAGCACCACCACCCCCACGGCCAATGGAACCACGCCCCTACGCTGCTCCTGCGCCACACCTCCTAAGAGAGACCCCCTCCCTGCACACGCACGCACACACACACACACACCTCCCTTCCAGTCCCACCCCTGTCCCTCTCAGAGTAATCCCCCCACCCCCACCCCGCCCCACAGGCCTCCGTAGCCGACCCCTACTGGAGATAGTATTCAAAGGGGCTCACCTACTGTACAAAAGCTCGTTAAAACATCATTCCTTTCACCTGCAGACTTTTCTCCCATCTTTAAGTGCCCTTTTTTTAAGAAATACATTATTGAGCTGGCCTTATAAAAGTAAAAGTATAAAAGTATAAAAGTGCTCCACTTGCTTTCTGTGAATTATAAAGGGGAGTTTTTTGGAGAGAAAAAAAAGGTCCTTTCAGCCGCTACCCCTCCGCTCCCCCAGCGCCCCCCCTCCCCCCCCCCCCTCCCCTTTCCCTCCCCAACGTAGCCCTATGGCTTTGTTAAGGCACTTCACAAAATCGGCTTAGAAATATCGTATTGCAAACGCAACGTTGCTCCATTAAGAGGGACTGCGCCCAGAGGCTCAGTGTAAAACTTGAACGTCTACCAACGCATCAAAATGCCAACAGCAGCTTTTGTCCAATTCGGGTCGGCCGCATTTGAGACGCCCGTGCCTGTCCTACCCTGTCCCGGCGGCTACCAGCCAGACTGGCACTCAGCACGGTGGACGACTTGTGTGTCTGGTTGAGTGGGAGAGAGGTGGTTGGGGATGGGTGGATGAGTGTGTGTGTGTGTGGGGGGGGGGGGGGGGGGGGGTGTTGGGGTTGGTTGTTACTGTGAGGGGGGAGCAAGGGAGGAGGGGAGGCCCAGGCGAAGATTTCACCCTGTCTCTCTCTCTTGTGTAACCTATACAGCGTCCTCAAAGGCCGAAGAGCTGCCCCTCTACCTGGGGTTTCAGACCTGTCACTTTCCCATCACAGTGCAGCGCGGAGAGCCCACCAACCGGCCTCCCTTTTAAAGAAACACACACATCTCTTCCTCCCTTCTTCCCCTTACACAACAACACACACACACACACACTGCCTCCCACCCCGCGCTTCCACCCATTGGACTGGTCGAGGATCGACCCCCCCTAGGAACATCCACAAGCCGCACTGGGGGGCCTGTCCTTCCTCTTGACTCTCTGTTCAAGACGACCTCCGTGTGTGTGTGTGTGTGTGTGTGTGTGTGTGTGTGTGTGTGTGTGTGTGTGTGTGTGTGTGTGTGTGTATCGATAACCCCCGGCGCTCCACGTTTTTGATACCCTGTTGTAATGAGTACAGTAGCCAACATTTATCTGTGTATGACGATGAGGGAGAACTAAGCACTGAGCCCCGTACTGCTGCAGAGCACCGCCCCCCCCCCCCCCCCTCACCCCTAGGGGCGCCCCCTTCTCTCTCACCCTTTTGGAGAGGGTCAAGTCCGAGGTTGGTGGGCGTTCGGAGGGGTAACATGAGGACGGTGAGGGGTCAGTGGGGGTCGTGTTAGGGTTACGGATGGAGCCGGGGGGGGGGGGGGCATGGTGGTCGAAGGGAGGGGCACCGGTTACAGCTATAGGCCTTATTCACAAAGGGATTTTAGGACATTCTGTCCTCACTGGCCGTGTTGTAAATATGTAGGAACTTTTGAGTGCAGCCACTTGAAACCACGCTCAGTGATAATATAAGCCTTTTATAAGTGTTTCGTAACAATTTAGATGGGCTGTCCTAAAATGGCTTTGGGAAAAGGGCCTGGTGTCGTGTGTTGCTTCTCAAAGGACAGACACTCCTGGCACTTATTCCCCGTTCCCTTCCTTCATTCTTTAGGCGTGGCTTTCCCCACGAAAGGCTAAAAGAGTTTCAAGGATCCTTACTGAGCCCCTCATCCGATCTGAGTGTTAACACATTATGTGCTTTTTGTTTCACAGCTGCCTTTTGAGTAAAGGAACCATGGGCCAGGCCTAGCAGTCAGACAGTCAGATAGTCAGACAGACAGTCAGATAGTCAGACAGACAGACAGACAGACAGACAGACAGACAGACAGACAGACAGACAGACAGACAGACAGACAGACAGACAGACAGACAGACAGACAGACAGACAGACGGCTCTCACTACTGACGTTTACACTGGCCTATCCTCCCCCAAAGAGGCACAGCTCTTTACGCCATGCATGTATGTGTGTATGTGTGCATGTGTGTACTCTACACACTCACTCAAACACATTTACATATGCATACTTGTACCTTCCAGACTGTTTCACTGACTTATATGTTTGGGTTTGAGAGAAAAAAAATATATACAATTCTTTTTCGCTTTACTAATCACTTAATTTGTTGCCTTTTTTCTACTACTTGTTGTTCTTTTTTGAATAAGATATTTTCATTTTTTTACTACTGCAAATGTGCCTACAAAGCTTTCCTCCCTGGGCTTTGACCAGGGAGTGAGTGATCAGTATTATATTTAAAAAATAAACCAATAACTGGAGAGATGCACTTCCTGATACGCAACCTGAGATTATGTGACTAGTAAAGCTCCCCTCACTGTGTTTGCGTGTGCGTGTGTGTGTGTGTGTTCATACAATATGCCTAATGTCTGTGAACCTGTAATATGGACTAAAGAAACAGTGGATCTTTATGGTGAAGGTTACTCCATATTCACGAACGCTACTAAGTCTGAGATTTTTCCTTGTTATGAAGAATATGAGTATAATTTGTGCCTTAACATGTATTTCCTAATGATTTGCATAATTTGTTAGATGTGTTTGGACATATATAATGTGATACTATATGAAACTCTGACGAATTGATTTGATAGAAATGGTGAAGGATGACTCTACCTAATCCTTGTTGTGGTGATGTTGTTGCAATCCGAGCAGGTGCAGTGACTACTAAAGTTCGAAGGCACGATATGCGGGTCCATCCTTACCAAAGGATAGTGACCGCAGACAGAGGTTAGTTTAGCTCCTATGTTTTTGTGTTTATCAGCGATGCCTGCTCACTGTCGGTCCTGGTCTGTTTTGCAACATGTACACTTTTATAAGGTCGATGTGCCCAGTCGTGTGATTCCTGACCCCGCCCCCCGCCCCGCCCCGCCCTTTATAGTATTGGATCAGATTCTCCTCACTGCGTGCGTTAAATTGATAAATAGTGACCACAACACAATAATAATGCTTTCGGTATTTAGGACACAAATATGAGACATTTTGCATTTGAGACACGAACATACACACCTGAATTTAAGTAAAAACTGATTGCTCCACTTAAATCCATTGTTTTGATGACCTTGTGATCTGACATGATGTTAATGACAAATAATGGAGAATCCCTCTACAAAAACAAACACCTGTCTTACTTTCCCCCTCTGTTCGGTTGCTCAAAGCCCAGTACGCCTTCAGCTTCTTTGAAACCATTAAGGAACATTGATCAGTCTAGTTTGTCCATTCCTGTTTATTTGTTTGCAGAAATTAATTTTAGAGCGTCAGGCACATTTTATTGTGAGGGTCAAACAGAAGTGGTTGTAAAACTGTCATGTCATATTTGTTTTATCTAATTGGACTGCAATATCCTACTATTTTATACTCTTTTTGATACTAAATTCTGTGTAAAAAGCCTTAATGTCAGCTTTATAAGAGTCCCATTAAGAGAAGCCGTTGGGGTGATAGACTAGATGGAGCTTGTGCGTCGGCATGATTTTACTTTGAAGTTCTCGGCAGATGGGGAAACAAACACAGGCCAACACAAACACAGCTGCCCAATCTTTTACACACTAGACTAGACTCCTTTCCTGCATCCTTTTTTAGTAAGTCCACACAGAAGCAGAGCAAATTTGGCTATAACCACACAGAACTGAGACAAAGGCAGAGTAACGAAGATGATTGAAATAGTTTGTAATTTGAGAGAAATTATTTATAGAACTGCAGAATTGGTTAATGAAGAATTTACCAGTTCTGTCAATCAGTGCTTATCCTCTTCATCCTTAGACCCCAGTGATGGACACAGCAGGTGTGTAGTTCACACTATCCCCACTTTCTGACTATCACAATATTGACAGCACTTCATGACATTTTTACATGTGCCCACGGCCCAATCATGTGAAGGTTTGCAATGTGGCTGAGAAGTTGATAGCATGAATGAATGTCTAAAAAATAAGATTTTAGTGATATCTACCCATTTTAAGAAGTGCGTCCATTCATCATCTTTTGCTGCTAAATGATATTGTTCCATTAACATGTATTACTGTATCCACACACAGTAATAATGTTGCACTTTATATATCATTTGACATGGCTTGAACCCTCCACTGCAGCAAACCGAATATGAAATATCTTATGGTTGTCATCCACATATCACATCCTCTAAGTGTGTTTCTGCTGTTATATTGTATTCTGTTGTTCCCACAATATTCAAATGCACATATCAAATATGTTACACAAGGGTCTAAGGATTCAAGAATTCAGGCATGGTTGAGCAGACTGTCAATTCCCTATTAAGATCCAAAACTGCTCTAAAACAAATAAGTAAATAAGAAACAACTCTAATGTTAAGCTACTTAAGAAGTGTATATTTATAAGAGGAGTTTTATTACTAAAAGGTCAAACCTTAATACATAATGAAGGAAAACTAAGTAACGGATAGGTAACACTGACAAATTAATGAGAAACAAAAACACCAATTAAAATTGCACAAATGCCGGTATTCAATCCACCTACTCGAAGATTTAACCTCACCTGTTGATTAACAGTTTCACACAATTAAAAGTTAAACATTGAATCGAAACATATGGATTAAAGATATGATGTAAGTGATATTTAAACATTTGTTTTTATCAGTGAGATTTGGGGGTTAAATTGTGCAGAGGGTGGATTGAATGCAGGCCAGACCGTCAGACCTGTGTGTTGGTACCAGGCTGTCTCTGATGGAGGCAGGGGAGAGACCTGTGTGTTGGTACCAGGCTGTCTCTGATGGAGGCAGGGGAGAGACCTGTGTGTTGGTACCAGGCTGTCTCTGATGGAGGCAGGGGAGAGACCTGTGTGTTGGTACCAGGCTGTCTCTGATGGAGGCAGGGGAGAGACCTGTGTGTTGGTACCAGGCTGTCTCTGATGGAGGCAGGGGAGAGACCTGTGTGTTGGTACCAGGCTGTCTCTGATGGAGGCAGGGGAGAGACCTGTGTGTTGGTACCAGGCTGTCTCTGATGGAGGCAGGGGAGAGACCTGTGTGTTGGTACCAGGCTGTCTCTGATGGAGGCAGGGGAGAGACCTGTGTGTTGGTACCAGGCTGTCTCTGATGGAGGCAGGGGAGAGACCTGTGTGTTGGTACCAGGCTGTCTCTGATGGAGGCAGGGGAGAATGTAGGTGGAAGATGGCCTCTTTATCAGCTCACACAGGCAAGGATGTTGACCTGAACATAAATGATCAATTACACAAGTCAGTTGGGTGGAGTTTTCTACAGTACATTCTGTTTTTGACTTTTCTTCAGGACATTTGGCCATGTATTTCAAAGCATATCTCTATGACTCCTCTCAACAATATGAAGTTTGCCTAAATTTTATATCAGTAAGATTTGTAATCTCTTGTCAAACTGGTAAAGAAGCCACACCTTTCTTTTTGCTTTACATCTGTTGAATTTTGCTTCATTTGAAAAGAGAGACTGCGGCACAAATCTTATTTTGCACTGAACAATTTTTTAAAAGCATTGTTCATCTCCTCTGCTTCAGTCAGACATGGCAGACATGTTTAAAAAGTGAAAACTACAACAAACCTCAGACGATGAAATGAAATGAATACATGTATGATTTAAGCTGCAGAGTCTTAAGCAGACCACAGTAGAGTGGACTGAGTATTCTAGGGTCCACTTCATGGTTGAGAAAATTGCCAGAGTATGAATGCATTTAGAAAAAAATTCCACTTGAGACATTTTTTATGTTTTACTGTAAGCTTCTTTTTATTTTTTTGTTGTTGCAAAGAAAATAGTATTTACTTGTGGCTTCTTGAAATATATATATAAATATATATATATATATATAAAAAATATAAAGCAGGAATGTATATGAAATGTCAGATTTTACTTGTATTTTGCAAAGAAATAGCAAGGATATTCTAGAGGGCTATTTGTAGGAAAGACAAATATGCATCATAGCAGCTTTATAGCACCACTTTAGAAAATTTCCTATATTTTTGAATATATTTTAGGGCTTTATACAAAAGACAGGACCTTTTCAGTGTTTATATGCAAGTGCATTTTATATTATATGTCCTGTGAATTGTCTATTGTCTCTTAAGCTGAGGGCACCGGCTGAAGTGACAGCTTTAGCATGCCCCAGCTGAAACCTTCCATGGCTAGTATGCTATTTAGAAAGATACCATGTAGTGTTGCTTTGTATCATTACGGCAAAGATTTTCATGTTTGTTGTAAATAGAAAACATACTTTGAAAGGCAATAAAAAATTCTATTGAGTAAAAAAACAACAAATACTGTTTCGGCCCTAAATTATTTTCTCCCACTACAATGTGGTCCTCTGTAATTTGTCATTGTACCCTCTCTAAATTCATCTGCTATAACAAAGAGACATTAATATTCACACCCATCATTAATAGCGGCTTAACTCTGCGACCTCCAAAAGGTTCTAATGCTTAATAGCAGTCAGGTAACATTTACTTCACTGACTGGTGTCAAAGCTTTCCTTCCTCATTCCATTGAACTTTCCCTGTCTTCAGATTTCCTGTCCATTCACTTGACTGCTACTAACCATTAGACAAATTACTGTAATTGTCTTATTTTAATTTCTCAATTTGTTCCTTTCATTTCCACCTTTTTAACAACTAAAGGCTGTCTTTCATATATATATGTAAAATCATGCTTTCATGATTTTACGACATTGTATAGATGATTTGTTGGATTCAGTTAATCCACCACATGAATTGTCCTTACTCCAGAACTAGAGGACTACGTCCCTCTCTCTGTCCTTACTCAACGTGTTCAGTCCAGGTGGCTGGACATGGGGTGTAAGCCAGTATGAAGTTGACACAGGTCAAATGTATTTTTAATCACATTCATGGACAATTCTTGTGGTGGATGGAGTGGATTTAGGGCCTAGCTGTGATTAGTCATGATGTCATCCTGCTGGTACTAGCTGAAACTAATCTCCTCTCTACTTTTTCTTTCCTTTCTTTTTGTTCCTCTCCTTTATTGTTTCCCCCCTTCCCTCTTTCTAACCCCACCCAGCCGCCCACGGCAACTAACCCTTGACCTTCTGAGCTCTGACCTCCTCACCCAATGATGACCTGGCCATTGCCTGCCTGCTTATCAGTTCTCTGGTACACTAAAAGAACAAATAAGGCTGCCTTGGCCTGGCTTGTGAAAGCCGGTTGAGGCACAGCTTGGCACCACCTGACAAATGGACCCACTGCGAAGGCCTGGCGCCCCCTCCTACCCGCCCTGTCTGCTTTCTGAGGGAGGGGGGAGACCCTAGCTCTAGACCTGCACTGAATCATTATTAAGCAATAAGGTCTGAACAACCCCCCCTCCCTTCACCCCTCCCCTTCTCCAAACCACCATCAAGCCTAGCCAGGCAACCACACCACGCCACACTCTCTCAACACCCCCTGGTAACACACCATCCCCGCTGAACAGAAGGATGCCAACCTGCCCCTCTCCAGCCCCCCCCCCCCCCGAATGTACAGTGAGTCCAGTATGACGCAGCCCTGATCCCCCATCCATCTCTGCAGAGAGGAGGAGTCCTCTCTCACCCACTCTGTCTAAAGAGCGTATGATCCGAAAAAAGAGTGAGTTTGGGTTTGGAGAAGGTAATGTACCAGTATCCAGAGGCATTTGTTGTTCTATCATTGAGGAAGATTTTGCAGTCAGCCATTACTTTGAGGATGTAAAAGCCATGCTTGCCTATCTGCTGTACAAAATGCATTGGAATTGTAGATAACTGTGTAAAAAGGGGACGAGAACACCAATGTGAAAAAATACACACTTTTATTATTCAAGGGTGCTGGCGAAGTGAGAAATCTATATTTTTCCAAAACCTAGTCTTTTTATATGTTCAAGTATTGTAAAGGAGAAATTAACTATGAAACCCTTTATGTCATGAAAACAATCCTGTTTTTTTTTTTTTTTTTTACATGGACAGAGAGGTGTCCTAGACCAAAACAAGCTTTCATTTCAATTTAGGGTTGAGCATTTAAATACTGAACAAAGTGCCTTATTTTACTCATGGTTTCTGATATCTGAATGCGTCATCAGCATTTAAGCTGCAGGCAGAGCAGTACACACAGTCTGTCAGCCACTGAGATGTCCAACAGAATAGGCTTGTTTCTGTCACTATATAGTCAGACACAGCAAGGCTCCTCCCAATGCAGTCAACTACCAGTCTGACTCATACAAATTATCAAGGCAGGATTCTAGGTAGAGGTACACAATTTCTTGCCAGGGCCTTAAAACCATGGATATGAAGGTCCCTAGTTGTATTATATATTAGGTGTTTTCCAGAAGGGACATGCATTGGTAGACAGTCTGAAGGTGCCACTGTCCTCTGGAAAAATGAGACTGAAGCCACTGAGACCCCCTGATTGTATGATGAAAGGAGTCCCAGACTTGTAACTCAAGCACCAATTAGGAATGTACCCAGGTTTTACAATATGAGGTTGTGTTGACCTGCAGTCCTCTCCTCTCCCCACATAGAGAGGCTCTGCGGAGTGTCTCAAGTGGCAGTCTGAATGGTCTTAGGCACAGGAGTACAGTAATTGGAGGTTTTTACGTCTCACAACGACGAGTAGAACAATCCCAGCTCTCCCGTAGCTGATGTCTTGTCTATTCTCCATCTTGAGCCTATTCTGTGCTTCGCTGTTTTAAGTTGAACCTCTCTGGCCAGACAGGGGTTAGCTGTGTAGATAGTGGTTGATGGTGTGGAGTCTGTGTGTACATCCGGGGCTGCACCCAAACGTTGCTCCACATCCCCTGTCTTTATTTACTATGCAACAGAATGGCCTCTGACGGTGACGGGGATTTTCTGTCTTCAGTTGTGTGCCATTATTTGCAGTATCAGTATTTTATGTTGCAAAAATGCTATAATGATTGCATATAATAATAATTATTATTATTATTAATATTATCATTATTATTATTGTTATTATTACTGTCATATTATTATTGTTGTTGTTGTTATTATTTTTTAATTATTATTATTATAATTGGTATAGTTACTGGTCCAACATGTTTGGACTGACATGAAATACAAATATTTACATATCATGTTTTGCATACATTTCAAGGAATGTAGCATACAAATGATTTAATGAATTAGTGGGAGTGACATCATACAGCAGTAAAGCATGGCTTCCCACCGCGTAGTTTTGTTTGTGCCATTATGACAGCATTATTCCTTACCTGGTGTGTTTTTTCAGAGTGTGCATATCAAATGTGTTATAGGACTCAAAGATGTCAAAGCTTGACTTCTTAATGGATCCATGGATGTGTAACCATGCCCACATTATTGCCTATGAGGTAACAATATGTGTATTTGCAGCCATTGTTACGAGTTTATAATGTATTTTTCTATCTTATTTTATATATGTGTGTAAGAAAGTCCATTAAATGATTTGTTTCCAGATTTGAATTATATAAATGACAAAACCAGCTATATGAGTTGTTTCATTTCAGATTCTTTGTAGTTCATTAAAATGACTCCTCGATGAAGCCTTATCTCTGATCTCTGATTTTTTGTTCTTTACTCTCTGTGTTCCTTCCAGACAGTAATTATGTTTTGATAGAGAATGGATCCTGATAGCCTGTACCATCTCAATAGAACATTCTGTTTTATTGCCAATCTGAGGGTGAGGTAAGGCCTAGGAGAGGGAAACTGACTTTCTGAAGCAACATTTGAGCGTTTGGATCAGTGATCAGATCCTTGTGTTACTGTTAGGGACGTCGTTTACCCAATATGAACTGAAGTTTTCATGTAGATTAAGAAGAACTGATACACATACTGCATGCCACTGCTCCAAAACATGACACTCTGTCAGACACGATGGGATGACAGCTTTCTCATCAACAGTCATTTATGTCCCAAGGTTTCTAGCCCGTAATGCACAGTTGAAGGTAAGGTAAAGATGTGTTGAAGGTCACTATGGATGGATCTATTTACATACAGTAGTTGATAACGATAGCCACCCTCCGCTACAGCATATAGGCTAAAAGATATAAGGATGTGAGGGTTTGTTTGTTATGGAAATGCTTACGCTCCATTCATACGGGTTCATATGAGATTCAAGAAAACTGACTTCCCTGAGGACTGTTTTTTCTTAGCCTAGAAATGGATATAGAACAATTTATGGAAAGGTACTGCAGGAAATGTTATGTATAATTCAAGGATGCTATGTATTCAACCCCAAGGGTCACAGACCAAAGCAGTCACACTGGAGTGGAGAATATCTTTAGAGTTTGAAGAACTGCCTCTGGGTTAATTAACTGCATTCAGCTCTTCCTGAAGCGCAGTGGGAGAACAGCTTGGTGAGTTCACAAAGTGGTGATGTGAAAATAGCTCTTTCTGGGATACAGTTCAAGATTAAAAATGTAAGATTCCTTTATCTGTCACATGTATGTATGGTGTACAGTCACAGTGAAATGTTGCTGCCAAGATTATGCTCAATACAGATAAACTCCAATACACTATTTATACATTACAAATGTAGCCTCCAAATTACATAATAAGTACCATTTCTATACAGTATAACGATAAGGTAAGATATGATAGATACTGGTCTGGATGGTCTCCAAAATTTAATGGGTTCTAATTTGAACCATGCTACACCCTTCCACTGAGTTTCATGAAAATGGGTCTGGTAGTTTTTGCATAATCCTGCTAACAGACAAACAAACACACAAACATGCCACCGAAGACATTACCTATCGCCCTGCGCTGCTCCAAAACTTAATGGGTTTTTTGATGCACCCCTCACTCCTCAAACAAACGCACCCACCCACCCACACACGCCACCGAAAACATTACCTCTTGCTCTGCGCTATAACCTGTGGGGGGGGGGGGCACAGGTGTGTTGGGGTGGGGGGGGGGGGGTATGAATGAGACATAGAACCTATTGCACAGGGAAGGGAATGGAAGGGCAATCAATGCCACCTCTTCACACCAGCTAACATCAGAGGGCGTGTAAAAAAGAATTGTGGGGTTGCTACCTGCTGTCATCTCAGTGAGCAGCATGAGGGTAAAGTCAGGATCACATCTAGATCCAATTTTTCCACAGGATGGAAGCCACAAGAACGACCCTAAAAGCTAAGCGAACTGTCCCTCTAACAACCTGCTATCATGGGAGTGGGTGAGAGCAGGTCAGATTTGACCATTTGGTTGCAACATCTGTTTTTCAACAAGCCTACTACAGTACAAGCCACTTAAGTTGGTGCCCACAACCCCCCCTCCCCCCACCACCACCTTCCCATTCTCCATCCTTGTTTTCACTCCTCGTTCTCCTTCTCTGAGCTTTGTAGAGAAATTGCCATGTCTATCACAGGGCTTCAATTGGCCGGGCCGCTGTGGCACTCTGCTCTGCGCTGATAAGACGTGCCGGGGGCCTGGAGGCTGTTTGACAGAAGAAATTGCCACCGGGTGTTGAGCCATGAAAGTATTTGTTTGTGTGGAAGAGAAGAAAAAAAAACTGTTCCCAGATCTCCTCTCCCACTGGATTGTGGGATTCTCTCAACTCAAATCTCTCTCTCTCTCTTTCTGTGCGAGTGGATATGGGGTGGGGGGGGGGGTCGATTATGGATAGGCTCTTCTCACAATGGATGTGAGGCTCCCCAGGTATCTGGCATGTTTAGTGCTGAGAGAAGGCGAAATGAGAAGTGAAACGTGTGGGTTCGGTCCACCATAGCTCAACAGCAGTAATATAACCAGCCACCGCTGACAGGGAGGAGGCGGAGAGAGAGAGCACTGTGAGACTACAGGGTCCTCCTCTCTGCAGATTGATCTGTCAATTGCTTCATCCACTCCCTGCAGAGGAAGCCCCGTGTCGTGCAGAAATAATTCAGTGATCATAGCAGGTCTGTCTCCCTGTTGTCTGAGCGTCATGTTTTTATTACTGCTGCGTTTGAGCTGTGAGTTTTGTTGCTCGGGATCTGTGGACAGCAGCTTCACAAAGTCCAATCTACTTCCAGAGTGAGAAGGATCAATCAAACAGGAACACTCATCCCCCATGCATTCCTGAATTTGCATAAGAGGGAGGGAGAGAGAGAGCGAAAGAAAGAGAGAGAGAGCGAGGGAGATAGAGAGAGATGGGGAAAGTAAAAGACAGGAAGGGAGAGAGGGAGAAAAAACATGATTCTGCAGAGCCCCAACATCCAGCCTGGAGTGGTAGGACCCCTCTTCATCCTCCCCCTCATATGCTCCTCCCCCCTTCCTTCCTGTCCTGTAATGTAACACAATGCAGTGGGAGGGAGGGCTAATGAGTGGGTAAGTGTTCTTCTGGGAGGCCCGCGGAGCCCAGGCCTGGCAGACGGGGTGAAAGTGGAGCTTGGAAGGGAGCAGGGAAGGGGTCCTCGGAGGGTGTTCAGACGCCTCCCAGGAGTCACCCGAGCAGGCCCAGAGTCACTGGTGACCTTCCTGTCTCCAGGCTTGGATGGATCCATGGTCAGCTCTCTGGTGGCAGGCCGAGACGACAGAGAGAGTGATGCATTGCGGCACCTGACTGGCGTCAGTCACGTCGATACACCGAACCGGGTCCTTTGTGTTACTGCATGTGTACTGCATGCGCAGGGTCTTTGAAATGTGACCTCACTTTCTTCAAACACAAATAAAATCGGATGATTTGGCAATTGAAAAGAAGATTATTGGACTGCCTTTTAAAAATCCAACTCCAACTCCAAGACAAGTGTGATATGAGTTGTTTTGAACCTATAATATTTAGACACGCTTTTCATGGAATATAACCACAGGCTAAGCTCATGTTGTAAACATCAACTAAATGGGAGAGAATAAACTCCATCTGATTATGAGAACAATTTGTTTTTGCTAATCTAAGCGTTTTGCCCTTTGGCATTTGTTGGTTTTCATCTCATTAAGATATTCTTACAATGCATTAGTATGTATATGCTGTGTGTCTGTGTGAATGAGTGAATGTGTTTGTTAGAACTTTCTTCTCAGGAGGGTATCGGGGGTGGTATGAGGAAACTAAAACAATACACATTTTAAATTTAAATTTTTTGGTATTTCCGAAAATTGGACACAAATAATAAATAATGTCTGACAACTGTCAGGTTCTCACCTTCACACAATTTAGATGACGGAACAAATGGTAACTTGGTCTGTCTTTTACTGGCATTTGGTAACAAGTAGCATTCTGTATCCAATGAAGCAAGTGAATGAATGGGCCTTGAGGCCTCTCCGCACCATGCCGTGAGTGAGCACAGGCTGAATCAAACTAAAAAACCTCTTTTGTTTAAGAAAAAGCCCATAAATGAGGGCTTACAAATTTGTTTTCAAGGTGTCCAAATTCCTGCTGATCCACCCCATCCCCCCCCCCTAACCCTAACCCCCCCCCCATCTCCTCTCACACGGATTTCAAAGAAGAACTGACGCCCCACAGCACTGTTTTCGCGTTACCACGGAGACTATACCCCAACTGAGGTCCTGGGCTTTTACTTTTTTGTTCCCCCCTAGTTGTTCAGCATTGGTAGGCTCCTAATAGTGGAGCCAAATGAGACAGGAAGGGAACAGTGGATGTTGGGGGGGGGGGGTAACGGGGAAGGGGGTGATCTAGGGGGGCGAGGCAGAGGGAAGCAACAAAAAACATCCAGAGATGCATTCATAATGACATCACTACCATTTCCCACAGCCGTTCTCATAGAGGGAGCCCTCGGCCTTCATTCATTGGCTCCCGGTTGGCTTTTCAGGAGCCCAGGGAGGCCATCGCTCCCCTCATCTCAAAGCCCTTTTTGTTGCAGAACAGAGAGCTCGTTTCTAGGCCCACAGAAAAGCCTGGGTAATTTAGTTTGGGGTTGCCAGGAAGTCTGAGCTCTCTAGCCTGGCAACAATGGCAAATGTTATTGCCTCACTTCGAGGGCCCAGAAACTCCACAGCTGCAAAGCCTGAATTCTAATAGAAACTTGCTTTTTTTCTCTTTCTCTTTCTAGCCCTAAAATTCCTTCATCCCTCCATCTGGAGTGATCTCTCAGTAGGCCACCACAGAGAGAGAGGGGAGCACTTCTCTGGGTGGACTGGGTCCCCTAGAGGTTTTAGAAAGCAAGTGCTATTTGGTTTTTAACTGTTGTTTCTCGAGAGACAGGTTTTCCATGAGGGTCCAATAAAAGGATTTCCTCTTTAGATTTAACAGACAGGACTCAAGAGTGGAAAAGGTGTGATTGTTACCGATTATGACTGAAACTTTGTGTTTTTTCATTACTCACGTATCTCATGACATTGGTCTGATGTCCTTGTCCTATGCAAATGGAGGGAGCATCATGGTAGATTAGCATCTGTGTAGCAGTAAACAGACAACCCTTAATAGAATACACCAGTGACTGCATTTGATGCTCTTCAATTGCTAATCATGATATATTCTGGTATCCAGTCATTATTGAAGAGGGCAGCATTTTGAGCTCTCTGCCCTGCTCGCTCATTCCCCTAAATCTAAGTTTGTATTGCTCTGCTCTTTACAAACCACTTCTAAAATATTTTTAATGTGATTAATAACTCATTTGGAGGGTGTTGCTGCCATCTAGTGGTGAGAAGTCAATTGGTCAGTAGGCAAAACAATTGCACTGTAACTGTTATAGCCCACCACTAACAAGTCATAACCTGCTATGAAAGTTATAAGCCATAGCTGAACTAGTATCAAATTAACTGTGCCCATCTTCAAAACTAAACAGGATGCCATGGAACACATATCTTCCATGAAAGGTTTATTATAAAATGCAAGACCAAACAACTGTAGTTATTCTAAAACAACGGTATTTATTCTAATGGCAAACACAATACAATAACATACACCTCTCTATAGGATGTAGGTCCGGCGCATCAGAAACCAAATAATGACAGCAAAAAGAAAACCATCTGATGTTTCACTATCAAAAATCTTTGATAACTGAAAAACCAAAGAGAGGAGGTTATTGAAGGCCAGAAACAAAATAGGGAAGCCAAAAACAAAAAGCTGATTCGTCTGCTCTGACAGGGAAAAGGGATCTAGTTCAAACCAACAGTCATGAACTACCAAAAATACAGGGAAAGTACCAAGCTTTTTCTTCTTTTTTTCTCAAATATTGTGGGAACAGACGGGGTCTGTGCTTGATACGTGCAACTACACTCTTCCCCTGTGTCATCGTCACACACCTACACACATAAAGGTTAGAAGTCACAATTAAATTCCAATTCAAACAGTAAATGGTATTCACAAGGTCAAGTGTTGAACACTATTCAGAAAGTACCCTCCACGTTGTGCTTCAAGCAAATAAACATTTAACAGGATCTCAACTGAGTTGAATGAAAAACAAAAAAATCCATCTTGTTATGCATGTATACAAGCGTTATTTCAAAGCTTTGGTGATATACAGTGAGTATTTCAGGGCACTTGTTAATATTTCTGTGTGTGGTCAGTGATGAATATCGTGAAGTGTACTGAAGAGGTGGAGCTCGGGGCTTTGGGGAAGTGTTTTCAACCATGGCCATTGTCATGAATCACATTCATTAGCATTAATATTATAACAGCTTTGTTCCAATTTCATAAATAAGTAGTGCAGTTTCCCCAACAACCTCATTCAATAATAGACAAATACAGTACTTGTTAAAATATGAAATCCTTAATTTCTATAACATTCAATATTTGTCAAAATAAACAGCACAATATTAAATATCTCAATTACTCTCATCTTACAAATGCTATATGTAGAAACTGCATAGCAATGTAGAAACGACATATATTGTAAACTACTTTCATGTTATATTATCATGCATACATATGTAGTCTATGGAGAATATTATGATAAATATCAAGTTCTTAAAGTTCCAATGGATTTCATATTTTAACACTAAAAACAACAAACTGAACTTTCACAATGAAAGATAGAACACAACCTATCCAAACACTGCACACTGTGCAGTAGAAACCAGGCTCCAGAATATGATCCATCCAAACCAAGAACAAACTGTCAAAGCATCTTAAACAAAAAGGCTCTTCTCACCTAAAGCTAGCATCTTCAAATAAAAATGCTAATTGTGATTTATTTTCAAACTAAGCCTGTGGAGTTGAGGAGAGAAAGAATAATACTTGCCAGTTTTCCAGAAGAATGCATTTAAGAACATTTATGGATGATGCTGGTATTCAACCAACCCTCATTACCATACAATGCGTCATTTTTATTAAATTGTGGATGGTTTTGGAGCATCAGATTACTTGCATGAACTGAACAGATCTAAAATTGAACCTTTTGAAGCTTAAAACAGGGACTGTAGACATTAAGCTCGAGGTCACATCTTGATTGAGTGACACATGGCAATATTTGAATTTTCACCCTTTGTCATTTGGATTAAAAATAAATCCTTCTGCAATATTATATACAGAACATGGAATATGGGTCTAGACTATGGCGCAGTATAGCCATTTTTTTTTTCTGACAATGTGTGATTAGGTAATAGCTTGATACATTTTACTACAGATGGTGGGGTAGACCTATACTTCACAGCTGGCGAAGACACTAGCACTTTTAGCTTAACATCAAATTAACCATGTGGCAAACCATGAATAAAAGGGAATGTGATTGTGAACCAAAAAATCTTTAATTTTCATTGCATGGGCTGAGCAAACAGCAGTGGAATCAAAGTGATCTGTGTGTGTGTGTGTGTGTGTGTGTGTGTGTGTGTGTGTGTGTGTGTGTGTGTGTGTCTGTGTGTGTGCGCGTGTGCCTGTGTGCGCACGCGTGTGTGTGTGTGTAGTTGGGTCTCATGTAGCTTAAGCGGGCAACTTGTACGCAAAACTATTCCCAACCCCTTCCCAAGAAGCAATTTTCAGATGGCATACAACTAATGGTTATCACACACATATACTCCAGAGTAATGCCAATATTAGTCCAAAAACCTAGAGGAAAAATAACCCACCCACTAGGCTATTACCCATCGTTCCATCAGCGTGTGTGGCTAGTGGGGCGCCGACCACCACCACCGCTCTCACTCAGAGTCTGATTCAAGTGGTGCCGTCTCATCTATGGCTCCGCGCTTCCCCTGACGCCTCTCCAGCTCCGCGTGGGCCTTCTTGTGCCTGGAGTAGCTGGACGAGTGCACAAATGTCTTGCTGCAGGCCGTGCATTCGTAGTGCTTCTCTGAGGAGTGCGATTTCTCGTGGTGGCGGAGGTTGGACAGGCGGGTAAAGGTCTTTCTGCAGTAGGAGCAGTTGAACTTGTTCTCTCCCTTGTGCATCTGCTGGTGCCTGGCCAGGCTCGAGGTGTGGCTGAAACGTTTGTCGCACTGCATGCAGCCGAACAGTCCCTCCTCCTCCTCGGACGCGGACACTCGCTTGGCGGCCCTGGAGCGCTTGTTCTTCTTGCAGACGTTGTAGAAGTTGGGTTTGTCCCTGGAGCATAGCTTGAGGCGGATCTTCAGGTCGGAGGACTTGGTCAGATCATCCGTGCCCTGGGTATAGTTGGTCAGGAGCTCCTTGACATGAGTGACCTGGTGTTTGGAGAGCGCCGTCGAAGACTTGAAGGTCATCTCACACTGGGTGCAGGCGTAGAACGTTTCTCCGCCTTGAACCGGCTGCGGCTGCTCTTGCTGCTGCTGCTGCTGCAGCAGCTTCTTCTTTTTCTTCTTCTTGCCCTTCTTGGTGCGGGGTGTTGCGGGGGTGTTGGTTGGGTGGCGAACTTGACTCATGTACTGTAGGACCTGCGGTATGCCCTTGCCTTTTTTGTGGATCAGCCGGTGCCTGGACAAGCTGGAGCTGTGGTTAAAATCCTTCCCACAGATGTTACACGGGAACAGTCTTTTTCCTAGATGCATTTTCTTATGAACCCCAAGTGATCGGCTGCCTTTGAATCTCAACCCACAATGCGCGCACTGAAATTTTGACCCCTCGTCTACTGGCTCCGGTTGCTTGGGCCTAGTGGGTGTAGAGACAGGGACCTTGCCTGTATGCTTCTGCAGGTGTCTTGATAGGCTGGACGAATGGCTATAGCATTTCCCACAGTAATTGCAGCGATGGTTTCTGTCCTCAGAGTTATAGTCTCCCTTCTCGTTGCCAGAATCAGAGCCGTCATCATCTCCGCCAAGCTGGCTGCTTCCTGGCTCCATGTTGTCCTCCTCTTCCTCCCAGTCAGTCTTCACTTCAACACTCTGCTCTGCCACGTCAGTGTAAACCTCATCATACTGG
The DNA here is from genome assembly GCF_949987555.1 of Borostomias antarcticus. Classification (NCBI taxonomy): domain Eukaryota; kingdom Metazoa; phylum Chordata; class Actinopteri; order Stomiiformes; family Stomiidae; genus Borostomias; species Borostomias antarcticus. Next base: position 9,405,248 of record NC_140258.1, read on the forward strand.
GAGAAAAAGGCTTCGTCTGACTCCGTCTTCACCTCCTCAGAAGTCAAGCCGGAACCCTCGTCCGCCTCCTTTTTCACACAGGCTAGTGTGAACTTTGATCCCTCCTCTACCCACTTGACCACATATTCTATGGGCTCGGTGTCCAGTTCCACCGTGAAATAATCAGCTCCAAGTACGTCAGGTTCCGATGAAGTCAATTCTGTCTCAGAGTCCTCCATTTGCCCAGAAGTTGGTCAATGTTGTGACAAAACCTTGCGTGTGACTTAGGGTCTTCTTCAGATTGCAGGACCAACACAGAATTATTTCACCAATCCTAGACAGAGAGAGAGAGGGAGGGGGGGGAGAGAGAGAGAGAGAGAGAGAGAGAGAGAGAAAGAAATTGAGCCAGGGGAACAGTAGCAACAACTGGACTCACACATGACAGGACCCAACTGGATTATTTACCATTGTCTACATTGCCTATTGCCTACTTACCTTTAGAAAGAAATAAAGGCCTACAATTACTAGGTGAACAGAAAAACAAAAATATCGTCTTCACACTCTTATCAGGTAAATTAATTAATATACTTTTTTATCTTGACAATAACACCTAACCGAGGAAAAGGAAACAGGCTTCCTCACGGAGATACTACTGCATTTTTAAATAGGAAATGAAAACGTCCCCCCCATGCCAACAATGGAGAGTGCTACGTGTGCAAAGTTATATTTCGCTTGACCGACACGAGACAAAATATTCATAATCTAGATATAAGCATATAGTTATAATATATACAAGTATTTTATGCCTAGGTGCAGATCCACTCATGTACATGGCAGTAAAATTACCGTAGAAAGCGACAACAATAAACAGGAAATACAGTGAGGGACCCGGATGACGAGCACAATGCATGCTGGGAAGAAAAGGCCGCCCGACATCCAGACGTCTTCATTCCTCCTCCGTTCAAAACTGCTCCTCACAGAAAAATGTCGATGTTAAACGAGATTATTTTTTGCATATCGTAATATAATGGTCTGGGATAAGATATTTGCTGAATGTTTAACATATTTGACTGTGATCAGAAATATCTCCTCTGAAGCGACAGTGGCTGGAAGTCCCGCCCGCCAGAAAATAGCGCCCAATAACGTGAAATAGTCACGTTAAATAGTCACGTTAAATAGTCACGTTAGATAGTCACGGCCTCACATTTATAAACTAAGTGCTCCTTCACATTCACAACCCAGTTTCTCACCCCAAAATATGTCTCAAGGCCAACGCGGTTTTTCTACAATCAAAAAAGCATAATGTTAAGATGCTAGAATGAATATGTCTACAGTTCCTAGTGAAATGGGACAATCTTCGCGGGTTGACAATGTCAAGTCCATCAGAGAGGGAGGAAGAGAGAAAGAGAGGGAGGAAGAGAGAGAGAGAAAGAGAAGCTGCTCAGGCAGAGTCTGTCTGTCTGTCTTCATGATCATTGCGTTTGAACAGATCGGTCATCGCAAGACCCCACGTTGCGCCCAGCCCAAGGGCATCGATATCTATATTTTTCCTTGGATCTCTCACAAAAACCAGGCTCAAACACACATCCAACGTTATCTAACGTTACACCAAACTGGATGGTTCAACAATGCTCAATAGATTTGACAAACTGGCCAAATTTGGCATACGGCAGACGTGTAACGCCAGTCTTGATCTGTTTGATGGCTAACTTGTATATTATTAGCTCTAACGAATGATTATATTACGATGTAACGTTATACTTTGGGTACAATGCGTATTTACCAGGCATTTATCCATATTCGTTTTCTTGTCCCTCGACGCAATCTCAATCTGACTAGATTTTCTGCCGCACCTCTGTCAGATCATAACCAGCCTCTTCTTCTTCTTATTTGGGTTTTATGGCGGATCGCAACCCAGTTTAGAGGAGCATAGCGCCACCTGCCGTCCAAGAGGGTTTCATATACGAGCGAATGTCAACCCTTGCGGCGTACAATCACAGATCTTAAGTACAATGGATTTCCTAACTGTATTTCTGGGAGGCGGTTCTAAACCGTCGTAGATGTTTTGTAGGTCGTGGAAACGTTCCAGTCACGCGCAGTCTTTTTCTACGAGGAATTTCATTGGACAATCGACCAACGAACCACATCGGATTGGATGAGGACCAAAGAGGTGAGCGAGGGGCACGTCGTGTCGCAAACGATCACTGAAATTAGTGTGTTAATTTAGTCACTTATTTTTTTTAAAGAGACCAATACCCGATGGTATTATATTCAAAACGACGGTACTAAATCCACTGTATTTGCAACAGAAACAATTTCTGTAAAAATAAAACAGTAGCGTATGACGTCATGTCTTCCTTTACGGTCATGCCCACGTGATGCCAACAACATCAGCGAGGCAACTCTGAGCTGCGCATTTCTTCATCTCCTAAAGATTAGTTACCATAGTGTTATATTACCACTAGTCATCACGGATTTATCTATCTATCTAAGGTTGTTGTTTTATTACTCTACTAGTCTGCTCACCTCCTTTTCAACGTGTCGTAAAGGAAATAGAGCAAACGGCGAACATTACTTTAGCTATCTTACAGCTAGGTAGGGAGCAGGATGGACAACACAACCCCTCCAGGGTCTCCAGGGGGGTCCAGTAAGAGTGGTCTAGGGGGGGCCAGTAAGAGTGGTCTGGGGGGTTTCAACCTCTTTGGTGGAGCATCACCGGAATATTCCAATGCTGAACTCGCCGGGGTGCCATGTATGTAGTTTGTCTTTTGTAATATTAACTAGTTAGGCCTACATCAATCATCCAGGAAATCTGATCATTAATGGCTTCTCTCTCTCTCTCTCTCTCTCTCTCTCTCTCTCTCTCACACACACACACACACACACTCACTCACTCACTCACTCTCACACACACTTTCATACACACGCACACACACACACACACAGTAACGGGTATGAGTCCCCTCTCCCCATATCTCAGTGTGGATCCTCGTTATCTTATAGAGGTGAGTTATTTTTTTTAATTTTCTTAAAGGAGTCATGCCTTAACAAACCTGTGATTTGATAGGTCTGTAATAATGGCCATAAGACTGTCCAAATCAATTAGACAAGATGGCTGTGTTCTGTATCACTCCGCACACACACAAACACATTCACTGTATACACTGACTGCACTACTTTTTGTATACTGTTCTTTTCTTTAGCTTATCATTTTTTGCACTAGTTTTTTGTACTGCCATTTGCACTGTCCTGTCTCCTTCCTGCAGCACCCTGTCCATTGTTGTCTAAATGTTATGCACCTAGCCGGAAAGCAAACTCCTGGCACATTGTACAACTGCATGGCAATAAACGGTTTCTGATTCTGAAATTTCCATGTAGGACAGTGATGAGTTCATTCTTCCTACTGGGGCCAACAAAACCAGAGGTCGGTTTGAACTGGCTTTCTTCACTATTGGAGGCTGCTGTATCACAGGTGAAGTTCTCTTTTTTTGTGTCCCTCCCTCCTTTCTCTCTATCTGTTGTAGTCTCTCTCTCTCACACACACACAAGCTACAACAGCTTTTATACCTTCTGTTTCTCAGGTGTGGTGTTAGGATCTCTGAATGGCCTGCGTATGGGTCTATCAGAGACCAGAGACTTGGCCTGGTCCAAACCACGCAACGTACAGTGAGTTTTGGGTCATCTTTTCAAAGGGGACGCTCATACATGTTTGTAGCCATGTGAGACCATCCTGATCTCACAAGCTCAAATTCTGTTTCACTCCACGCATCAGTCTGGTCACGCTCAATAGAAATCTGTTTATGCTACATCAGAAAATGGATCTGGCCAATGAGCATTCTACGACGAAATAGTAGCAGCTACGCCGGGCGTGGTTTAGCTGTGACGACAGCGAGAAGCAACTGTAAAACAACAGTGGCGGAGGTTAGCGTAGATGCTGCTATAGGATCAGTTATATCTGAACTGGAGAGTATTTTTTTATTGAACGAAGAGCAATAAAAGATGTAGAAAATATGTTTTTGCTGTTCTCCTGACTGGTTCATCCAATCACCGGCCTATGTTTTTTGAAAGGCCTGCCATAACTAAACTAAACTCACCATTCATTTGAGCCAAGATCATGTTTACACCTTTGCCTCCCACAGACATATGGTTTATTTAGTCAGTCATTGCATTCAATTGGTTTCATGAGTTGTTTTTGTCTGGATTTGAGACACAAAGCAGTTTATGGGTTATATGAGTCTGTCATGTATATAGTAGTGTATTGGCCATTCTGATATCAATCAGCAGAGGGCAGCCTTTACCTACTTTTCACTATACTCAACAAATTATGTTACATGAGGTTTTCAAGATTTTGCATTAAAGGTCACCAATACTGAAAACCAACCAATATTATTATACTATTAACTTATATTAATAGATGACCTCTAAGATAGATATATGCAATACTTCTTCGCTAGTTCAGTGCCCACAAGTATCTTTTGCAATAAGCTCAATTGTGTTGCTAAGTAGCCACCAACCTCCATTACGAGATTTAAATGAGTTTTGGCCCACAAATTGGGAGCAATTTGATGTTCAGTGTCATGCCCAAGGACACTTCGACATGTTGTCAGGAGGAGCGGGGATTCGCCCCCCCTGTCTCGTTGCTTTCACTTGCTGTGATTTCACGTTTTGCCTTTGAATAACCCTGCAGTCAAACACTGTGTTGACACACCTGCACACTGTAACACAGCTGGGGAGGTGAAGGCCAGTGTCTAGGCTCATAACAGCAGCTGAGTCCACACACAGGCCGTAGAAGACCAAAGTCTGCTAAGCCACAGGAACACTGTGTGCAGCACTGCTGGCTCCAGTTGGAAGGTCAGTCTTGACCCAGGTTGTCCATTTTCAGCCAAGGACGTTGGAAGTTGGCATCATGTTCCAGTGTTTGTGAATGGCGGTTTCTGATTAAGACCATTTACTTATTGTCCTTTGACCTATGAACAACATATGTCTATGCGTGGTGTATGGAGTCCACAAGACCCATGTTCAGGGAGCTCAGGGACCAAACTAGTTTAATATCCAACCCCCTTTGCTAGAATCCTGTGCCTCTAACAACATTAAATAGCAGTGTTTTTGAAACAGGCCACAAATTTGTGGATGTGTCCAATGGTTATTATGATCTCTCTCTTCCTCCATTTTAGGATCCTGAATCTGGTGAGCCGCCAGGGGGCGACTTGGGCGAACACGCTGGGCTCAGTGGGTGAGTGGACGCTCACTGTCCTGACCGTGGCAGGTGCAGGGGTCACTCGAGGAGAGTTACACTGTAGCATAGTGTCTCTGTGATTGTTGCTGTGTATGAGGCCTTAATTAGAGATGCACAATTCTCAATCCATCCATATCATAGTACAGACAAACCGGGCGGAGCCAAGAAAGAAATCAAACAGACCTCTTCCTAATCATACAATACAGTACTGGCAAGCTACGCAATCCCGCTTTATTATCAGTTTTTTTTTGTTTGTTTGTTTTTTTTTGTTTTTTTTTTATCGGAGCTATTCTTAACATTATCAGATTTATCTGTATGATGTCATAATTCCTGATATTGGCCCGATAATTATCTGTCCGATATTTATCGTGCATCCCTAACCTTAATGGTGACCACAGACTGTGTGAACTTTTTTTCGTGTGTGTGCGTGTGTGCGTGCGAACGAATGTATGTTTGTGTGTGTGTGTCTCTCCTTGTCCTCAGCTCTGTTGTACAGTGTGTTTGGGGTGGCTATCGAGAAGGCGCGGGGAGCTGAGGATGACATCAACACAGTGGTTGCCGGGACAATGGCAGGCATGCTCTACAAGGCTCCAGGTTAGAACCGTAACTCGCTGTACGTTGCGTGGCTTGGACCGCCGCCACCATCGAAGGCTGAGGGAACAAATCCATTGTACGGTAATTAATGACAGCGGCTCCACTGAAACCATAACGTCACGTTCAATGCCAGCGTCAAAGTTTGAGAATCACCCAGGGTCATTTCTCGGTAAAACATCAAAATGATGGCTGATGGTTGCTGCTGACGTTGAGGGCTCCAGCGGTGCCGTCAGTAGCAGAGCTTCAGGGCGTAACGAGACCCAAGGGACACTGGGTGCAGAAAAGAAAGAAAACATGACCTGACAACTGTTACTTTATAATTCTGCCAAGGAAGCTTTTCTCCGTGTCAGCACAAGGAAGCAGGATAAAGCTTAGTCTCACATTTCACTTTCCTGTTTACGGAGACAAATCCCACAGCGTTCGGAGATACAGTGTTAGTCTTCATTTAAGGTGTTTGTAATGGAATGAGTGAGGAATTTGGAGGAGAGGCCATCTTGAAAGAGAGTTGGTCAGCGCTTTCCCCTCATGTTTACAATATGGCACATATCAATATAAAGATGGGAGGTCAAGAGCAGTGCTGTTAATGATTGACAGGTCTGCTGTCATGCCCTTGTCCAAACATAAACAAGGCAGTGCACTCTGCCCAGGGCATGGGTGGCACTGCAGTTTAACACCCTCAAGTCCACTGACCATAAAAGCCCCATACCTGGCACTTGTGATAAGAAGCTATAATAAGACTAGATTAGACTTTTTACCCAAGTGACAGCATGCATTTGTATGCATACACAAAAACTACTGGACCAATTTTCACAAAACTCGGTGGAAGGATGTAGCGTGGTCCAACTCAGAACCCATTAAATTTTGGAGCAGATCCCTGTGTTAGAAACAAGGGGTTTGGACTGGGGTGTGCAGGGGGAGAGCCCAGAGTGCACTGCACTGCCCCCTGCTGGCTGCGATCCAAGGTGGGCGTCACAGAGCCGCCCAAACAAGGCTGCCCATTCACCTCCAGTCATTTTTTAAACTCAGGACCTCTTATTTCTCCAGGGTAAAAATACGCAGGGGATCTCCTCTGAGTGGGCTCAGGAACCAAAAATTCATTGTCAATGGGGGGTGGGGGCTGAAACGGCCATATCTCGGTCACAGAGATGAGGGTTTTTGACTTGCATGACCTGAATGTACTGTATAGGATGCAATGCACACACTTCACACACTTCACACTTCACACACTTCACACTTCACACACTTCACATATCACGCCGCACACACATATACACAGCACACACATACACATTACACTCTACATACTCACTGTATATACACTGACTGCACTACTTTTTGTATATTGTTTTTTCTTAGCTTATCCTTTTTTGCATTAGGATTTTGTACTCGCTCTTTGCACTGTCCTGTCTTTGCACAGTCCTGTCTCGTCCCTGCACCTTGTCCATGTTATGCACCACGACACGACAAAAACAAATGCCTAACACATTTGAAAAACTGCATGGCTTGCACGCACGTGCACCAGCACAGAGCCACCAAACGCATTCATGAACAGAGGTCTGTGCTCTCTGAGCCCCATTTCTAGTGTACTGATATTTTCCCAGTAAATCCCGGAAGAAAATCGTAAAAGTTTTGGTTGAAATACCCTTCCTGGACTACCTGATGTGGCTGACCTAAATCTCATGGCATACTGGTTAAAACGCGGTTAGAGAACTACAAAGTTCTCATGTTCTTTAGCCGCCTCCCCCATAATTCTGTTCAGATGTCTGCGTGTGATAGAAAGTGATACAGTACACAGACAGATGCTGCTTTCAGCAATAACAAATGCTTCGATTAGTTTGGGGGTTGGGACGACTAGGGCAGGCCTTACCAGCTGCTCTTATCGTACTGTAAGTGCGTGCGGTGGTATCTATTTGTGCAAGAGGCACTCCTCCGCTACATGCAATACTCAACATGTCAACACACCTAGCTCTGAATTCACCAGGGGGAAGTTCCTGGAAAGTTGCTGGTTTCCATCAGTGGGAGTGGATGGTAGGGGTGGGGCTAAGCTGAACCAAGGAGGTTAACGACACCCAACCTAATGCACCACCAGTGGAGAATGTTTCTACTTGAATGAAGCTGCACGCTGACCCTGCATGTTTCACCACATGGTATCTATTCCTGGCTGGCCTGGCGAGACGCTCTTCCTCCACTCGCCCACCTCATTTATGCCTCACGTGACTGAAAAGGTCTCCTCCATGGTTTAACAGCCAGTCTCATTGTTGTGTTACTGAGCTTTTGTGAGCCTTGTGCGCTCATTCTGCTTTCCTGTTTTTATGATCTGCTGTAAAGAGTTATGTGGCCCTCTTTTGTGTCACCAGAAAGGTGCTTCTGAGTCTGTGGTCATGTTGGTCTTTGTCCTCGTTTCACAGCGAGGTGGAATGCGGGTGGTGGTGGTCATGTGTCGTGATCACGCTTCACAGCGAGGTGAAATGCGGGTGGTGGTAGTCATGTGTCGTGATCACGTGAAACAGAAGTCTAGTTCAGCCGGTCAAACAAGTCAGAAGAGGCTCCCCAGACCAGGGCTGACTGATGAAATAGTTGCACTGTTGAAATAGGACAGATTAAGATATTATTGCAAGTGATAGGTATAGGTACTGCATTTGCATTTGTAACGCGCTCCCCATCCAGTTGTTACACTGGCCCGGAGCGCCAAGTGATAGATGTAGATGTACTGTACCTAAAAAGAAAGTCTCTTTTTTTATATGATTTCTGTGTTTTCTGCCACACACATGCTGGAGGAGAGGTGTAGGCCTGGGTGTTTTTAGACTTGCTTACATGTGATCAAACCTAGACCCAGCAGGAGAACATGTGTGGACGTGCAGCTCTCCTCCTTGAACTCACAGAAAGAGGAGAACTAGATGGAAGCTGTTATTTCTCTTGAGACGGCTACAGTAGCATAATTGCATCTCTAAGCCTTCCATATCCTGTTGTGCTGGTGCTGGAGCTGCCTATTCAGATAGCTTCAGACGGGCTCATCCTGAAGTCTTTATTTGAATGTGAATGATTCATACAGTGTCATATTCAGCATGGCAATGCTAATCCTGTCATGCAGAGGATTCCAGGATGTATTCTTAGTATTCCTAAACCTGTCACCTAGCCTATAATTAGAGATCTTTTTGTCCTGAAAGGATATTTGTTGGAGATTAGTTGTCTCTGTGTGTGTGTGTGTGTGTGTGTGTGTGTGTGTGTGTGTGTTAATGCACTTGTGTACGTGTGTATGTTTGACAACAATAAGAGCTGGTAGGCACGCTGACCTTAACGGACACCACTAATGTGTAACATGCAGGGCCTCTCTAGTCTATGGCAGAATGATGTAGCCAGCACAGATACACACGTATCGTCAAGACCCAGCAGTGGGTGTGGATTGGGGCTGCGGTACAAGAGAGCTTTATCAGTCTTATCCCCCCCTAGCAGCGTGTGGGGCCAGGATCAGCTAGCTACGCTGCTGCTTCTACTGATAGCCTCTGTTTGTGAGGCGCTCTGTCCACGTTAGACCGAGGGGCTGTCGAGTTCCTCTGCGTGTTTGCCTTTGTTTACCTTTTGTGAGTCAATATTAAATGGTTTACCACTTGAAATACCACGCTTGTTGATGTTCCAACATACCAATCAAGACTAAACTTTTTGTTAATGACATTGTAGTACTGTGTGTACTTTCCAAAGTACCAATAGACAGTGTTGAATGTGGGCTGTGTTAAATGTGAGCACACACACACCTTTGTTCTGTTGTGCCTCTGTGTAGTTTCCCTGGTGGGGATTTTGACGGTGTGGATGGTTGGTCAGGTGCTAAAAGGCACGGCACCAGAGAATTACCCTGACTCATTTATTCTCCTTCCCTCTCACTCTGTGTTGGTCTAGTTCTGTGACATTTAATGTTAATGTTATTTTATCCAACCCTTGCTGTACATTGGGTTGAGTTGTAATATTAGTGACAGTGATTTGAGATATGTGAGGGCTGTGTGGTTCACTTACATTGTGTGTGTGTGTGTGTGTGTGTGTGTGTGTGTGTGTGTGTGTTTGTTCCAGGTGGTCTCCGTGGAGCAGCCAGAGGGGCTTTGGCAGGCCTGGCCCTCTCAGGACTCTACGCCCTCTACCACAACTGGAACCACCTTAAGGGCGGCTCTCCTACCCGCTACTGATCAGCTGCACTGCCTCAACACTGGAGGACAGAGGAGAGCAGTCTAACTTATCTGTTCATGTTCTTCTGTCCAGACTGAACATGTTATGTTCTCTTAGGAGGCAGCACCTCCCAAACCAATACTTGTTTCTCTCATTCATATGAAATGGGACTGAGATGTGGTTCCAAGATTGCACTAAAGAGAGAACGGAAAGCCAGTGTTATGGACCTTCACTGAGGAGTGAAATTATGCTGCAATGGCACATTATATTTGTAACATAACTTGTTTCTTCTATAAGACGTAAATATATAGTTGATAAAATGTATTTATCCACTCCGAGTCAGTTTAAGGCTTGTAGCCTTCTTTTCCCAGCATTTTGGGGACGTGCACTATTTGAATGTTGAAAGCTGTTTTTAATTTGAGATGTGTGGTTGACAGCTTCATATGGTCTTTATGAGTATCATATTCCATAAGTTAATCGTTAAAATGGTTGCTTTATGATTCCGAGACGTTATTGTCCGAAGATGGTGTTCCTAAAACCTTGACGCTCTTCTGGTACAAAGAAGAATACTACTCTCTGATGATCACTGTTGAGGATAGTGTCTTGATCTTTGTTGTATAGAAGCAATAATTGACATATTAGCCAGGAATATGGTGTATACATCAATGCACTTAAATAAAGAGATTAAAATTAATCACATTTGCCGTTTTCTCCTCAGTGAAATGTGATTCTGATACAAAATATGTCGACAACCTGCCCAATAAAGAGTACAAGGTAAGGCTATAGTGGTACAGTAAAGTACAGCAAATCTTATGCCTATCTGTAAACGTAAGCAATATAATAACTATTTTAATAGCTGCCTGTTTCAAAGGTGGAGGTCAGTGAGTTCAGTCTTATCTTGTTGTGCCCCACAGTGTATCTGGGGTCAGTGAGTATTCGTAGTACTGAATCATATTCATTTTTGTGAGTACAGTTCACTTCATTGCTTTCTAGGAATAAAGTATCTATGTTGAAAATAAATCTAGCAACGTAGAAGAAGTTTGAGCAGTGCCTGGGGACTGGGGGGGTCGAGGGGGAGATCTCAGACCGTGTGTCAGTGAGGTGGTCACATGCATGGGCATGAGTAAACAAAGGACTGGGGCTGGAGCCTCCTCCTTGACAGACTATTGTGCTTGACAATAATGCTCAAATCTTATAAAACTAAGGGGAAGAAAATAAAATGTGCTTTCTTTTGGGACCAAATGTAAACAGATCAAGCAATCAAACCACATTGGATTACAGAATTCATTTGATCTGTGGCCAGTATTCATCAATATCCATGGGAAGACAGGTTCCACAAGGGTTGTATGGTCTGATATTACGCTTTATCTACTCCACATTTGGACTACAACCGTTTGCAACTGCAGCACATTGTCTTGCCAACCAAGTACAATGCTGGATAATGCTGCACTTCTCATTTTTAACTTGCTTATTGCTTGCATCATTTTTGCAATAAATAGGAAGTTGAAAGTTAACATGTTTGCTGAAAGAGGGAAAACAGGAAACAACGCATGTGATGAACTTGTTTTTATTATGCTTAATATGGTATAGGTCTCACAGCAGAGAATACAAGTGATAATGAAGACAGCTACTCATGGTAGAAGCGCTTGCACAGCCACCCTGGATCGAGTAATCGAGTAATCAAGCCTTAGAATTACTGTATTACTGTAACATTGACAATGTTCCCCATTGAATACAGAGAGCTGTGTACAAATATAGAAGCATCTTTGGTCTACTCACTATGGTAGACCGGTATTACACATAACTATCAGTGGTTGTCAACATAGTCCATATGATACTACGGTTACACGGTCAACATTTGCTTCATTGTGTTCAGTTATGAAACAGATTGTCACAAATAATCAGAGAAAAGGCAATACACTCCATATTGGGCAGTTTGTTTGTATACAAGTAAAATGAAAAAGATTTGTAAAAGTGCAGGAGAGGCAATACAGTCTTCTGCTTTTCACATCATATACACTGAACACAATGAAGCAAATGCATTTCAGGCACATGGAACAAGAACTCCTTTTCAGAATTATGGTAGTGAATTCGATAGGATAGACGTGTTTGGTACTTGTGACAACATCTTTCAATTTTAGCTCATCTTTAGCATTAGTTTTTGAAGCCATTTCAGGAAAAGCTAGTCTAGTGCTTGAGCCACACTCACATCACAAAAGACCAGAAAGACAGACAAACATTGGAGAAAACAGAAAGAAATCAACGAAAAGACTAGCTTACATTACTTAACATACTTACATCCATGACTTGATACTCAATCGACTAGGGAAAAATTACCAATTGGAGGGCCGCTGCCATTCAATGCCAGGTGACATCCAAGTGAGAACTCAACCACATTCCACAAAAACCAAGTCTTTCTTAAAATATGGTTTATTAAAATAAATATCTTTTACTATGTCTTGCCTGCCGTACCGCCCTACCCCCCCCCCTCCCCCACCCGAACCTTTGCTCCAAGCTTAAAAGAAAATGTTCTATCTGGTCCTTTCGGCTCACCTTGCTAGCTAGACATTGGATTTTGAGAACTCCTCCGTGATTATAAAAGGCAATATATAGAATTCCATCAAAGTAAATGCTCAGACAATTCATAATGCGTCACACTGACAGACTCCACACAACCCCAGCCTCTAGCTCCGACCTGGGTGGGGAAGCGCATGTCGGATTGACCGACAGTCTGTAATCAACCAATACATCCCGTAGAGAGAGAGGTGGAGAGAGATTAGTCTCAAAGAAGAGCGTTGGAGGAAAAAGCGATCCTAATATTGTGCGCGACGATCAGCATTTCAGTGGCTCTGCCTTTTAACAATCCAGAATCTTCAAAAAACTAGAAGATGCATACTTCACATCTGGAAAAGAGGAGAACATTTCATTAGTATTGGGCAGGGGGGGGGGGGGGTGTTTTGATTTTCACTCATTTTGCTTTCAGTGGTGCAAATACTGACGGTCATCTCACTTGTATAGGCGCCCTGTGTAACCACTTCTCTTTGTCTCCTCCAAGTCTCATACAGGAGAACAGATCACACACTGTGGGAAGGGCGTGTCTCTCCTGCAAGCAGAAAACAGAACACGTGTCAGTCATAAAACTGAGACAGAAAGGTGGCTTTGCAGAATAAAAGCCAAAAAGTGCATTCCCTAAACATGAGTCCATCTTTTCATGGACTGCAGCCGTACCTGGGCTTGGGCCCTCTTGCGTAGGAGCCACTTGTCCTCTTCTGGCGATGTGCTGCTCTGCTCCTTCGTGCCCTCCTGGCTAGGCGTGTGGGTCTTCTCGGGGACCAACCAGCACTCGGGCCGCAGGGGGCAATTGAAGGGGTTCTCTGACTTGGGGAACTGGGAGCTGTGCTCCTCCCTGCTGGCTTTCTCTTCCCCAGGGGCGGCTTCCGGAGACCTCCAGGCAGAAAGCGCGGACAGGGCTGGGCAGGGCGTAGGGGTGGAGGAGTTCATGGACTTGCCAGGATGGAGCCAGGCCTCGAGGATGGCTTGCACCTTCTGCTCCTGCTCTCTCTGGTGGAACAGGCCGAAGGGCTTGCTGCTGCTCTTCTTGTCCAAAGCCATGCCGTTCTTGTCGCGGCCCTCCTTCTTGAGGAGCCAGGCAGACAGGGCCTCCTTACCGCAGTTCTCCTCACACACACACTGGGCGTAGCTGGAGCAGGTCTCGTTGGCTTTGCACGCCTGCTGGAGGGGGGCGGCCTGCTGCAGCCAGACTTCCACAGGGCTGGGGGGGGTCTGGGGGCTGCTGGGAGCGACAGGGCTGCTGGGAGCGCTGGCCGGGGGCGTCTTCAGGCACACAAGCTTACCCAAGTTCTCGATCTCCACCGCCTGGGTGCGGGTGGCGCAGCAGGAGCCGCAGTCAGACTTGGGCAGCCACTCGCTGGAGGAGAAGCCCTCATGGAACGGCTTGAAAACCTGCTTCCACAGGTCGGCGTCAGACGCCTGGCGCTGACCCTCAGACATCTTCTCAGTTGAGGTTGCCGGGGTGATGAGCCAGTCATTCAGCTCCTCGGACTCAGCCATCTTGTCTTGGAGGCCCACCACCACCACCTCCTCCTCCTCCTCCTCCTCCTCCAGAACCATGTTGAACTCTGACTCGTCAATCTTCTCGATGGAGAAGGAGGAGCTGCTGGTACTGACGCTGCTATTGGTCCTCTCCCTGAGGGGGGTCTTGTCCTTCAGGAGCCACGCCTCCAGGTCCCTCAGCTGGCCCCAGGCCTTGTGGAAGTCAAACGGGGCGAGAGGGCAGGTAGACTGGACGAGATAAAAAAAAATATATATATATTAACATGTTAAAGTGTGTTACCGATTCTAGTTTATTTTATAACCGAACTGGAATAAAATTGGTTTTGAATTGAAAATACTCGTTTAAGTTATAATTCTGTCATATTCCTAGTAAAGGAGTCTACAAAATTTTAGCAAGAAGCCATCACCTCCTTTTAACAAGAGGTCAATTCCTTGCCATCTGGTCTCACCTGGGTTTCCCTGCGCGTGCTCAGCCAATCCTGTGGTTTCCAGTCCTTGCTTGACTGGAAGCCAACTGGGGTGCTCGTCACTGGCTTGTTTCCAAGCAGCCATTCGGAAAGAGCCGGAGACTCCACCCTCTGCAGAGGAACCCGAGCGGGCATGTCATTGCAGTGCATTGCCACGTAAGTGGGGACACTCCATTCATTAATACCAGTAGAGCCACAGTTTTACATGAGGAGATCTCCCACCTGTTTCTTAGGTGCGATGGGGCAGCTCAGGAGCAGCCACGGTTGCTCTGTGGTGCTGCTGGTGCTGGAGCTCAGAGGAGGGGGACTGAGCACGGGGCCTCCCTCCATGTGCTGGGGAAAGGAGGGCAGAGGAGGGGTAGTGAGCACGGGGCCTCCCTCCATGTGCTGGGGAAAGGAGGGCAGAGGAGAGGGGCGTGGTGAACATTCTCTCCATAGTGCCAGGACCATGTGGAATATGTTACCATGGCAGTATATCCTGTCGTCAGATGGGGCACCATGACCTATTCCTCCAATATGTTGTTGTTGTTACCTAAAACTGAAGCTTCGGCTCAGCTCAAACGAAAGTTCAACAACTGAGATGTTGCTTAGCCTATCCCTTGATTTACAGCAAACTGAGGAAAACAACAAATGAACAATAACTACCCACTGCAGCAACTGTCGTAATTTATCTTAACCCACTGAACAGCCAAACACTTCTTTGTGTCACATACATCACCTGCTAGTTGGAAGTCTTAAATCTTAAACAATACACTTTACAGAACATTTGAATAAATCAAGAGGTTGAAATGTAAAATGCGTGAGTGGTAACAAACACAAGCACCTTGCTGCAATGTTAAGTCTATTAGCTACAAATCCTCTAGGAGCAGACTTCCACTGCCTTGCACTGACTATACCAAGTCTGAACTGAAAGACACTGTTGGCTGTGTGTATTCAAGTCAGATACCTGGGAGGTGATGGTCCCGAAGGAGGTGATGGCCTGGCGGAGGGAGCGGTCAGCCTGGAAGGACATGTCTGGGCTCTCTTCTGGAGTCAGACTCAGAGATGAGAACCTGGAGAGGGAGTCCACATTTAGACACAACCGTTGAAACAAACCCCACTCACCTTCTACATCATACACTACCTCATGCCAACATTCAGGTTA
Organism: Borostomias antarcticus; assembly: GCF_949987555.1. Lineage (NCBI taxonomy): Eukaryota > Metazoa > Chordata > Actinopteri > Stomiiformes > Stomiidae > Borostomias > Borostomias antarcticus. The sequence goes on from NC_140258.1 coordinate 9,420,897, forward strand.
CAACCTGTGAGTGAATCTACCTAAGAATTAGAGTCATCATGGAACAAACACAGACGCCAATGCAATCTTAAAATGGCCAACCTCTCCTGAAAATCACCTACCAAAAACAACACTTAAGTCATGATTACAAATGCTGACCCCTTAATGCTAAATCCCCTTAAATCTAACAGTCTTTAGAGTCTGCACTTACTTTTCCATGCAGCTAGTGAGCTGGTTGGCCAAGTTACTATTGTTGGAGTTCTCCAGCTGATGAATGAGGACGTCGAACTGGCCTCGGACCTGCGGAGAGAGGAAACGAAAAAGCAACAAGGTCAGTTTTTTTAGATCTGTAACTCGAGAGGATTAAGTGAGGTCGCTGGCCCAGCGGGGGGGACAAGTCCCCATCATTTGTGGTTTGTGAACATATAGACAGACGGCGAGCAGGGACTCTGCTGCTGACTCACCCAGTGGAGCTGCTGGAGCTGGGACTGCAGTGCCTCGCCCTTCAGCTGCTCTACGAGGTCAATCTGGCCCAGCAGCCACACCTCGCGGGAGCGCAGGACCTCCAGGTGACGGCTGATGCAGCTGTGCAGCTGGGCTTTCACCTGGCAGAACACGGCAGCGGAGAGAGACGGCACGTGAGTGGAAGCAGCACTGAAACGGCAAACGGGTCCAGTGACACACAGCTGCTAAGTCACGAGCCAGAGATTGCACTCTGCTGACCAGTGAGCCCTCAAGGGGTGAGTAGCCTTTGAAATCTTCCGCTGGTAAGGACATAGACACAGCACACTGACCCATAAAAATTACAAAACAGCACCCGCACTAGGACCGTAAACTACTGTAGTACACCCAAGCTATTAATATTGTCCCATTCGCTTTTACCTATTTCACAGACAGAGTCAGGATAATACAGGCTGCTGCTGTGATCCAGAGAGATGAGATCTGCAGTGGGGGGGTGCTCTGGTTCCTGAGGAGTCCCAGGCTGTACTGACCAGCCTCTCCCCGTCTGCTGCCTTATAAAGGCTGGGCCTCCTGCAGTCACGTTTCAATATCGACCCCTATGCTCACGACTCGTCTTCATAACATGAGCGGTCATACCAATGATTAACTGTGGTGACGGAGCAGACAATGCAGCTCTGACATGCCAGGGCGTTAGTCTGTCTGGGTATGGCATACAAGAATAATGTCTGAGTTATGGATGTGAGCAACTAATGATTATCCAGTCAGGTGAGCTAGGCTTTGCGGCACATGGAAAATACATACATAAACACACAGTCACTCAAAGCCTCATAAAACACACACAAAACACTCCATCCAGCTGAGGTTTAGGGTGACTGATCACAGTTAGTCCCTGAGAACCGCAAGGTTAAAGGCAGAAAGGGCCATTGTTGGAGTCAATCTGTGTGATTATAATCCTGACCCAAAACATCTCCTTCTCTCTCTTACGCACGCACGCGCGCGCGCACACACACACACAGTCTTTTGCCAAACCACCAGAACTGGGTCTTCGCTCTGGGTGTGGGACAGCTATAAACACAGACCCCAAACTGGTTCGCTCACCTCTCGAGAGTTGTCTTTGAGCTGGGCCTCAGTCCTCATCACCCCCCCGATAGCCTCCTCCAGCTGAGAGCGTGCCTGCATACATTGTTTGAGCGTGGCCGTGACCTTATCACTCTCCTCCACAGGGGACATTCTGCAAGGAAACACAGGTTTGGTACATGGTTAGTTACTTATACACATTTTTCTGGTGTTAATGTAGACTTGTGAGGAATGGGTGCTCTCCTTCAAGTCAACTTTATTTCTCACGAAGAAATACTGTACTTCCTCTATTGCCTGCATGGTATGTAGCTTTACCGTCTGAAAAGTCAAGCTCTATCTTGGTTCCCCTTTGCTGAGAAAGCACCACTTCAGCACTTCCTGCTTCTTTCATTTCTGCCAAAATGCTAAAAATTTAGAATAAAAATAACAATTCCAATGTTCTCCAAATGTGTTTGATAGCTTGTTTCAAGTGCAGCCCATCCCTCTTTCTTGCATTGTCCATGGTTTGGACGACTAGTAATCGAGATAATCAATAGACAGGTCATTAAATGATGTTTTGGCTTCATATCCATTTTGTGTCATGTCGAGAGATTTCCAATGATTGTGAAAAGTGAGCTCAGTCACAACGACAGCAAAGAATATAGGCCAATATATGCTGCTAGGCTACTCAGCATAAAACAGAGGTTTCCCCAAAAAATTGTGCGCATCACCCCCCAAAGTCCCATTTTGAGCCAGGAAAACCCCTGTTTACATGACTTTTCTGGGGTTGTCATTTCAGAGATTCAAGTTAATATCTGGCCCATTACAACACATGATCATACAATGCTCAACACATGATCATATTAGACAGTCTGTGTGGAAACTCAAACAGAAAAGGCAATTCTAACAACAGCATACATTGTGCATGTTGCTTGCTTTGGACTTTATCTTCTAACCAGCTTGACCAATCTCACTCAATGGAATTCAGCCCACTTCATTCAGCGGACAACACACCTTTTCCACAATATATTTACCCTCTCCCCAGACAAGACTCTTAACAATTACATTCTTCACATTTGGCTGGGATTCACCCAGGTAAATGAACAGGTTAAATGACAAAGGTCGAACACAGCGTGGACTAGAAGATAAATGTGTTCCACAACATGCACTGATTATTCTACAGTCTCTCTATCGGTATCTCATAAGGTTAAATGACAGTTAGCATGCAATCAAAAAGTTAAAGCGTGGACTACAAGATAAAGGTGTTGTGAAAAATAAAGATGTATCCTAGACCAGACACTTGGCATTGGCTACATCAATAGCAGCCCATTACATACGTTTTAACAGGTTCACTGCAAGATATCAAAAGGAAGCACCAACTATACATGCAGTTAACAGTTCAACAAGTAATAGATAGGACCATCATGCACTATCATGCAACTCAAAAATCACTTTTTTGGAGGCCAAATTCCATTTTATATATTAACCAACACCCAGGTCAAGGCTGGCTCTGGATGAGGCCATACATCACTTAACCCCTGTCAGCCAGCACTCACACCTTTCAGACTTATTTAATTACAGTTTTCAAGACAGTTATTCTTAGGAGTACTTAGTTTCTTGAACTGTTAATGCAGGCCTACTACAATTACAACTACAAAAGCCTGCACTATAATTCATAAGCTCACAAAGTCTTACCCATGTGAAGTTATGACCTTGAGAAACGTGTTTAAAATGCAGACTCGCTGTCGTTAAATTCCTCTAAACTGTCAATAAATAGCCTTTAATTTCTGACACACAATTTATTTAAAGTCAATGACAATTTAAATTTTCTTAGCTATGCCTAAGTAAGTTAGAAGTGGATTCTACAAATCCCCACGTACAATTACCCCAAGATAAATATTTGATCATAAGCTTGTGACAAAAATGAAAGGTAAGTTGCAGAATAAAGCAAGGTAGAGGTATATAGTCAAGAGGCAAAATGGTGTTCTCTTTCTCGTCTGTCCCAACACAGCAGCCACATTCCCTTCATTCACCACAGCCAGCTCAGCGGCCAAAATGGCGTATAAAGCTTTTAGAGAATCCATGAATGCTGCCATCTCCACCCTCCCAAAGGCATACCTCATGTTGCTGTATATCCACTGACACGAGATCAACTGTCTGTTCTTCCTTACCTCAAAAAACAAAAGATACTCGTTCCTAATTGTTTGCCTTCATGATTGATCCACCCCGGACTGATCGGTACGTCATGCCGTCAGAGCGTCATGCCGTCAGAGCCGCCACGACCAGTTTCACGTCCCACACGTCCGCCACCAGACGGGCCCCTCTAGGGGGGTTCAAGACACGGACCTGGCGTTTCCTCGCACAAAAAAGTACCTTATAACGTTAGATATCATCCGTGTTTTAGTGTTTTTACCTACATTGACAGATAATCATATATAGCTTTTCAAAGTTTTACTCCCGTGTGCTCCTACGACCCCGTTATCTAGACAATAGATATGCCTTTAGCTAGGGAACTCAGTCCCTAAATCGGCCTGGGTTACCGGTACGCCAGCAACTGATATGAACCGTTACTTGCACATAATAAACACAATAACACCTAGTGCTGGTTGTTACCTTAGCTAGCTGTGTCGGTAGCTTGGTTGTCTTAGTCTGTTAATTCTTAAACTGGGGGATCAAACTAGCTAGGTCCATTCACCAGCTAGCTGACCAATATAAACCCATATGCCGAACTGACCAGTTACTGCTTTATTATAACCTCGTTTTGTTCGCATATAGTAAAAACGGTACTTGCCTCGTCCCCTTATCTTGCAAGGTTGACTTCGAAGACATCAACTTTATAGCTATTAATGATTACAAATAGGACATAAAAGTTGTACGAGCCGGTAAAATTCCTTCCGCCTAGGCCCCATACGTGGAACACCAAACAACGTGAATCGGTTATGCAATCTGTGATCTCGCGAGATCATGTGCGAGACATGGCAGGCCTCGCGAGATCATGTGCGAGACATGGCAGTGCCTCGCGAGATCATGTGCGAGACATGGCAATGTGGAGACTTCTCGACATTGGTCCCATCTAGTGGCTCATAAAACAACAACACCCATTTGGAGTATAGGCTCTTTGCACCACAAGCTCCACTACTTCCTGAAATTCTATTTCAGGCATTTTTATTTCCTGTCCTATACTATTGGATGGAGGTGATTAAATAAATATGCCTGTAGAGTTTCAGGAAGTAGTGGAGCTTGTGCAAAGAAAAATAACACGTACAACCTGTTCCAATGTTCCAGAGGGATTCAGTATTTGCTGAAAGTAGTCAAATATTTAGCTTTGATTGCTTAAATGCAACTTAAATGCTAAATTAGGCTAGAGTTGAACGGATGCATTTTGTAAGAAATTAAAAATAGTGAATTGAGTGAGATGAAGAAAGGTTGGGAGAGATGAGGCAGAAGCTGAAATTGATATGGAATATTATGGGTGTAATATGGGACTGTACAGGCCATTTCACCATTTGATTATTATCATCAGTAGTTACGTTGTTTATTATATTTGTTTTATTGTTTTGGGCCGCTTGACCTGCTGCCTCTGCCTCTCTCTCTCCAGTATCGCGAGAGTATGTCTCCACGTAGACCAAGTGCTTGCGTGCGTAAAACCTGACGCAGCTGGGCCTGGCTTGGCTTTCAAAGACATTTTGTGAAACAAATACTGATCTTTTGATTGACAGTAATCAACTGTTTAATATATGTGATTCGAGTTGCAGTTTTCTTTTTTAAAAGGAAGTGAGAATTCATCGATCTACTCTAAAAGATGTCGGCGTCTGACGGAAACAAAAACACGAACACGGAACCATGGGGTGGCTTTGATGACAACATCATTCAGGTAGCTACCATGGTACAAGATAGCTTGTTTGTAGTCTTGTCATATTATATTTAAGCTATCTAGCTTGCTAGCTTACATAAGCATTGTCCGTTTTAACCAATGAGTGCGTGTCCCCAATCTGAAGGCATAACATTAGTCATAGAGGCCGCTAAAGCAGACCCCCCAAAAATGCCATGAATGAACGCTATGTCATCTAAAGTTGTATATTTACATTAATGTTATCATCTTTGCCTTCTGGGTATCTTACTAGTCCTACTGTTTTGGAGGTCTATTATCTGTTCGGTCCTTAGCATGTTGGATTGACATGATGTATACTGTGCCTTAAAAAACATACCTTCTCTGATTGTCATGATGTCACTTCATTGTGTGTAGTTATATGGAGAAGTGTGTTGTATTCACTGTTATTCTGTCATCAGGGCAGCGGGTCCGCAGTGATAGACATGGAGAACATGGATGACACGTCAGGCTCCAGCTTTGAGGACATGGGGGAGATGCACCAGCGCATGAAGGAGGAGGAGGAGGTGTCGGAGGAGGAGGCCGCAGCCACAGAGGAGGAGACTGGAGAGGATGGAGAGTTCCTGGGTATGAAGGGTATCAAGGGCCAGCTCGGGAGACAGGTGGCAGATGAGGTGAGCTGAGAGTATGATGTCATCAACTCCAACATTCATTATTCAATCTCATGCAAAATGGCCTTTGGGCATTCACCTCTACTTACAGTACATAATTATCATCTGACTGAGACCCAACCTCCCATGTCTTCTCAGGTTTGGCAAGCAGGCAAGCGACAGGCTTCTAAGGCCTTCAACCTGTATGCTAACATAGACATTCTCCGGCCATATTTTGATGTTGAGCCTATTCAAGTTAGGAACAGGTGAGAATGAGTTACTAATTTTGTACACTAGACCTGTAGGTGTTTACGTTTGCAAATGTGATAGGTACTCATTTAATCATTTGGATATTTTTTTCACATACAGGTTGATTGAATCAATGATACCTATCCGTATGGTCAACTTTCCACAGGTCAGGAACCCTTTTTTTCACATTCAGATTTTTATTCAGCCAAGTAGGCTTGCACCTACAAGGAATTTGGTCTGTTGTTGCATGACAATAAATAATAATAATATACATAGACAACACTTACACAGAACAAGACAGGACAGTACAAACTACAATAACGAAGTGATATAGGCAAGGCAAGTTTATTTGTATAGCACATTTCAGCAACAAGGCAATTCAAAGTGCTTTACACGAGGCATTAAAAGCATCAAGACAAAGTGCAAGAAACACATAAAAGGTCGTATAAAATGAAATGCAAAAAAGGACATTAAAAACAAAATGCAGGAAAAATAAAATACAGGAATAAAAGTTACAGTGCAGTGTATGAATGAATAATTATTTGATTTAATAAAAAGCAGTGGCAAAAAGAAAAGTCTTCAGTCTTGATTTAAAAGAACTGAGAGTTGCAGCAGACCTGCAGTTTTCTGGAAGTTTGTTCCAGATATGTGGAGCATAAAAACTGAACGCTGCTTCTCCATGTTTTGTTTTAACTCTGGGTACAGAAAGCAAGCCTGTGCCAGACGACCTGAGAGGTCTGGATGGTTCATAACGTAGCAGCAGATCAGAAATATATTTTGGCCCTAGACCATTCAGTGCTTTATAAACCAACAGCAGTATTTTAAAGTAAATTCTTTGACAGACAGGAAGCCAGTGTAAGGACCTCAGAACTGGAGTGTGATCCACTTTCTTAGTCTTAGTGAGGACTCGAGCAGCAGCGTTCTGAATCAGCTGCAGCTGTCTGATCGATTTTTTAGAGAGACCTGTAAACACACCGTTACAGTAGTCGAGTCTGGACAAGTTTTGAACAAGTTTTTCCAGATCTGTATTTTATTGTATATATACAATACAATTCTAATATTTGTCCTGGTTTCTTCCCCTCTCCCTCCCCCATCACAGAAAATAGCTGGAGAGCTGTATGGACCTATGATGCTGGTCTTCACCATGGTGGCCATTCTCCTGCATGGGATGAAAACATCGGGAACTGTTATTGTATGAAAACGTATCCCACAATCCCTATATATGCTTATTTACAGTACAAATGGCAGTACGTTTGTCTAGTCTCCATGGTGTCCCTTACCATTGTCCTTTTCCTAACAGATAGAGGGTACTCTGATGGGGACAGCCATAGGAACGTGTTTTGGTTACTGGCTCGGAGTGTCCTCTTTCATCTATTTCCTGGCTTACTTGTGTAATGCCCAGATCACCATGCTTCAGATGCTGTCTCTGCTGGTGAGTCAGCATTCCTTCCTCATGCCATCACAAATGAGAAATGTAGTTATATACTATATATATATATATATACTGTATATCTTACAGTTTGTTCTCTGCTCTGTCCCCCCGACAGGGTTACGGTCTTTTTGGCCACTGTGTGGTCCTCCTCATTACCTACAACGTCCACTTCCACTCGCTGTTCTATATCCTGTGGCTGGTGATTGGAGGCCTGTCAACCCTGCGGATGGTAAAGACATGAATACATTCATTCGTTCATACATCTTCCAACAGCCCCCTTGACGATCATAGACATTGGATGAAGAAATGTTTTATCAAGGGTTCCTTAAGTTGTTGCTTATTGAAACAGATCTATTGTCTCTCGAGTTCCCTCTCTCTCTCTCTCTCTCTCTCTCTAACTGTAGCTGATGTGTTACCCCTCTCTCTCTCTCTCTCTCTCTCTCTCTCTCTCTCTCTCTCTCTCTCTAACTGTAGCTGATGTGTTACCCCTCTCTCTCTCTCTCTCTCTCTCTCTCTCTCTCTAACTGTAGCTGATTTGTTACCCCTCTCTCTCTCTCTCTCTCTCTCTCTCTCTCTCTCTCTCTCTCTCTCTCTCTCTCTAACTGTAGCTGATGTGTTCCCCCTCTCTCTCTCTCTCTCTCTCTCTCCCTCTCTCTCTCTCTCTCTCTCTCTCTCTCTAACTGTAGCTGATGTGTTCCCCCCCTCTCTCTCAGGTGACTGCTCTCATCTCTCGTACCGTAGGCCAGACACCTCGCCTCATCCTGTGTGGAACGCTGTCTGCTCTGCACATGCTCTTCCTGCTCTACCTGCACTTTGCTTACCACAAAATCATTGAAGGTAAGATTCCTGGATAGTGATGATCTCTGTACCTCAAAATGAAGAAAGTTTGTGTATGAGTGGTGGATATTAACCATTTCACAGAATGTTCATATTTAAAACAATAATGCCACAGTTTACAGTACAGTTTACTAGGACCAAGAAGTTTGTTTGTTGTGTTTGTTTATTTTATTTAAAAGAAGGGACAGTGCACTTTAATCAACATATCAGTTTCCACATCAATGCAAATGTACCAGAGTTAGCTAGTAGACCTAAGCTATTTTTCATCTGCAGTCCCACGGCAGGTCAACATAATACTACAAAACAACACACTATTCTTTGCCCTAGTGACCAAACTTTCCATTGGTTCAATTGAAAGGGTATATAGAAACATAGAAGTGATTTGACTATCACACTACTGCAAAATGTAAAATAGGTCCCTAATTTCTGTAACCTGACGCGCCAGATGGTTTGCTTCGCATAATTCTCTGTTGTTAAAGTGTTTGGAAAAGGGCAAGCACTTTCAAAACTACTTGGCAGGTGATTGGATGAATTTGAATTTGAATTTGAATTTATTTATTGAGGATGAACCATCTGAAAAAATGTAAATGCTTGAGAATGAAAAGGTCTATCACGCACTAGCTTCAGCCGCTCCTCGCTGTCATAAATTCACCCAGCATAGCTGTTTGTATTATAAATTCCTCAGAACCAATGCTGATTGGCAAGATCGTTTTCTGATCTGGCACAAAAGGATCTCTACCGAGAGTATCCAGACTGATTTGAGAGAGAAACAGAACATGAGCCTGCGAAATCAAGATAGCCTTGTGAGACTCATTTTTGCCCTTGATGTAAGATATTTTTATAATCAAGAGAATGAGGCCACCCACATGATAAATACGTATTTGATTAATTGCCGTAGACATTAATAATTTAGCACCATAAAAGAAAATATCACCTTCCATAATTGACTTAAGTCTCCTCGGTCCACTGTTAAGCACAATTTAATTACTTCTATTTAAAGGCCATCATTTTTTTGTTAAATTGTGTTTGGAATTTAACACTGTTTGACTTCAGGTATATTAGAGTAAGAAATGTGATGTCATTAAGCTTTTTTTCGCTGAAGGTATTCTGGACACCTTGGAAGGACCAAATGTACCCCCCATTCAGCGGGTGCCCAGAGATTTGCCTGATGTGGCCACAGCTGCTGTGAATGCCACAGTGAAAACCATTGGAGTCATTCTACAGTCACACTGAGTGTGAGCCCTACTGTATATCAAGCCTGAGTCCCAGCCTTGAGTACATGGTGGTGGTGTATAGCTGATGGAGACAAGGCCACTGAAGGTCACAGACTGTGATGGTTGACATATCCTTCGTGAGACAGGATCCTAATTGAAACGGACACCTGTCGTGTTGTCAGTGAATTCACAATTGCAAGTCTGTATGGGAAATGTCATGTTTACCTGGTTGTTCTTGCACCACATCAAAATACATCTTATTGGAATGGCATGACATGTTCTAAATCTCAAATGATTACCTGTCACAAACAGAGGGTTGTGTTCCTAAAGAAGTATGGATGCACCATGGTTCATTTGAAAGCAGGCAGTTGACAATGTTCTACTAGATATTTTATCGCCTCTTGTTGGTTTTGTTACACAGTTTACATTGACAACATTACTGAAGTTTTTAAATTATCGATAAAGGATCATGTATGAAATGGGTTTGGTTTCAAGTTATCTTTTTAGAAGACAATGCAGCTCATTCTCTTCTGAGTACAGTAGCAGAAATGCAGTTGATGTCATTTGAGATGATATAAACCTAATATTAAGTTGATAATATTCATTCTAATTTTTTGTTTTACGTTTTTGGATTCATCCAATCCTTTTGCTTTGTACATTCTTTCTTGCCATTCATTTTGGGTGGGATTCAAAGTAACCTTTAACTGTTTTTTTCTCATAGGCAACATGTGAACTTCTATTTATAGGATTATTGTACAGAAATATACAATGGAAATAAAACGTTATGGACCTTGATTCTTGTAATACATTATAATAAACCGATTTATTTGCATAGTATTTTCCAGGATAGTAGGCCTACCTTAATCTCTTATTATTATTATTATACCTTACTACATTAATCTACATTTCCCTTAGTTTGACACCAGATGTGATATAAATAAACTATAGACCTACATGTATGTATATAAACTTAGTGAAATAGCCTGGGGTTATTATTAGTTTAACTGTGCTATTCTAGAGCTGACCAATACCCTAGATGACACGTGACCAATATCCTAGTGTACGGCCATTGCTCTGTTCATTCCTTTCCCTCTGAAGAATCATGCTTAGATTTGCAGCACGAACCGTGAGTGTGATTACATATGGAAACGCCTCGGGGAAGAAGGTACACTGCTCTTCGTTGCTGGGAGAATAGCATTAATAATTCTTGCTGAAAAGCAACATGTGACAGTCGGGCTGTTACTGTAGGTGACATCGAGAAGAGGGTGTCCATAGTAACCGACACCTGCAACGGGGGGCAAACAAACGACCGTCTTTCTTCAACGCTTTAAACCCGCAGCTCAAATATGACAGGATTCAACATTTGGGCCACTTGAAAGGACACCAACCCGGGAACTATTCGAGTGTATTTGTGCGTGACTACTTCAGTGTATGGACGTGTGCATCAGCGCATGGCCTGCAGCAGCAAGGATTGAGCAACATTGTTGCAGCACCTCACCGCATGAACAGTGCTATTGAACTTCTGTACCCCTAATGAACATCATGATATCAATATTGCACTGTTTTACGAGTTTAATCATTTAGGTTAGAATGACGCCGAACAGATAGCTTTTTGATATTGTTGGCTGAATTGACTTTTAATACCCTACCAGCACGTCATCCAGTTTTTTTTTATAACTTAAGCCAACAATAGCATACAGTAGGCCTACATGTAGCACTCAGAGACTAAATGCACATGTGCATATAAATGTAACTTAGATTTTTTAATTTTGAGCCTAAAATGCAAGCTACTTCAGCTGGGTACTAACCTTGAATGTACACGACTTGACCAAAATGCTGCCAGGTTCTATTCAGATAACTGGGGAGGCTCTATCGGGGGCCGAAATAAAGGACATATGCGACAGCTTGAAGGAGGATAGCGTGAGGCTGCTGTCAGTCCGAGGATGCCAGCTCTCAGACCGAGACTTCGGCAGGGTCTGTCGCGGCGTGGCAGAGTCCCAGTCTCTGGCTCAACTCAACCTGAACCTCGGCGTGGTCTCCAGCATCAGCCGGACGAAATACCTGGCCGATGCCCTCAAAGCCAACAGATCCATTCAGACCCTCTTGTAAGTATAAGGAAACTGCTGATTATTTAGTGTCTTGTTTCGTTGACTTTGTAATTAATAATGCTTAATTGTTATTAATAATGCTTATTATTATTGAATAATGAAGAAGTAACCTTAATTTATTGAACATTTATTGAATAAATCTGTGTTGTGTTATTCTTTGATTGACTTTAAAAAAAAAAAGTAATCTGGTTTGAAAGTGACAGTAAAATACAAGTGATGCCCATACATACCCATACACACAATCTTTTTGTGTGCATGTGCCCCCTATATCTCCCTCTTTTTCTCATACACATACCACAGTCTCCATGGGAGCCCCCTATTGGATGCAGGACTGGTCACTCTGAACACGGCCCTGTCCACACACCCGTCCCTGGTGTCTCTGGACCTGGGGGACTGTCTGCTGGGTGACGAGGCGTTGAGGCTCATCTGTGGCATGCTGCCCCCGGATGGAGCCAAATCAGGTACCCTGACCATACTGGGCCTGTCTGATGTGGTCTTTTTAGTTCGTAAAAAAAATGCCTGACACCACTTCTACTCTAGAATTCACACGATTCCCTCATTCATGACTCACTCACATTGACCTAGGCCTGTATTTATTCATATTTATTTTCGTTTTGAAGCTTAAACTCAGAAGCCAGAGTCACCCAAGTTTGTTGTATGAGCATACTCCAGGCTATGGTCTTGTGATACTGAAGGTCATTTGATGGTAACAGATATCCATGTGTCCATAGGTCTCCGGGAGCTGACCCTGAGTGCTAACCCAGGCATCACCACCAAGGGCTGGGCTCGACTGGCTATCGCTGTGGCCCACAGCTCCCAGCTACGAGTCCTCAACCTGGACTACAACCCCCTAGGTCAGCACTAGTCACCTTGCACACCTCCAAGATGACATTTAGCCTACCTGGATAAGTGTCATGTACTTAATTGTTAACACATTTAATGCCATAAACCATACGTTCTTTGAAATAACGATTCACAATATAACATTAGGGTAGTGTTTCTCATAGAATCTATAGAAGTCAAGTCAAACTTTATTTGTATAGCACATTTAAAACCATAGTTGACGAAAGTGCTGAACAGGCTAATATATGAGAAACAGCTATAAAAAATAACAATCAACATAATAATAATAAATACACACAATAGCAGCACAATTTAAAATTACATTGCGGGGTCAAGCTCACCTCGAATTGAATGCCAATGAGAAGAGGTGGGTCCTTAACAACGACTTAAACATTCCTAAGGTCGGGGCACTTCTTATGTGGATAAGTAAACTTCCAGAGATTAGGGGCAGCCACCGCAAAGGCTGAGTCGCCTCTATTTTTGAGCCTGGATCTTGGAACATCCAGTTGCAACAGATTGGTCAACTTCTGTGCTCTAACTGGAGTATGATGGTACAAGAGTTCAGCTCGATAGGGTGATGCAGACACATTTTTGCATAGGAGCAAAACACTTGAAATACCAATGATATTCATTATACTGGCCAGTTACCTCCTGCAGTGTCCAATCAGTGTTATTCAGGCGTGTCTCCATGACAACCACCTGGCCGCTCTAACTAGATGCTTTTAATGTCTCATGTAAGCACTTTGAATTGCCTTGTTGTTGAAATGTGCTATACAAATAAACTTGCCTTGCCTAGAGAGACAAAGCTCAGAAGGAGGTTGTCTGAGAAACAGGTTATCTTCAGTTTAGATTCCCCAGAGTCAGCTTGGACACAGAGAAATAGTGAGAGGAAACTACTGGACTCATCCATCTGAATGACAACCAATCCAATCAATCAACTTAATTTAATGTTATTATTATAGTTACAGCCTCAGCCTCTAAGCGTCGTCATGGCCTGGTTCTGAGTTCTGCTGGTTTTCTAGGGGACCAGATAGCAGGCATGCTGGCGGTGGCTGTGGCTTCCAGTAGAACTCTGGAGGTGTTGGACCTGGAGGGAACCGGACTCACCAACCAGTCAGCACAGGTCTGGACCAGCTACACCAGCATCCTCTAAGCATTACCACATACGTGAGAGCAGTCATACGTCAAATTGTAGTAAATAGGAAGTACATGCATGCACACCTCTGAAGAACACACCTGTACCCAGGTAAATGGAGAGGTATCAGTGAATGAATTCCTGTTGTGAAACAATTAGACCACTGTTTGGGTCTGCTAAAGAAAAGTAGAAAAGATAGGCACATCTCTACTTGGGGTGCTGGGTTAGGTAATAATCACAATGTTTCAAGCAAAATTTTGTCAAGTAAAATGTTTGTTCTGGAGCATACCATTGTGCAAGTTCTATTCTTTTCATTGTGGCTCTGCTACAGGAATTCTAAAATGCAGTTTTGGGGGAACTACAACAAAGCTTTAGAATAAATGCAGCTTGGAGCTGACAATGCCTCCTCCAATAGAGGCATGGCCACATCTGGTCGTGCGTGTACGTGCTGAGATTTAATTAGCAACACGGAGCGTTCTTCTACAGCCTTATGTGGGAATGTGGGCGTACCCAAACTCCACGCACTGTAACTGCGAAACAGACTGAATTTACCCTGGCACACTAAATATTCCCTCAAATTCAGCTCATAGTTCGATTGCAGTGAGAAAGTTACATACCCCACCCAAAGTTACACACCCAACCCTTTTTGGTGTACATTTGCTCAATAAATGAATGGTAAATGGACTGCACTTATATAGCGCTTTTATCCAAAGCACTTTACAATGGCGGCAGCTGCCATGCAAGGTGCTCGCCTGCTCATTGGGAGCAATTTGAGGTTCAGTGCCTTGCCCAAGGACACTTCCACAAGAGCTACAGCCGCCCCAATAACTCATAATAGTCATCACGTATGCTAGTTTTCAGTGTTTTCACAAAGAAATAAATGTTATACAGCCATTTTGTTTCACACACTATCTAAAGATCCATCTCCAACATAACAAAATATTAACACAATATGTGCATCTGGAAGTCTGGCAAATGTCCATTAGGTGGCACTATTACATATAAAATCAACACCAGCACAATATCATTGCCAGCATCAGAGCCCTCCTCTTCTCAAAAAGTCTAATTATGGAGTCCAATCCACTTTCTTAAGAGATGAAATGGCTCTTATCATCATGCCCATGCAGATCAATTTGAGGCAACTGGGGTCTGAATGGGGAGCTGAACATGGCCCAGGGGTAGTACAGCCTGAGTCTGGTGAGTCGCAGGCCTCTTTGTGCTCTCAGATCAAAGAGCTCTTCATCTCGACAGCTCGTCAGGCGCCGCTCCCCTCTCATACTCTCAGTGGTATTGACCTGTGACCTTGTATCCTATTCGCAGTAACAACGTGCTTACCCCCAACTGTGAAAAGATAGTCTCCAAATCTTCCAAACTGTACCTCTGCGTGAGTCAGCAGGGCAGTAGCCTGTTCAATGGCAAGTGCAATTGCAAATGTGCTCCAGGCTTGGGGGTTAACTCTTCTATTTATACTGCCTTTCGCTCTTTTCTTCCCCCTGTCCACAGCTAGCCGATTTATAAAGAATGTCTCAGGCAATTGCCTGACAGAAAAGATTCCGCTGTTTTGTCATCGTGTGCTTGGAGAGAAGGCCTGAGAATGTCACACAGCTATTTCTTTTCATAAAGGCTTCAACATTGAAGCAAATTGTTTTTCTACTTTTTTTTTTTTTAAGAAGCCACGTGTGAATACACAAGTGATTTGTCTCCTCGCTTGTGAAATATCTTCCCCTTGGTGATGCCTGATCTAGAATGACAATAGATGACATAAACGTATATCAGAGTTTATACATTGCTTTTCTCCTCCTCTCTCCCTTGGCCCCTGTCTGTCCCCTCAGGTCTTCCTGGACATGGTGGAGAACTACCCCACCTGTTTGCGTGTGCTGGTTCTGGCCGAGAACGCCATCAGTCCCGAGTTGCAGCAGCAGATCTCCGACCTGCTGTCTGAGGGCGAGGAGGAGGATGACAAGGAGGTCGAGGCGGCCCCCCATGGCAGCGCCTTGCTCCCCACTCGGGAGAAAACAACCTGGCTCCCCCATAGCAGTAAGGGCTGAGCTGGCCAATGAAACCAATGCGCCCTGTCCTCTCCTTCCTAGCGGTAGATCTGAGAGGACAGATCTGTCATGTCATCGTCTTGACATGGCAGATATATCCTATCCTTCGCTGGCTCCCTGTAGATAGAGTAGGATGGGTCTGTGGTCTGTCTTTCCGTGTTATTGTGTCTAGACATGCCAGATCTATGTTCTATCCTTCTTCTATCCATACAGTCTTGATATGACATACCTATGGCCTAGTAGTCCTATCAGTAATAGTACAGGATATACTGTATTTATTTCCTATCCTATAACCGATCCTAATTTGTCATATTCTATAAAGGGTAGATCCATGTCTTATTTGGCTTTGATATACAGGTACCGTAGACATAGGTCCACATACTGTTCTGGAGGACTGGAGTCTTGCAGATACTAGATTAACCCTTTAGTGTAAGCTGCCGTAAACCCCACATTTGCCCTTCAAATCTCAGTTTTGGGGGTTAAAGACACACACCTTAATCCAGTTGCTTAAGAGTGAGCTTGTTCCTATTTGAGGAATGCTGTAGAATTTGTAGTCCTAAACCGGTCTCCCATTGTCTCTGACCCTTGCAGACTCCAACCCCCAGATGATCCTGCTGACTTCAGGTCTAGGTGAGAGCCTACTGGCTGAGACTGAGATGTGAATCCACACCCTTCCTACTTCAGTTTGATATAGATTTGATATAGTTTTTGTTCTGCACTTCTCATTTGCAAGATCACACTATTACATAGCGTGCAACCAATCACTTTTGCATGACCTGTAGCACTCCTACAAAGCAGAATAGTTTTATTGGAGCAGGCACAATACCTTAACACACACCAAGTGACTTATAGGCAATAGTGAATTATTTATTTTAAACATGTACTGTATTTATAGTTCATATTCAAAGATTATGTAACCAATGAATGTATGTATGCTCTGATAGATCGACTATATAGGATTGTTGTGATGGTCTGATGTCAGAATAAATCTGTTTACATCTTCTTATAACTTTTTGTCTTTTTGAGTTGTTTATTGATTGTCATTTATATTAATGCAATCCAGTAGCCTTGGGCGCCTAGTAAAGTGCTGTTTTCTTTAGTCCTAACTGGCCATCTCTCTTTCCACAGAATACAATACTTTCATTTTAATCTTGAAACTGTAGAATGTCTCAAACATAATTTGTGTGGGGTCAGCAGTCTTAGCATCAGTGCAGCAACCCAGCGCCGTCATGACGACAATGCAGTGGTGTACTGTTTCATCATTCCCACATTCTCATCCCTCCTCTATACTAATACCCCCCCCTCTCTCTCTTACACAAAAGCTACAACAGTTTTTACATCTTGTGTTTCTCAGGTGCGGTGTTCGGAGCTCTGAATGGTCTGTGTATAGGTCTGACCAGAGACTCTTTCCTGCCAGCCAGGAAAGAAACAAACAAAGCAGGCACTTTCTTCCCACCATTCTTCTTGGCTAGGTTTTTCTTCATGCGAACATACTTGTCCCTCATGTTCTTCTATTCCTTGCACATAAGGTGACGTCCAAACCGATGTTTGTGGAAATCTCTTTCCATGACTTTGCTGCCATCTGGCTGTCTTTGTAATGTGGTGAATAGGAGTCATATAAGTCACCAAATCCCTTTGTTCGAGCTCTCATTTGTTCAAAACATTTCTAACCTACGACATTGTGCTGCAGATTCTCTGTAACTTTGGCGCCAAGCCTCTCTAACAAGTCCTATCTTCATGCTCTGGGTTGAGTACAAAACACCAAGGTCATTCTGTGATGGTTGGCAAGGAAACAGTTATCTGTGCTGAGATTCTAAGAAGCAGATAAAGAATTCTGTGCCCATTCATTGCTGCATCCCCCAGACCAACTGATAGAAAAGTCTATGTAAAAGCTCCCTCATCACTCCTATCTCTTCCCATGTCACATTCAGTTTGTCAAGTAATCACTTCCATAGCAGTTAGCTCATCAGTGATCTACTTTGTAATCCTATGAGACAGGATTTCGGTGGTTTGGGGGGAAAGATATGATGAAAACAGACATTGTATAAGAACTATATCACCCATCCCTGGTGATCTCTGTCCCAGTATGACACTGCTAGATAATGAGTGGAAAGGAGGCTCCATAATTAATGGACATCTTGGATCCGTCTCCCAAGTTGCTGAGTGACTGGGACAAAGAGGGCTTACTTTCAGTATCACCGTTTCCTGCATTTGTAATGGGATATGATGATCCTGTTTCATTTGAAACCACTACTCACTAGACTCTGAGGGCTGAGCACCTGGCATATTAAATAGTCATCAAGGACAGTAATTAATACCCCATGTGGATCATAATGACATTAATGTGGGTATTAATATCCATTTAAATAGTCTACAGTAGATTTGCCATTGACTGATTATTAGGCCCATGCTAAGTGAGAACCAACAAGGGCCTTCTTTACTTGAAATATCCATTGCAGTCAAAATGGGTACCACACACTGAATGGCCTGTGTATAGGTCTGTCAGAGACCAGAGACTTGGCCACGTGCGCACACACACACACACACACACACACACACACACACACACACAAATATACAACAGATACTGTAGAACTGAAGGCCATTAGGGAGACTGCTAGTTCACTGCTGGGTAATTGTCTATTCTGCAATCTAATGCTACTGTGGAGAATTTTTAAAATGGGACATTAATTCAATAATGACTCATAGTTTCCTAGACAATGTAGGCATCATTTCAGGAGGGGAATCTAATTGGATCTGCAACAAGATCCAGTTCATTAATGGACTTAACCTGAGTTGAACTCAATCTATGACAAAACTTTATGAATATGGTGTGAGAAAAAGTGTTAGTATGTGTGCAATTCACGTAGTGCTTTTCTTGAACATAGCTCATGTCATTCAAACAAGTATGACAAGTAGGGTAAAATACAATTCACAAAGGAACAATTTAGGTTACTATTGTTGTAAAAGCTAGATCAAATTGGATTAGTGAGGGTTGCTAAATACAAGTACAGGACACAAGCGCTGTTACCAATAGGGGGCACACTTGGGTAAGAGCTACATGTACTGTTATTGCTGCAGATAACTGAATGTTCCCAAAAAATAAAATAATCCCATTGGGTACATCAATTACACATTCAACATAACCATACTACAAAGTTTAAAATATTTTATTTACTTTAAAATATACATCATCAGTTTACAAATTCAGAAAATAAAATTAGTACAGGTTTAACAGTCTTTTTGTAGTTTTTTTTTTAAAAGTCATTTTTAAACAGGAAGGAAATAAAATCACATGGTACACCTACTTGACCATGAAAACCTACCCACATACATCAAAATCAAAGGAAATCTACAAAGCCACAGAAGAACAGACATGGCATCGGGAGAGTGAGGAAAATGCAACCAAAGAAAAAGAACAACAGTGCACACAATTTTCTCAGTATGAGAGAATAATTTGACTGCCACTCTCAACAACAAGCAAGACTGATGCTCTTTTTCTGTGAACCCTGTAACAAACAAGGGTAAAGTGAGTCAAGTCTTTGCTCCCGTGGAAACGGACATGGGGCCCACAAAACAGTCTCACACTAGCAGAAAACAAACGTAAAATACCAAATCAACTGTAAAATACCTCTAAAAATCCAGTGTCTAATTTGTACACCATCCTCATTCGATTCAGTCACAAAAACACCAACATTATTTCACTGACAGGCAATGTGTAGCTGACAGTATGTATTTCATTCATTACCAATAGAGAATAAAACAGTGACATAAGACATGGTGCTTCAGACCAAATGATCTGAAGTGAATTGGGAGGAACACCACCATGATGAGAGAGCGTGAGAGCAGCCTAGTCCTCTGGGGGAGGAGCTAGATGTGTCATCTGGACAGGCATTCTGGAACTGCATCAATTTATCAAGAGCTTCTAATGGGGCCTTTGAGTGTAAGTTTATCATGTATGATGCTACTTTGCGATACTTCCCTCTGTTTGGCCTCTGAGGCACATTACACGTGTCTGGTATATGAAAAGGAGAGTTTATTTTAATTGCCTCATCTGTCTACCAGATGTAACCTATAGATATTCAAGTACATATGAATCTATAGAGTGCTATGACATAACATGAAAAATACATAAAAGGGAGTGACAGGAATGACATTTAAGACAGAGTTCTGGTATCGTGGATCTTGGTGGGCCTGGAACCTGGAACAAAGAAGCCACGTTTAAGCCTCTGATGTGTTCAATTATATTCATGAAGGAGCCATTAAAGTTGCAGGAGACCAGATGTAAAGGCCTATTTATACACACCGTACATTAGTGGGCCCTGACATTTCTTTTTTCATTTCCAACTTAGTTTTTTGGTATTTGCACAAAACCTTGTCTACAGCCCATCTGATGAGCCCATTAAATATTAAAAACGTACATTTCCACGTTCCGGACCATGACAGACTATTCCCTCCCTCCCTCCCTCTTTTTGAACTATTAGAGGCCTATTTCTGACGGTAATAAAACATGAATTATTTAGTCAATGGCTGTTACCACTCTTATTCATTAAGGGTTCTATTAACAGCATTTAAACAATCCAAAAAGTAAAATGCAATGAACTGTAAGCAAAAGAAAAGAGTGAAATCTAAGGACATGGATGTAAAAAGGGGGGTATATAAATTGTGAGTATTTGGGAGCACTTGGTCCCAGCCTCCTGCCAGAACGTCAGGCTGAAGGAAAAAAGGATGTTGAATTATTCAAAGAGGAGTGCATCAGAAACGCTGAATACAGCATACGGAGAAAGACCAGAGTCTGTCTGGGGGTTCACTGTGGTCTGGAGGGAATACAATCACCTTAAACATGACCCCGTTAGCCGGCTGGCGGGTGGAAACGTTACTTACCATAACAATTTTGCCAATTTCCTGATATGTCTAGTAGGCTTCCCCTTAAGTCTTAGAACTGCCATTTCGGAAAGGGTGAGCAATATCACATTTGAAAAGGCTGACTAATGCTACATCTATATGTGTAGTGAGTGGTAGGATAACATATACTTTGAGTGGTACAGTATTTTGCTGTCATGAGGGATGTTAATATACATACGATGATGTTCCAGCATGCACTGCCAATAGACCTGAAATGATATTCCACAGTGGGAGGGTTGAAATGAAACACTCAAGACAGGTTAGAGACACACCTTGCACACACCAGAGCATATCTGCATGTGAGGATGTATGACTTCCTGGTACAGTAGAGCCCTATGTATGACTTCCTGGTACAGTAGAGCCCTATGTATGACTTCCTGGTACAGTAGAGCCCTATGCCGAAGGCCACTGCGCCCTCTGAGGTGTTCTCCAATTGGGAATAAATACCACAGCAAGACCGTATGAGACTAACACCACACAATCAACCAGCTGTTAGAAAGGCAACATGCCGACCATGACGAAAAACTCAAATGCATTGCAGACTTTTTCTTCAGTAAAGCATGACCCTTATCATGGTAAAGCTATGCGGTGAAGCAATGCCACTTCAAGACAGGATGAGCAAAGTTTGATGGATTACGTAGAACTAGTAAAAACCAACATCGCTGAACACAGACTGCTATGACAATTGATTATACAGAACAGGACCAAAATGAAATTCCAAAAGGAACACACAAGCAAATAAAATATATCTCTAAAATCACTAGCATAATCTCTTGATGAATGGTACATATCCATACAGTAGTGTGGAAGAAAATGGTCGGGATCAACCAAGAAAAGAAATTCTACATAAATCATGATTACATTCCAGATTAAATTCAAACAAATAATACAGTTTGCAACACTGTCAGTCTGGTACTCACTTTAAATGAGAGAATGAGAACATGTAGTTTCCCACACTGCTGAAATGAACTGGCTGAACACAGAGGAAAATATGTCCCATATCCATTTCCTCTTTTACAGAGTGTACTTGGTAGGGCAATCTTGGTGGAACCACATAACAGAGGTTGACTGGCTCTAGGTTAAAGAATACACCAGCCAAAGATCCAAATACTCATCAACTGTCAATAAACAGAAAGACTGCCATAGTCCTCAACCAGGTCACCAGTACCACACACACCTTCAGCCTAATGCAGACACCGAAGCAGACCCACGGATAGTAAGATGACTCATATTTATGCTCACTTAAGATGTTCTGGACTGGATATTGCATTACAGTTAGCTGCTCGCTCACATTGAATACATTCCAGACAGCAGAGGTGTAGAATGAGTTGAAGGCATCTTCAGGGAGGATTATTCTGAGGCCGATCCCAGACGTTAACTTTCCACAGCATATCCTGGAACCAATGGTGGCTTGGCTCTTGTGAGAAATACTGTCCCTGTGTTAGGGTCTGCGTTTGTTATACTTTGTGTACAGTGAGAGGGTGAACAGTTTCGTTTGTTGGTTTCTTCACGTGGAAATACAGTCACAGTAAAAATCAAATAAGCCGATCAATAACGCACCACAGGAGAAATTAACTGTAATAGTAAGGTCAATATATATTTTCTGTCCCATATCAAGATACAGAAATGATAATGCAGATTGGATTACAGTTTGAATACATGAGCTTGACTTAACTTGAGAGAATTAAACTGATGGCATTCTTTCCATAACTGTTTTTAAGACTTGCTTAGGTGATTCGTTCTCACAATGACAAAATAATATTTTAAATGAAAACATAATCAATGTGTAAACCCTAACCCTATCACTGAAAGACAAAACTCAAATATCATAAAATAACTTTCAGGAAATCAGTGTTAGAATTGCGTGGGTTGATTGAGCATGACCTTTCAAGTCCTTGTGTTGTTTACGGTCATTTACAGAAGAGTGAGCATATGGATGGTCCTCAAAGGACTGCTGTACTTCAGTGGAGGGCTACAACATGTTTTCAGGGGACATAAGAGAGGGCTTTTGAGAGCCCATTAGATAGAGAGGGATAGGCACTGAGAGTGTGTGTGTGTTTGTGTATGTGCGCGCGCGCGTGCGTGTGTGTGTGTGTGTGAGAAAGAGAAGCAGGATTATACTGTAGGTGCTTGCCCTCTACACTCAGATGTTAGATCAGATGCCTGCATGCTATATTATTTGTCTGGGAAGGCAAAAAAAATCAAGGGTAAAAGAAAACAAAAAAAGGAAAGAAGGCTAAACTATTCATATTGTTTATTTTCCCAGTTCTGCATGATCAGCCTCTCTGGGGACGCTAAAACGCTGCAGCTCCATCTGTCTGTTCCATGAGTACGCATACTGGTTGGGTGTTTATACACACACACACACACACACAGGAAACAACAAGGTATGGCTAATATCCTGGAGTCGCCACCTCTCCTCTCTGAAACAGTTCAAAGCTGTTTTAGACACGGCTCTGGTGGGGGGGGGGGGGGGGGGGGGGTCTCGGAACGTCTGTTCTGTTCCTGGAGATTTCAGCTCCCAGTTCACAATGGCTTTTCGAACTGTGTCCAGGTTAGAGTCGGGTGTTACACACACACCCACACCTCTCATGAAATACAACAAGCTTTACTAGAGTTTCAGTAGAGACAGAGAGGGTGAATTTCGTGACCTGACCACTCAGAGACAAAGCAGCAACGAGGGTATAGGCCTGCATACAGTTATGCTGGTCCGGTCATCTCTCTCTTCGCTGGTACGACCAAAAGTTCCCAGAGAAAGGGAGAGTTAGTTCATCACCAGTGGAAATGACACAAGGGAGCGCCCTCGCTCTGTCAGTCCAGCAGGTTGCCGTGCTCCTGGGCCCGGGTCAGGCTGTCTTTGCGGTGCAGGTGGTGCACGCCCATCCTCTTGGGGCTCTTCGGGGGCCGCCCGGGTGCAGGGGTGTTGGCGGTGAGGGTTTGCCCAGGGTGGTCATCCACTTCGCAGGGGACGGCGGCGGCGACGACGGGGAAGCCCTGGGGCAGGGCGTCCCGCTCCTCCACAAACTCTTTCTGTTGGTCCTCCGCCGGGCTGGATCCTCCCGCCGCGATGGCCGCATCGCCGCCGGCGCCGTCCTCGTCGCGATCCAGGGGCTCCAGGTTCATCAGTAGCCGCTCGCCCTCCTCCTGGGAGAAGTCCGCTCTGTACTGCCCCCTCCTGGTGCGCAGCTCGGCCACGCTGCTGGTGTCCGTGTCCAGGCTGGACTCTCGACTGGCCGTCCAGCTGAGTGCGGACGAGCCCTCCTCCCCGTCCGAGTACGCCCCCCGCGGCGTCCCCCTGTCCGACCCTCCTCCGCCGCCCACGGACTTGGTGCCCCGGCTCCTCTGGAGGTCCTTGACCGTCTCGCTGCTGAATGAGGTCCGGTTGACCAGGGTGCCCTCGGAGGCCGGCGCCATCTTCTCCACGAACATGCGCTGCCAGTTGGCCAGCAGGTCCTCCTCGGAGCTGCCCGAGCTGGCGAAAACGCTGGGGGGCTGCGGGGGGCTGCTGAACGGGCTGGACTGGCTGGAGAGGGGCTCCGCCGCGTCCAGCTGCGGTGGGGTACGGCCGCTGTGCTCCACCGCCCCTCTGCCACCAGCGACGCCGCTCCCCCCCGAAGAGGAAGAGGCCCCGGAGCGCCAGCCGCCATCCGACACGGCGGGGCTGTTGGGCACGGTGCGCTGCTGGCGATCGGCAGCCTCCTCGTCGTTCTGCACTAGGCTGAGGGAGATGGCCTGCCGCGTGGCGTACGTGCAGTTGGGCAGCGGGCTGTTCTTGGGGATCTTCACCTTTTCGTCGGACGTGAACTCGATCACCTTGCGCCCGGGGTAGAGCGGGTGTGGCGGGGGCGGAGCCGGGTAGGGGTTGAGCTTCTCGAAGGAGGGCGCCGCTCCCTCCTCCCCCGAATGGCCGTCCAGGCTGCTCTGGCTGCGGCACATGCCGTTCTGCTGGAGGAGTTCGTGGCTGCTGCCGCCGCCGCTGCTCTGGGCGGGGCCTCGGCTGTGGGCGGGGCCGCCGTTCTCTCTCCCTCCTCCTCCTCCTCCCCTGCCCCCCTCGGCCTGGGGACCCGTCATGTCCACGTGGACGAACACGTCCTCGGCCACCGGTCTGCCGGCACTGCTGCAAGACTGGGCCGAGTTCAGCACCAAGGGCTCAGGCTTCTCCAGGACGCGGGCGATGACGGAGGTGGGCACCACGTCTGCTGGGGTCAGGCTCAGGGTGTCGGGGTCCTGGCCCTGGGGCCCCTGGGAGGAACCGGGGCTCCTCTCAGGCAGGCTGCTCTTCATGTGCTTGTTCACCATGTCCTGTAGCTCAGATGGCAGCTGGAAGAGACACACACATACATTTGCAAACACACACATATTGTCATATTGTTTTGACCGTAAGTCTGAATTTCAGGGCAAAAAGTTATTTGATGTTACTTGCATAGAGAACATGTTGTTCAATGATGAGAGTAACTGCCTGCACCATCACAATAACCTAATTCTCAATATTAAAGAGTAATAATGTTAAAAACCTGCATCTTGCCAGGTGATGACAAATCATTCTTGACTCGTCATGCTTTTCAACAGCACGGACAGCCACTTAAAGAGCTCTTTTTGGGAATATTATACGACTTAACTTAGTGCTAGAGACCTCCCTCCCTCTCTCTCTCCCACTCTCTGCAGGGACACCATGTTCAAATCCAAATGAAACCTGTTCATATATATATGATATGTGAGGTTCAGTTCTTCAATGGTTAATGATCATTTGTAAAGGTATATATTTCAGGATTTCATAGTCGAAGTTGAAAGGAATTTGGGAAATGCATTTTTTCAATGTGCACAATACACCTGATTCAACAATCCCAAGAGCCTGTGCATAATCACATTTGATGATTAGTAGATTCCAATGTGTTAATGCTTGGAGAGATCTTAACATTTTCCAGAAGGTACCCCAGAACCAGGACTGAGAAATTCTGCAATCAAAAGATTGGTGTCTTTCTATAATAGGCGAGACACTCAGGTCAGTACCAGACAGTGTCACAGTAGATGCAAATGGGAGAGAACAGAGAGAAGTCAGAGAGAAGACTATCTCAACCTCAATCAGTAGTCTGATGGGGGCACTTGTCACCTTGTTAACTTTCTGTCTGGGGCTCCTTGGAGAGAGAAAGGGCTCACCTCCAATGAGATGATCACTGAAGTGAAGTGTGGCGAGTAAGAAAGAGAAACGAGAGGGTAAAGGAAAAAAGACCTCTGCAAAGACTAATCTGCAGTATCCCCGGTGTGATTGGTCGAGGCTGGGCAAAGAAAATTAGTGATTCCACAGCCCTGCTGCCCCAAGCCTAACGATCCTGGGGGGCACCAAGCTGATGCTACCGCTGATAAATGCCAGAGTGCGGGGGGCTCGTGTGCCGGACTGCCAGCGTGACACCTTCGCTGCTCTACTGGACGTTGACGTACCCGTGATCTCCACAAACACAAGTCGTGACTCATGACAATAGCTCTTCCCCATGTGCCCGACATCACACACATAAGTACCGAGGTGACACGTCAGACAGTACTGCTAGATATATATACAGACCAACAGCTCAAGACGCAGAGTTTTTAATTCCAGGGATCCTCGTCTTTGTTGTCCTCTATTGCACGCCGGCATAATTATAGAACACAAAAATACGAGTGGTGTAAATCCACCAAGATCCACTGATGTTCATGGTCATGGCCATTTCCATGCTACAGTCGAATAAACAGCTGCCTCAGTGCAAATTCATACATTTAGCAAGTAAAAATATGCACTGTGTAACAATGGAGTGGCAGGTTGAACTGGATATACTATTATGCACTATAATACGTGGGATAGAAAATCGCCGAGCTCTGTCACAGAACCACCCCATGTGCAGCAGTGTGAATGGGTACTCGTGGTGCCAATACACTCCAGCGATTAGACCGCCCCGCCGACTGGCTCTGGAAGATTCCTGCCATGCTGGATAATTGCCTAGTGTTTCCTTTGGCAATCTCAAGACTGCATCAAATCTCCCACAGATGGCTCCTGTCTGCCTGATAGGATCACAGTGGGGGTTATTTGTATACACGGGCACGTTCTGACCCCCTTCCCCCAAAGTGACTCATCTGGGTACGGGATGACTCAATAATACCTGCCTGCTCGTCCGTCTGATGTTCTTCCTCTCAGACGCAGTGGCGGTTCTACGGGGTGGAATTGTGCATGGTTTAGACTGATGTTGAAGTTAATGCAAGGTGCTTCACACTAGGCTGTGAGTGGGCAAATGGGATTTGAGTAGGACAGTTGGATTGTTTAGTAAGTACTGATACAGTACTAAATGAATTGCCCTAATTGCTTCTTTTCTCTCATTTTAGATGTATCAAAATATAAAACTGATGGACCGATGCAGCCACATCTGAACGCCTTTCTGCAAACGTTATGGGGAGGGGCAAGAAGATCTTTCCACAGTGAGTGGTCTAAAGAGCATCCCTGGCTGGAATATTCTCAATCCAAGGATGCAGCATACTGCTTTGTATGCAGACATTTTGCCTCTTCAAATGCCCCCAAGAGTATTTACACATATGAATGCAATGATTTCATGGGGTGAATACAAAAGAATGGCTGAAAACAACACATCTGTCCTGGGAATGATGGGAGCTGAAAATCATTTCTATTAAAAACTAAAACTGTAATTGTTGTAAGTTTTATTGCATGCAAGACTGGGTTAAGTGCTCGATAAGGTGATTTTACATTGTCTTATGTGATTAACATCGCAAGAATCACCAGAGAATGCAGAAATGGAAATCTCTGAAGTTGAAATGTGTTTGTTCCCTGCTGGAACCTCGTGCCACCCTTTTGCCACCCCAGGTAAAACCTTCTAGAACCACCACTGGTTGAGAATCCAGACATAAGCACCACTGACGGCATTTCAGTGTTTACACATCTTTTAGTCAACAGCCTGGTGGCAAGATGGAGCCTCCACCTCCTTCACATTGACACTATTAGGAGTCAAACATATGGCACAACACTCATTGTTATTCATCTAGGGTTTAAAGGGAGTGAAATAGAAAAAGTGGATTTTACACTAAATATAAAGTTCTATTGACAGCAGACAGGATTCATACGATAAATGTACGACAGTTTTGGATTTGATTATTTGTTGGCTTGAAGTTCCTGTCAGCTGAGGTGATGTGTTGATTACCAAGGTCAGCTTAGTGTTCGGGCCTCAGTGTCTGAACGATGGAGTCTGTAGAGAATCACCACTGTTCTCACTCATGAAGACGCCAGACATGCTGCCAATAGCAGGCCCAGATTGGTACTGTCCTTCTGATGGTTCCCCTTAACATGTAACCCCACGGCGTCAAACTATTATACATACACTATATACTGTAACTCGTATACAGTACTCAATATATAACTCTTATACAATACTCAGTATATATAACTCTTATACAGTACTCAGGCCTTCAATTAAACCTGGTCTTTTTTTATCCTCTCCCCTTTCTATTCTCTTTGTTTCTCGTTTTGACAAGCTCTCTCCGACTCAGAAAAGCACAGCGGAGTGCTCCATGGCCTTTAAAAAAAATCATCCGGGCGATTCTCTCTCTCTCTCTCTCTCTCTCTCTCTCTCTCTCTCCCCCACGTCTCTCTCTCTCTCTCTCCCTCCCTCTCCCTCCCTCTCTCTCGCTCTCTCTCTCTCGCTCTCTCTCGCTCTCGCTCTCTCTCTCTCGCTCTCTCTCTCTCTCTCTCTCTCTCTCCTCTCTCCCTCGTCCAAGAATGTCACTGCGGAGTGCAAAACGCATTAAGGCTCTAACGATGCCCTGCTTAGTGTTTTCGGTTAACATAAATAGCCCCCCCTCCCCACCCCCTCCCACCGCCATGTATAAGTACAGCTACTTACGTCCGCAAACTTGTGGTTCCTGAAATGGGACTTATTGCACTTCAGCAGCTGCACGGCCAAATTACAATCTTGTCGATAGCGCTCCTGTCAGGAATAGAAGGAAAAAGGGAGGGAAGGTAGGGGGAGACGGTGAATAAAAAGAGAGAACCTGTTATAAGAGGCATAAATCAACAAGAACATTCAAGGACAGCACTCCAACTTGAAGGAAATAGGACCAGTAATATAAAATCCCAAACTACTGGGGTCACTAAATATTTAAGTTCTAAGTCCAACATTCGATGGGGAGTGGAAATGCTGTGTGTCTAAAAAGCTATTTCTCATTTATTTATTATGCCATATAATGTCTCTAGCTCAAGTCTCGCATCAAAACACATTTTGAAACCAAGCAAGTTCTCTTCAGAAAAGCATACATAGTTAAGCTAATGACTATAATTATGAGCACAGAATGAGTGCACTACAAATACACCACAAGTATGCACTTTAAATTAGCAATGTCTCATTTTTAATCTAATAATCATATCCCTTGGATTCAAGCCAGGCACTAATCACATTCAAGTGTTCCCACACACTATAGTTCAAATCCATCTATTAACTGATTGAAATGTATCAAAAATGAGACACACTAAAATTGCACCCACATTCAGCTCTTCCAGCTTGTCTATGGTGTTCTTGGCATCCAGAAGCTTATTAGTCAGCTCCACTATTTCCTGGTCCATGGTCTTCTTATCCCTCTCCACTTTCCGCAGCTAAAGAGGGAGACAATAAACGCAATGTAAGAGAGTACCATTGATGTTGAGAGTAGCCTGGCAGTTGTGTGATTCAAGGGTGCTTTCACATTAGGTGCAATTGCAAACTTTGGTGTCAAGTGTACTCAGATCCAAGTCCGTGTCCCTACTGTGAAAGCAGCCTAAACCATGGCAGTTGCTACTTCTCAAATCCCATGGCCTGACCGTCCTGGAGACCGGCTTTGTTCAGAGAGGGTTCACCCTAGCCACATTGGATAGCACAGGCTAAAGCTCTGCCATGTTTAAGTAAGTGCAGTGAGAGTCATTTCCTTATTGATTGGAGCAAAAGCCCGACTCCCCCCTCATCCTCTCTCTCAGCTGACACAGCACAGAGACCGGTATCGCGGCAGCCATGGCTGCTGCTGTTGGCTTTCGGCCGTCCACCGGTCCTGGCAGTGTGGTTAGACGGACACGAAAACAGCACAGGCGCAGGAACTGTCCTACATAAACCGATCAATAGCACATTATAAAGTGACCAAGTAGCAGCTCAAAGGACTCCGGATCTCAGTCTGCCGAGTCCCTATCATGATGACGCCTCTCCTTCTTTTGCTCATGCAGTCTAATTTGAAAATGAACAGCCTTGCAACTTGGGATACAAAGCAGATGAGTTATCGTGTTGTTGTATCCCTGGAGGGACTGGAGAATTGCGTCCGAATTGAAATGGACTACTTTTTTCCTTTTGTTTTAAATGAAAAACACCAGATTCACTAAGGGGAATGGCTTATGCAGCAATCTGATTTCTCCCACTGGGCAGAGTCATGTTCTTAAGTCGCCACAGTTGGGAATGCCCACTACACTGTACGTGAGCTACCTACGAAGTTGAAATGTAACAAGGAGAAACTATCCTATTTATAATTAGGAGAAACAAAGTTTTTCCTATCGGCTACTGTACGTAGTCTCTGAGCAAATAATCCCCAACCCCTGAACTGGTGGAATTCCCAACCATTTAAGATAACAGGGCGGATCCAGATGTTGCCGTGCTGTGTTTGTGCGTCAGTGCATGTATATTCACCACAGAATATAATCTCCCTCAGCTCATGAGAGATTCCAGCGAGAGAAGTGACAGCGATCGGATCTGCACAGAGATCCTCACAATTCACCAGCCACTTGTGGCATGAATCTGTTAAACCGTCTGTCTTTTTGGCTGTCTGTGTCTGCTTCTGTAAACGCACTACAAAATAGCCTTATGACTATTTGCAGCGTCAAACTTCTGACCCCCTACGTCTGGAGCCCCCACCCTGCAGATTTGATCTGATATATTGTGTATGAAGTGGGTTTTGACTGGAGCACAGCAGCGAGTAGCTCTGTCCAGTTGTTTTACCACTATTAAACTTGTAAGAAATCATAAAGTGTGAAAGTCATCTCTCTCAGATCTAGCAGAGAGAATTGTTGGATTGCATCTCTCGACCAGACATCACACACCTGCGGAATATGAGAGCTGCATTCTATCTATCTGTAGAGTGAGTGAGAGAGGGATGTCACAGAGAGAGAGAGAGAGAGAGAGAGAGAGAGAGACACAGACAGACAGACAGACAGACAGACAGTCTGAGGGCCAGAACCTTCCTTCAGCTCTGTTGCTCGCCATGTCAATAATGAACCAATTATCTTTATGGTTGCGGCTCGACTGGAGGGGTTGAGGAGGGCAAATAATATGTGCTGAATAAAAGGGAGAAAGGCCAGGCAGCTTCATTGTGATGCAGGGCGCAGTTCAACTGGGCAAAGCCAGCGGCATAAAACACCTTAGTGATCCCTGCAGCGTTGGCGCTGCGCATAACAAGCCGTTGGCCGACTACAAGAGGGGACACTGAGACACTGAATAGTGGGAACTTCTGGGTGAAGAAAAAAAAAAAAGAAAGAAAGAAGTTTGTCCATTTTTGGGGGTCAAATTCCTTGTATGTGTGTACCAAATACATGGCTAATAAAAACGGATCTTGAATTTTGAGTCACTGGAAAATCTTTAAGGGACACATTCCACCCTGGTACCCCAATGCCCTTCAACAACTCCCACCGCCATAGCCTGGTACGACCATCCCGTTCTCGCGAGCTCACATCCTGTTTTACTAACGCAGAACGGTTTGGCCTTCGCCTCCTCCAGAGCGATTATTCCAACATCCAGACCATACCGGGCCAATCAGGGACTGCGTTTTAACTGTTGTCCAGCCCCACAGTGGAAAGCAGCCCCTGATTGGTTCGTGTCCCTGCCGCTCGCTAAACAAACATGGCGGCTCCCGAAGCAACTGGTGGTAACGTTAACGTTAGAAGAATAAACGCAGCTATAAGTGCAGTTATTGCAGAAATAGACTTAATCACAACACTTAAACAAGAACAAGAGTATGCACTAGTGAGTTTCTCAGTGGAAAAGACGTTTTTGCCGTTCTTCTGACTGGATTTGGCAAAAGTTTGCTGAACGCTGATTGGCTGAAAGTGTTTGTCTGTCACGGCAAGTATCCCCACCCACGTAATCGCTCTCTATGGGGCGAAGGCCAGACCGAAATTGCGGAGCGAAGCAGTGAGCTCGCTAGATCGGGATGGTCATACCAGGCTACCACCGCCATGCAAAAACGCTAAAAGCATACTGTAGCATAGCATAACTACACAGAATGATCTAGAATGATCTACAGCACTGCAGGACAGACATCTAGAGCATTTTGGTTGGACATCACAGGAGGCTGGCCTTATATCAGAGAACAGCAGAGATGAAAGTGACAGCTATAAATGCAGAAATAAGTAGGGGGGAGGAAGACGGAGAGGGAGAGATAAAGAGGGAATGAAAATAGAATGAGGACGCAACTGCGTAGACCCAAGTTTGACTGATAGCAGCCTGATGAGATGATGAGACAGCCCGTCATCAAGCAGCATGGAGAGAGGGAGTGAGTGAGAGAAAAAAAGGAGAGAAACAGAAAGAAAGAGACAGATGTTGAGAGAGACAACAGCAGCACAATGCATGAACAAGTAATACAATGACTTTGTAACCAGTGTAACCAGACTGCATGATCTACGTAGATGATTCCACATCTAGCCATAGTTGTACCCAGATTATCTGCTGCCCTTACAGTTGACACTAACATTCCCAGAATGCATTCATTCACTGAGTGTTCCTGGGACTGGAGGACTTGACTTTGATGTTGCCATGCAGCCCATCACAAGGGACCACAGCCATCGGCAGAGTCTATAGTATCATCTCCATCTTTATGGGAAATCGATAACAGACGGAGCTTTGTCTGAATGTGATTGGATTGGTTGATTGGAGATATTGAACTCTCTCTCTCTCTCCCACACACCCACACACACACACCCACACACACACACACACAGAGAAAAGGCACATCAATCGACCTTCACACAGGCACAGAAACGGAGCGTGTTGCCTCGCTGCCACACACGTAAGTTAGCCTGCTGGGCTGCCACAGGGGACAGCAGGGCAGCGTTTTAGACCCCTCGCTCTCTCCCAGGGGACAGCAGGGCAGCGTTTTAGACCCTCGCTCTCTCCCAGGGGACCGAAAGAACTGGAGTCCCTAAACAGCAGTCTGCAGCACACTGACCCCTCCAAAAGGGCTCCTTGGCTGACAGGTGTGGGATAATGGTATGATGAGGATGGGGGCCCTTTGTGTGTGTGTGTGTGTGTGTGTGTGGGGGGGGGGGGTTGGAGGGGGTAAAATGTAAAAAAATATGTGAAATCAACACCATACACATGTACAATTTTCCTCTCCCCATACAGAATGGCTGCACTGGTATGCTGAGAAGTGACAGAGAAAGTGGTATGTCCAAATTGAAATTGTCCAAAACGAAGGAAACAGCTATGCTTGGCCGGGAAAAGGGCAAATGATTCCTCTGGGAATTGAACTGAACTTGAAAGATTTCATTTCCTTTCACATACAGTAGGTGGAGGTGGAGGTCCAAGTAACCCTTGAGGTCTGGTTAACCCATGAAAAGTCTCATTTAGTTTATGACCATATAAAAGGCTGTAGAAACAGAGGCACAGTTAAAGCTGGAAATACCCCAAGCCGACGGCGCTCCTGACTGCTTCAGACAGTCGGCCCAAGAAGCCTGTTTTTGTTGGACCATCGGCTTGGGTGTATTTCAATCTTAAAACCCAATGAACAGACGAATTAACAAACACACGTGCTGTACTGTAGACACGATCAGAAGGGAATGTTCACAGAACAGTGTAGAAGGGTGAAAGGTGAGAGTTCATAGGTTACCAGGGCGTGCAGCTTCTCCTCCAGGTCCTGGTTGGCCCTCTGGGAGGCGGTGTAGCTGTTCTGCAGTCTGCGGAGGACAAACAGATGTCTTCATCAACCCTTATGTGCTCCTCAGCAAAACGCCGTATAAAACAAAGCACTGCAGAGAAGACAATTTCAGCAACCGCCCTCGAACACTTCATCGTCCTCTATGTCTCTCAGTGCAATCACCCCCCGTCATAGCTCAGATTATGCCCTGGTCTTTTCGTGTGCATCTTGGCTCGTGCTACTTGTCATATAAATATAAAAACTGATCATATACACTGAGTTATAGCTGCAATAAGGCCTCACGTAACGAGACTGTAGTAAAAGTAGGCATGCAGTTCTTTTGCCAGGCACTTACATCTCTGTAGATAATTTTTTCTCTCTCGTTCCTTTCAACAATGGTGCAGTATGAGTCCTGTCAGAGCTTTCAATGGAGCCATCAGGATTTCGCATCACGTCGTTTTTCAACAGGTCATTATAGTTATTAGAATGATTATGAGCCATGTACAGTAAAGAAAACATGGGCGGTGAGAGAGACCACTGAATTAAACCCGTTTTCAATAGGGCCAACAGCAATTACACTGGCACTATTATCCACCGCCTCTTAAAGTCGCACAGAAATGAAAAAAGCATTCTGTCCCATTTTGGTTCACATAATTGGTCATAGTGTTCACCTATTCAACGATGTATGCCAATTTCTTTTTCAAAATTCTACTTTTGTTGTAATCTTATATCAAAGTATATAATTTCTTACTTCCTGGAAAACGGTAGGTCACGTGCAACAGGTACCTTAGATTTTAGGCCTTAGATTTTAGGTCAATAATCTCACGACATCCACCTGTCAATCAACGCTATCCTTCTATCGAATCTGTCTAAAGTTCTTAAAACCCGTCCATTTGTTGTTTGATGTTCCAATCAAATTCCTCTCAACATTTGTCCCACCCTCATAGCTTGTTTGCGTCGGAAATACGTCATGCATACGGAAATACTACGGAAGTTAGATGATCTCAAACGTCAGTTTCTGTGCGACTTTAAAGGCTTCTTTGGCTTAAATTAGCTTCTTTATGTGGAAAG
This sequence comes from Borostomias antarcticus, assembly GCF_949987555.1. Taxonomy (NCBI): domain Eukaryota; kingdom Metazoa; phylum Chordata; class Actinopteri; order Stomiiformes; family Stomiidae; genus Borostomias; species Borostomias antarcticus. The sequence continues at coordinate 9,455,606 of NC_140258.1, forward strand.
TTGTGGATTTCACACCAACGCAATTACGCAGATGAGAATAAAAGGGCTGAAGCAGAAAAGTAGTGATTTAGCACAAATCACTGCGCTGGTGGGTCAGACTGCACACATATTGATGTTCTCCAGAGTTCAACAGTGGGGGTGTGGAGGAGAGGAGACTAGAGGAGCTAGTCCTGATCCCAGTAGTTCACCAAGACCATTATCCTGACAGCTCACAGTCTCACATTGTGATTGATGGTGTAAGATACGATCATGACCTGGGAGAGGGAGTGAGTTTCAAAAAGGGTAGAAGACTGATATGTATGATACAGTGTAGTGCCAATACTATGAGGAACAGTGCTTCATTTGTAAATCAGGATGTCTCAAAACACAGCCTATATATGTGCACGCTCATTTTTTTTGCACGCGCGAACTCCGTGAAGCATGAATCATGCCAAGAACAGTACATGAAAAGTACAGTACATGAAAAATGATTGATCCATCGATCGGATAATATTACATACAGGACATGCACTGGTGTGCCTTGCCCCAATTACAACTCCAATGACTCTGAATAGCTACGCTCTCTGTCTCTCTGGCCACTGGGCATCAACTCTACATGTGACTCCTACAAACTAACAAATATCTGGCAAGCAGAGCCATCATCTCCCAACACAGGCATCCTCACTCCTGTAGGAGACTGCCTCTCCTCACTCTGTCATGCTTATTTATCTGTCATCAAAAAGGCTTCCACTGCACGTAGACGTAGTTGATTTTCCCTCTTTATCGCAATCAAAAATTACTAGACATATTTGAGCATAAACCCCTGTGATTTCCATCGAGACCGGGGCTCTAAACGTCACACGTGCCTCAGTGTTTTGGCGGGGAGGAGACGGAGAGCGTTTTGGCGGGGAGGAGACGGAGAGCGAGAACGAGAGAGATCCGTCTGACTCAAAGCTGATGGAATACGAAATGTGCCGAGCAATTACAGTCTCTCGATGATTCGGCTGCAAAAAAAAAAGAAAAAGAAAGTGGGATTCTGAACTCTTGTGGCCGCATACAAATTAAATCAATTCCTCAGAGAGTGCAATTCAGAAGGCGGAGGCGACTCCCGTTGGGTAAACTATAAATAAATAAATAAATAAATAAATAAATAACGATCATAATTACTCCAATTGGCTTTTCCATCCCCGAAGCCTTCCCTCATGTAGACACACGGCCTGAAGCCCTGAAGCGTCTGCTGAACTGTGTGCTGGGCCATAATCAGATAGGACACTATGATTGGACCACTATGATGAGGCCATGGTAATCCAATTGAGCCAATCTCATTGCTGAGGCTGCACTGGGACCTATGATCAGCCTATGGGAAACACCGTGGTACTACTCTGGTTTAGGAAGCGCTGTGGTGATAACTGAAAGTGACTTCCTGATTTTTGAAGGGAGTGACTTCCTGTTTCTTCAAGTTTGCAGACGACACAGCCCTCTTTGCACTCATCCGCCTACAGGTGGGAGATTGACCATCTGTTGTCCTGGAGCGGTCAAAACAACACAGAGCTCAACGCTCTAAAGACAATGGAGATGGATGTGAACTTCAGGAAGAAACCAAACCAAACCCGCTCGGTACAAATAAATGAGATTTATATAGCGCCTTTCTAGACATCCAAGGACGCTTTACAAGAACAGAGAAGACAAATCAGACAAAACAACAAGCAGGACTAACAACACAGGGTCGGCTAACTGAGGAGTTAACTGGCTAGTATGTGTGAAAATCTAACTGGCTAAATACATCTGATTCTGATTCTGTGCAGAGCGAGAAACCTAAGACGAGAAGATGCCTCGATAGGAGATAAACTGCCATGACTGCTTTTGAATTCCACACACCAGGGATTGACAACCAATCATCAAACGCTTCCTTAGAAACATTTTTACATTCACCAGACCAGAATAACATACACAAGGGCAAGGGAACAAAACATTATTTCTATATGCATATAGACAGTACTTGACCAAAGGTGTTTTTTTGCCACATGTACATATTGACAAGCTGATGAATAAATAAATAAATACAACATTAACATAAAAATAATGGAAAAGAATGCAAATGCAGCCACTATATTAAAAGATTAAATTGAGGCAGGGTGCTTTGAGGAGTAAAAAGGAATAGAAATCATTATCACCTGGCGGCAGATACGGTGGTGGCGGGGGGAGCAGCGGCAGGTTTAGTTAAAGAGCTTTAGCTGTTGCTTCAACCTCCCCATCTTCTCACTGCTGCAGTTCTAGTACTGCTGTTGCCTCCATGCGGTGGGGGAAACCCTCACTGATCATCACCATGCCACCTCATAATTACAATCTCATTAACAAGACTCTCTGATAGTTCCCCGTCTCATTAGGAGAGGGATTATGCGCACCACAGTCACAGCGCTGCCTGTCGTGCCGTTTCCGCTTCCTCCGGCCTGCCTTTAGGCTCGCAAATTGAGGCTTCATTAAAATGTCTTCAAACTAAACCTTTTGAAAACCAGAGACACACCTGTTTTCTGGGGTCAAACTGTCAACCCTGTGAAGAAGCCTATAACTGTGATCTCTGATGCAGAAATCTGTATTTAACAAGCTAGCGGGCCGTACGCAGCTGGGACTGGTTCTGTCTGCTTCAGAGGTATTAACTTGACTGACAAACACAGGCGCCTGAGGAGAGGCTATTGATTTCTTAATCAGGAGCCGGGGAGGTGGCTAGGCAGGTGTATGTGTAGCAAAACACACTAAGCAGCATAAATAAATAAACCTGCTGTAAATGTTTTAGTGCTTGGTACCTGGGTGGAATGGGAAAGGAAGTTTGACAGGGAACAGAGTCCGGTATTTATCATGGTATTTATCATGCTACACAATGAGAACAACTAGGCTCTTTGGAGTATCTCTGTGGTGGAGCCTGACGCTGTCACTCTAACTAGGAGTGACAGGAGGAGTGTTCTGGGGACACATAGGACCTCCTAAGGCAAAATCCTTGTCTTGAATAGATAAAGAAAATAACATAATGAAATAAAGATATGTGAAAGAAAAACAGCGCTGACTTCCTTGTATCTAATTTATGTTCCTGTGGAAGAAATGTAAAAAAAGAAAAAAAAAAAAAAAAAAAAAAAAGAGTAAAAATACTCTTTCCCCCTTAAAGTCTACCCTAAGAAAATGTCAAATCCACACACGCACACGGGCGCAGACGGGGACACACACACCTCAGTACACACCTCAGTTTAAACCAAATCCAACATGCCTCGGGGGGTTGAAGGAATTAGGACGGAACAGCTAGAGGCATAATCAGACAGTGTAAGCTCTCATTAATTCAACAGCTTTGATCAGATTCATTCATTCAAAATAGATTGCAGGGAGCGGTATTCATTACCTCTTTCTCTGTTACATCAAGGAGAGACAGGTGGGGGGAAGCAGGGAGAGAGCATGGTGTGTGGCATAAACATCGGAGGACATCACAGGGCTATCATGTTCTAGCAGATAGCAAGTGTGTGCTAGGTCGGTCAAGGTTCAGGGAGGAGGAGGAGGAGGGAAGGAGGTCGTCACCTGCGGAACTTGTCCCTCATCTTCTCCAGGTCGTCACGCGTGCGTCCCATCTCTGCCTGCATGTAGTGGCGGCTGGTCTCAAACTCTGTCTCCATGGCCTCCATCTTGTGAGTGGTGTTGGAGAGCCGCCGGCGAAGATCTTCATTCTGCTGCTGCAGGATCCTGGGGGGAGGGAGAGAGAGAGAGAGAGAGGGAGAGAGGGAGAGAGGGAGAGAGGGAGAGAGGGGGGGGGAGAGAGGGGGGGGGAGAGAGGGGGGGGGGGAGAGAGAGAGAGAGAGAGGGAGAGAGGGAGGGGGGGGGGGAGAGAGAGAGCGAGGGAGAGAGGGAGAGAGAGAGGGAGGGAGAGAGGGGGGGGGGGGGAGAGCGAGGGAGGGCGGAAGGGAGGGAGAACAGTACGAGGTAATGGTCAGTCCATGTGCAGAATGTTGAATACCATATCAACAGTGATACATGGTCTCTCCTCCATCCTGGTCTGTGTGTGTGTGTGTGTGTGTGTGTGTGTGTGTGTGTGTGTATAGAGTTTAATAGGAGCAGCACACAGGATGCTGGGGGACGGCAGCAGCTGCCATGGGGACAGGACACATCTGTTGGCTGCCACAACTCGGTGTCCCAGCTCCCGTCAGACACTGTGCAGCGCACCATGCAGCCAAACAACCACCCATTGGACTTGCTTGCTTGACATGTGGAGACTTGACTGCACACACAACCAAACCATGTTCTTCTCAATCTCTTCCTATACAGTAAGATTATAGACTCTGCTTCCCAGGAGACACTGCAGTGTGGTGGGCGGTCACAGCCACACAGCAGGGGATGTTCCAACTATCACTGACCCATCGAAATAGCCTCTAAGGACAGAAGCCTCAAAAAGAAAGAGAGAACTAAAATGACAGACAATGAGAGGAGAAATTATATTGTAAGTCGCTTTGGATATAAGGGTCTGCTAAATGACTGTATAATGTAACCAGGCCAGGTCAAGCCTGGCTTTGGGCGAGGCTGGCTTGTTTCTCTTAAGGACTGGTTACTTGGAGGGAATCAGCTAGCCATGCAACCGAAATAGCTGTTAACTGAAATGAAATAATGTCTGATAAATTAAAATAGGTCTTGTCACCTGGACACATTCAGTTCCAATGCTAATCCAGCACAATAAGACCGTGGTAGACAGTTAGCTCATGAGCTCACAACTAGCAGCAACTTGCATAACATTAACGGTAGCTGTCAGTGGTTAAAGCTACACTGATGATTCCTGTTAACGTTAGCTATTTTGCTGCTGTTGGTTCAGCTTCAGTTTCTGGACAAAAGTCATAACCTGCCCTATGCACTTCCCTTTAGATAGTGAAGTAAGTAGACCAAGACACAGTGGCTTATCTGGACACTTGAGTCAGCAGTAGTATTGCACGGTATACCGATACTAGAAAGGTACCGCGATACCCTGCCGTTACAAACGGTACAGTACCACATTTTATTTGCACCGGTACTTTAAGAATGAGCTATATTTCCGAGTTGCGTTGAGGCAGTGTGTGGGGGCGGTGTGCGTGCGTCTCTCTCCCTCCGTCCTGCTCAGTCCCTATGGGGCAGTGTGCGTGCGTCTCTCTCCCTCTGTCCTGCTCAGTCCCTATGGGGCAGTGTGCGTGTGTGTAGCGCTCTGCTTCTCTGTCCCTCTGCTACTCCCTTTCTCTCTGCTGAGCAGAGTGCGCGTGCCAAGCGTCAGTCCAGGTCACCAGACTACGTTCAGACCTTCGCTTATTTCTGCAAACGTTTGGGGTGAACACAAATCTAACAGAAAAAAGTTGTAATATAGTTTACAAAGTACAAAGAACGTTCACGAAGGAAAGTGAAAGGGGCTGAGGGCTGCTCAATTGGTTACTCTAGTGTAGATGGTGGCTATTGCTAATGCTATTAGCTGGGGGGCAATCTGAACTCTGGAGCTCATCATACTGTGAGCAACTTGAACACCGTTGCTCTGTGCTGCGAGGCTGTGACCCACTCTGCTGCGTGCGGACAGAGTGAAGGAGAGGGATCAATAGCCTGGCTCCAGCCCCTGAATCTGAATGGAAATTCAATCTGCGTGTCAGACTAGGGGAGCAGAGCAGACACTTTCTGATTATAATTGTAGCATCCCAAGCTTATTATTTTACAAAGTAGAAGTTTTTTTTATTTATTTAATGAATAAAATAATAAAATTAAATATAAATGTAATTTATTTAGTTTAAACAGTTGACATTCCTACTCTGCCTCAGCAGACGGCAAACTCTGAGATCAGTAGGCTACACCTGACATCGTATTATTCCATTATATGTTTGAGAGAGTCGTCCATCCTGTGTTTAATGTTTCTTTGTTTTTTCTTCTGTACAGTAGTGTAGACCTCTTAAGCTATTTAGAATAGGCTGTAGTAGTAGTAGTAGTCTCTCAATCCCGGTCTGAATGGCCCAGAACAATAAGCATTTAAATGTCTTTCACCGGTACATTCACAGACCCCATTCAAGGTTCCCCTGGCATCCCCCTTGCCCCATCACCTTGGTTTCAGTAGATTAGCGTGTTTACAGGACACGCCACGGACACGGTCAGTAAATGTTGTTCGATTATTTGTCATACAATTAGTGGGTAAAAAGACGACCAATTTGCGCAATTTCTACCTGGATATCATAGCCTATGGTATGGTAGCCGTAGCCCACATCACGGAGCACTGTCAGGTCATTTTTATGTAATGACAAATGGAAGAAAATACATAGTACCATAGTGCAATGGAAGTAAATACATAGCACCCTAGGGCAGTGAAGTAGTTTAATATAAATACATAGCACCCTAGGGCAGTGAAGTAGTTTAACAGCAATGAGAACCTAACGGAGGCTAAGCCTCCCCAGATGGTGAGATTAGACGGAGAGAGCGCCAGGTAAATGATCGGGCAAAGAACCACAGGAGTATCAATGCACGGCCCTGTGACGGGGGGCGTGTGTAGAATCAAATGAGCCCCCCACCCCCCCACTCCCACCCCCTGGTCGCCTGCCGCTGTCCCTGGCACACATTCAGCCTGCTAGGATCAATGAGAGTTTTCGATGAGTTATCTCCCCACCTAACAGCTTGCCGACACTAAATCTTTAATTGATGCCAGGTCCCGTCACTCCCAGAGCAAGACGGGGAGCCCTTTTCACAAGGAGAGAGAAAAGAGAGGGAGGGACGGATATACAGAGAGAGAGAGAGAAAGAGAGAGGTGATGAGAGGAGAGAAAACAATACACATACAGCATGTTTGCATGTGCAGACACACCTGCCAACCTCTCAAACCAGGATAGAACATCAATGATGCATGGAAGTGTAGTGCCAATGTTTTATTCTATAAATACACACCGGATCTCTCTCTCTCTCTCTTGGTTTTACAAGTTCAGGCACATTCTACTTATGTAAAACGTGCGTACGTTTTACTTATGTACTTATGTGCGTGGCTGGCTTGTTTCTGTTCAGGACTGGTAGGACAGAAGCTAGTCATGCCACTGAAATGGCTGTGATTTGAAATGACATGAAATAATGCCTGATAAATTAAGATAGGTCTTGTTGCCTGGATACATCAGTTCCAATGCCTCCAATGCTAATCCAGCACAATGAGAGCGGGATAGCCAGTTAGGTCATGAGCGCATAACAACTAGCAGCATCTTCCATAACATTAATGGTAGCGGTCAGTGGCTAAAGCAGTTACAATGATGATTCCTGTAATGTTAGCTATTTTGCTGCAATTGGTTCAACAAGGCTAGTGGACTTACAGCGGGTCCCCGATGGATGCTCCACCACCAGTCCACCGGTAGTTTGTCTATATCCTAGGCCCATTGGCCCTAGGCTTATGAATTTATATTGATAAATTAACTTACTCTGAACATTTTTTGGTTAACCCTTCCTTTCATAGTCCCCCAATTACTAAACATTTACCTGGTAAATACATGCAAAGTATAGTCTAATATATAATGGGTAATTACTGAGACACCAATACTGTAGGTATAATTTCAAAACAGGAGTATTTCGAATGTTTAATTACTGCACATAAATTCAATAACTGACATAGCACCACCAGGTAACCACATTTTTACATAGCTTCTATAACATCCAGTGACAAAATATCGTCCACACCGAGACTTGAACCCACAACCTTCAGCATGGGAGGCGGACGCCCTATCCACTATGGTGTTTCTCTAGCCCTCTCAGGGGCTGATTTGTGGGGTCCGTGGCGTGGACAGTGGCGTGGTGGCAAGACTCCGCCCCCTCGCATCATATTGGGTCAGGGTCTGTGGACCCCTCTCTGGGCTACCCACCTGAATTAGCGCCCTCACATCTCTCTGTTAAGGTGCGAAACGGTACCCCTGCAGAGCTTAAGGACCATTGAGAGGAGTAGAAAAGAATGTACCCAATATTGCATTCGGTGTTTCAGAGCATGGCGCTCTCTAATGGAAACTGTGCTACTGTGCGGTTGGCAAAGGCACAAAAGAGGCGGAAAATATGTTTCATAATAGATATTTCCAATGCTCTCAAAAAGTAATTTGATAGACTGAGTTTGGAAAATGCATTAACAACAAACCTCTCAGACTTAACCTCAGAGGTTGGGGGTTTTCACATACATTAGTCTTTCATATTTTTGAAAAGGCAGGACATGGTAGGTGTGTGTTTGGGTGTTGAGAGAGCAAGAGAGAGAGCGAGAGAGAGTGAGAGGGAGTGAAAGAGAGAGAAAAGTGTTAGTTAAGGAGTGATAAGAATGGATAGTTCTCTGGATGGTGGCAATCACAGCCAAAAGAAACAGAATACATGGCTAACAGTATTGTATATTGTATGACGGCACTAACATAAACCTCCTATGTCAAAGCAACAGTCAGTCACCATTGTTACACTGTTTATAAAGTATGCCTATATGCTGAACAGACTAGTGATATTGTTTATAATAGAGAGGAGCTCATTATTGTATCCTGAGTCAGTGTACAATTATTCAATTATGTAATTGACAGTGGTCCGAGTGTGGACCTGCCCATGTATATATACCCCCACCCCTTCACGTGTTCTGGTGATACCAGACGAAGACCGCACAGGTCCAAACGTTGTGTTCGTTTATTAAATCACTGTGGGAGCAAACAAGCAGTGTGCGGATATTCATCTTTATTCAAGATAAATAGTTTAACCATGTATGGAGACAGTCAGGCAGACAAAACGTAAAATAAAGGTGGGAGGGGTAAACGAACGATCCCTGAACCAATCGTGCTTAGGACGCTGGGTGGAGAGGGTAGGGGCCAATCAGAGATCAGACAGGCACTGCAAGGTCCCAGTGGAGAAGGAGGGGCAAACAATCTCTGCCAAGACTGCAAGACAAAACAACACTATTGTAGGAATGCTCTCTGACATTTCTAGCCCTGTCTCCTGTGGCCAGGGAATACATGAAGGAACAGGGAACAGGGTACAGAGAGAGAGAGAGAGAGAGAGAGAGAGAGAGAGAGAGAGAGAGAGAGAGAGAGAGAGAGAGAGAGAGAGAGAGAGAGAGAGAGAGAGAGAGAGAGAGAGAGAGAGAGAGAGAGAGAGAGAGAGAGAAAGAGAGAGAGAGAGAGAGAGAGAGAGAGAGAAGGAGAGAGAGAGAGAGAGAGAGAGAGAGAGAGAGAGAGAGAGAGAGAGAGAGAGAGAGAGAGAGAGAGAGAAAGAAAGAGAGAGGGGTGGGGGGTGCTAGGGGCCATACAGTGAATCAGACATACAGAGAGGGGAGTATAGAGAGAGACGTACAGGGAGAGAGCGAGCGAGAGGAGGGAGGGATGATGAGAGGGAGTCAGGGACAGAGGGAGGAAGTGAGAAGAGAGCGAGTGTGGTAGTGTTTGCCCGTCCCTTCAGTCTGTAGCTAATCCCATTCATCTCTGAAACACATGCTGGGAGATCTGCTCCTCTGGAGAGTACACCAGGGACAGCCAGTGAGGATTACAGCACCAGAGAACAACAAAGCCCTCCCACTACCGGGGTGACTGTCTGAGCTGGGGCATCAACCGAGGGCTGGGCCTGGAGGAACTTCAGGGCCTAAAAGTGGAACAGCGGTCACCCCCCATGACCCCCCATCCACACACACACACACACACACCAATCATTCAGCATCCAGCACCCCTATTCCACACAGAAGCAATCTAGGCCAATCAATTAACTCGCCTGTGTGCCACAAAGCAGCTTAAGCACTCAGAGAGAGGAGAGAGAGAGGGGGGGGGGGGGGGGGGGGAGAGAGAGAAAAGAGAAAGAGAGAGGGAGAGAGAAGGAGAGAGGGAGGGAGAGAGAGAGGGAGAGAGAGGGAGAGAGAGGGAGAGAGAGGGAGAGAGAAAGGAGAGAGAGTGAGAGAGAGTGAGAGAGGGAGAGAGAGAGGGAGAAAGAGCAGATAAGTTGCTGTATTTTATCGGCGGCCAGTTGTGAGTACTGCAGGCTGATGGGGGTCATGTATTTTGTGGATAGAGTGGATGGATGACACCACTTACCCTCGCTGTTTTCACAGCTCCCTAACTGTTACCATGGGGGGGGGGGCATGGCATTTTACAGTAAAGGCAGCGTTAGGTTAGCAGGTTAGCACTAGCCCAGCAGAGTCTATACAGATAGACTTTGTTAAGTGTTAAGGCGAGTGTGAAGGCTAAGCTACAGTACATATTACATCAAACATGGATAGATTTGGTAGTAATTAGCAGCGTATTGGTATTCCTGTGGGAGAGGAAGTGGAGCAAGGGAGGACAGGAGGGACATGCGACGTCATTGCCGGCGTGGCTGAGAGCTCTAGTCTGGGTTATAAATAGCCGTCTGACTCTGGGGTCGAGTCCTGTGAGAGCTTTTGACTCATGGTGTGTGGGCAGTGCGGCATCAGCAGGTTCAAGTGTTTCACCGCGTCGGGAGGCCAAGGAGGGATCTCACAGACTGGTTCACGCTCAGCAAAGCCGGGGGTGGGTGAGAGTTAAAGAGAGAGAGAGAACAGAAGAGAGAGAGGTGGAAACTGAACGGGGGGAGTGGAAGAGAGAGACGGGAAGATGGGGTGAGAAAGAGATGTCGGAGAGGACAGGGTATAAGCCAAGTGACATGATGTTGGCAGTGAGAGGAATATGACGGGTGGCGGAGCTCACTAGTAGCAGCAGCCCACCACGTTCCCCCCACTCTCGCTCAGCGTGAGCCCAGCTACAGAGGCACCAGATGGGCCGGGCCGGGCTGATCCCTGTGCCCCCTCCAGCTCCAGCCATCTGATCTCCCAGAGGCTCCGGATGGCATATCAGTGTCTGGAGCCTCCATACGAGCTAGCTCTCTCCCCGGGAGGTGTCTAGGCGTCAGGAGAAGAGAGCAGCCGTGTGTGTGTGTGTGTGTGTGTGTATGGAGGGGTGGGATTCTCACACAGTCCAGACTGAGCGGTGTTCTTCAGACAAAAATATCATGGAGGCAGCACCGTACACCACAAAATCTCAGCGTGGAAGGGGTATCATTTCAAGAGCCTTGGGTCTTGAGTATTAAGAGCTTCACTGTCGGTGTCAAATTTCGGGATTTTCAATTATGTGCTTGAAGCATTTCTCTCAACTCGCATACAAAAGACAAATAAAGAGAAATCTAAGTGGAGTATAAAAAGAACCACTTACTTGATCCTGTCTGCATCTGATAAGGCGTCCTGAAATACAAACAAAAGATCACTTTATAATCTAGGCATTGTGATGAGGCATAAAAAACTGCATATCATATCAATGCGAACAGGCAATGTGAAGGGAAAAAACACAGGGGAAAAACAGACATGTAGAAATAACGTAATCAAAACTGTCTACTGTATAACGCAATACACGGGACCCTGAAGCAATGAGAGTACCATACAGACCATAGAACAATACCTGAAAATTCAATTTCAATTCGCACTGACTTTTTCATCTTTAACAATGACCAAATTATGAAATGGAAATGTTGCTCAGAGAGCACAGACCGCTGCCCATGAATGCATTTCATAGCGGTGCGTGTGCACGTACATGCGAGCAGAACATGTTTGGTATCGTTAGCTCGAGAGCTTAAGTCATTTTGTTAAGTCGAAATCTCTCGTCTCTGTGACCTTCCCATGTTGAGATATAGCCGTTTCACCCCCCCCCCCCCCCCACCCCATTGACATCGTCTGTGTTTGGGCTGCCCGTGGACCTCACCCCGTGACTCGGATCCCCTCCAAAATTGAATGGGTTGTAAGTTGGCCCATGCTATACCCCTCCACCGAGTTTCAAGAATATCGGTCAGGTCGTTTTTGCGTAATCCTGGTTCAAAAAATTAATGGAGGTGAATGGCCGGCTGTGTTTGGGTGGCCGTGGACCCGACCTGTGCTTCGGATCTGCTCCGCTTAGACCATACTACACCCTTCCGAGTTTTGTAAAAATCGGTCCAGTAGTTTTCGCATAATCTTGCTAACAGCCAAACGCATCAATGCAGAAACTCACGTACGCACCCACATACTGTATGCCACCGAAAACCTTACCTCTCGCCCTGCACTGTAGCTGGGGCGGAGGTAATGACGGCCACAATGTCTTATTATGTATATTATATACCATGTTAACTGCATAGGTCAATATGCACACACAGCTCATGGAGTTCACATACGGCACTTACAGTACATACGGCTAGTTAACAACCCCTGCAGCTGAGAATGAGAAAAGGTTAGTGTTATATCTGATCAATATTACCACTGTAATCATAAAAGAGTTATGGGTTTGGGTATTGGGTATCCTTTGAAATGTGGAATCTGTGAAATGCAGCTACTTGTACATCCATTGTGAAAATAGAGGTGAACTATGATATAATTAAGAAAGCACCATCATCAACTGAACTTTTGGTGCCCTTCTTAATGGAGATTCGACAAGAACGACATCCAATCGTTGAGAGCTTGTTTAGGGTTCTACAGAACTGGAGAACTAACTTAAATTCAAAGCCAATACTGATGAATGTCAATTCTATTATTAAAGTAGCAAGGTAGCTAAGCAACGTGCAGGTTGCGTTTCTCCAAAGAGGCAGACCTTGTTGAACAGGCTTCCGGTTCTTTCTCAGGGAGTCATAACAGACAAGGGGGAGCAGGGTGGGGGTGGACTCACATACCTTGATCTGTGCTAAAATAGAGAAAGAGCTGGGTTGTGATGCTGTTGTCACTTTCTCCCTCTCAGACTGAGGGGGCTGGGGTGGGTGTGCAGGCAGAGGTTCATCCATAGTGTCCTTGTGCTGTGCCCTGGTGTCCAGCCGGGATGACTGGTGACGTTGGTGGGGATGTCCCCCCTGCTTGCTCCTGCCCTCCCACTCTTTCTCGCCACTATGCCTGGTGTCCCCTCCGCGGCCACAGACTGAACCCTCTGCTTTGGGTCGGGCCCCCTTTCGGTGGGAGTAGGGCACCTCATATTCCTGGTCCGAGCCGTCTTTCTTCAGGGGGACGCGCCAGGTCTTGGGCTGGCCATCGCTCCCCTTCCCAGCAGGCTGGTCTACCGCTGAGACCCCGGGCCAGATCTTCCCCTGCTTCATCTCTCCTCTGTCACTGGGCTCCGGGGCCCGGGGTAGGTTCTGGAAGCGTGCCTGGGCCCCCTTCCCTGGTCCGGGGGCCTCCGGCGGCTTCCCTCCCAGCATCTTCAGGCTGGCCGGGCTCAGGACCCGGTAGGTTCTCTCATCAAGGAAGTGCGAGAACTTAAGCTTCTCTTCCAGAAAGGCGCTGTAGCGGTTTGGCGGAGCGGAGCTGGGCGAAGGGGAGGGGGCTGCAGCCTGGCCCGTGGTAGACGTGGTCTTCCCCCTCTGCCTCTCCTGCCTCTCCCTGTCCAGAGATCGGCTCTGGGGCTTGCGGCCTCGCCCTCCACTCTGGCCCAACATCTCGGCCGACTTGGACTTCCTGAGGTTCTCCGGGGTGCCGTGGATGACACCCAGTTGGTTGGGCTGTTTCAGGATGCTCTTGGGGGGCAAACTGGGCATCTGGGAGGCTGTGCACCGCTGCTGCTGCTCTCTTCTGGGGACCAGGACCTCAGCCTTCTCCTTGAAGACCAGCGAGCGCTCCACGCTGCGGCTGGACAGGGCTGGGGAGCTGGGCCGGCCTCCGTGCTGGGATCCCTCGGAACCGGGGGGGCCTCTGTCCCCGGGGGGAGCCGGCGGCAACTCGCTGCGACCCAGGAAGTGGTTCTTAGGCACCCGGCCGGCTGTGACTCCCACAGCGATGGCTCTGTGGCTGAGGATGCGCGGAGGGGGCAGGGCGGTGAAGTCCAGGCTAGAGAGGCTGGACACGTCCAGGTCACTGTCCGAGTCCAGGGACCAGGAGGAGGAGAACACGCTGTCGTCCGTCCGTCTATCTGGACTATCCAGGCGTTTGGGGCGGGGCTTTGTGAAGCAGGGTTGCTGAAAAATGGAAGCGCGGTCGGGGAGGCAAATTACCTGGCTGGGATCGGGCGGGACAGGGCCGCCGGCGTGGGCGGCGGGCGGCATGCTCCCGCCGAGTTCCTCGCGGAAGACGGTGGGCGGGGTGTGGCGCGTCTCGCGGTGCTGCGGCGGAGCCTTGCGGTACGGCTTCCTGGCGGGGGCAGCGCTCGTCATGCTTGCTGCTCAGCGTCTGTCCGTGCACACGCTGTGCGTTTCCGTTATTCCTGTCAGGAGACACGCATTAGACGTGGAGGAAACTACGCCAGCAGCAGCCCTGAGCCCTGCCCTGCATAAAAAGCCATTTAACTCTCTCTCCCTCATGCACACACAAACTAGCCCTAGCACGTCCCCTCTCCCTCTCCCTCACACACACATCCTGCACCTCCCCTCACAGTCGTGCTCTCTCTCTTTCTCTCTCTCTTTCCCTCCAAAAGCGACTGCAACAAAAAAGTGGTTTGAATCAATAGCCTTTGATGAGACCGGCTCTAGTGGGCAGCCTGCTGCAGCCTGTCAGGGAGGGACGAGGTAGAGGGAATGGAAAGGGAGGGAAGAAATAACAAGGGGGGGGGGGGGGGGGCGACTGGGATGCCAATTCAAAAGAAAAAATCAAACGTGTCAATTTCTGTGTTGGCGATGTTGTTTTTTTTAATTATCTAGGAGGGACCGCTAGCACAACTACAGCATGCAGCCGTGTGTGTGAGAGAGGGGAAAATCTAAGCATGCCCTAAAGCTAGCGATTGATCACAGTCAGATGTGTATTTCCAATAGAGGAACTCTCTTAAATAACAGTCCACTGACTGGCAGCACTGATTTTAGTGGGCCAAGTATAGAATGTGAAAGCGGACAAAGTACGAGGGAATAAAACCATTTCTCATCTAAATCTAAAGATGGGGAACAAGCCCCAAAACAAAAAACACTGATAAACTCACACACACGCGCACACACACACAGGGGTGGATGTAAATGAAGCTAGGTCTTAAGCTAAACAGGAGAAGGGCCTGTCACAACACCCTGGTCTGATTAATGATGACCGGCTGATGCTGAGTCACTCCCTGGGCCTGTGGGTCTGTCTGCACTGGAGACGTGTGGAGAAACCTTAGAGACACGCATCCTCCCCTGCCGGTAAAGATACAGAAACCTGAGTGGAGGATCTTGTCCATACGCTCCGTCCAGCTCTCTGAAGTCAAAGATCTACCCTCGTCTGTCGTTAATGATCCAGCCGAACTGGACCAGACCTAAGACAAGTAAGCCACTGACGGACCCTTTCTTCTGGTTCCTCTTACACAAAGTTGTATGCTTGGACAGCAAGTATAACAAGCTGACCGGGTATCTCTAAAGGACAGCACTCAGATAAGATGAAGGGAGTTTGACAATGGTTGGATTGGCATAAAGAGACACCTCAGTGCCCTGGTCTCAGTCCATCAGACAGTCCATCAAAGAGACTGATCAGGCTCTGCTCATGGACCCCCTCCATTCAGGAGAGAAGAGCACATGATTGGATTACATCCCGGGGGGCCTGATGGCCGTTATTGATCTCTCCATCGCTTCCTGACCCCACCACCGCCTGAACCATGTCCCAATACACACACACACACATACACACACACACACACACGCACACACACACACGCACAGTAGTTGTGGTCATTATGTTGCTATATTTAAACACTGTATCCCCTCCCCCACCCCATGACTGCTAAAACGGGGAGATAAAGATAGCAAAGGATGTCCAATGAAAGATTGATTATTCTCTGCGACTGCGGCTCGTACTGGGTGAAGGGAGGGGGCACGTGGTCCTAACTGGAGGGTTTAAGAAATGTGAACTTGACTCTTTCTTTCAGTGGATGCCAGACATTCTTTAACTTAACTCTCAAGAACACCCTCTCCACACCGTCTCCTAACAGTTTAGTCGGTTATTCAGGCTAAAGTTATTCATCGCCAGGGGGCGGCTGTAGCTCAGTTGGTAGAGCGGGTCGTTCAGTGATCGAAGGGTCAGTGGTTCGAATCCCAGCTCCGACTGTCCACATGTGGAAGTGTCCTTGAGCAAGACACCTAACACCAAATTGCTCCCAATGAGCAGGTTAGCACCTTGCATAATAATAATAACTTTCATTTATATAGCGCCTTTCATAAAACCCAAGGTCGCTTTACATAGGGGCAGAACAGACACGAGACAAACATGGCATGGCAGCTACCGCCATGTGTGTGTGAATGGGTGAATGAGAGGCCATTGTAAAACGCTTTGAGTGCCGCTAAGGTGGAAAAGCGCTATATAAGTGCAGTCCATTTACCATTTACCATTCAACCAGTTAAAAAAAGAAATACGGGGAGAACAACAGGCCTTTTCATACCAAGCCTGAAAAACTTGTTAATGTACAGTATAACCTCTTCATTTTACATTTGACTGTGTTGCAAGGCCTAAAGCAGTGGTCTCCTCTACAGTACATCCTCCACTCAGGGGTGCACTCACAATGAAACGTCCACACTGCTACTGCAATTTTTTTTAACATCTGTTCTCCCCATTGTGTGGTCTGAGAATATGCATTACAAATGCAAATGTTCTAAAAAAAAAAAAATGTTTTACTGAGACACTTTGTCATTTTGAGTACGGATTTCACATCCATAACGCTGGAATTGCCCATTTATGTAAAATTGAGGTTTAAAAATGTCTTTGATAACTTTGGATCAGCGAAGCCTGCAAATGATCCAGCTACATTTTCGGGACGATTGTCCCAATGGGTTCCGACGAGTTCACTGAAATAGGTTTTTGAGAAAATTGAAGAAAAATCCCCAAATGTTACATTTTTAGTGCAGTTGAGTGTGTTTTGAGCATAGTTTTGCTGCACAAACGCTTTTAGCGAAGAAGAATCAATGAGAACAGAAGCAATAGAGGTGCTGCCGCAGCAGCGGCTAATTGGCCTCCTAATTAAGGCTGGATTCCTGTCACTTTAAAGCACTGCAGGTCTTTACAGAGACAACGTCTACAGCTGATGGCCGAGAGGAAAATTGCATGATGATTGTCTGATATGAGTTTGCCGCACTTGTCGAAGGGGGGTCTCGGTGCGACGGGGAGGCAGGCTGGGTTCCATCACAGAAGGATTGGTTTCAACCGTGCCTCACTCTCACCTCACTCACTCTTTTCAATTGCAGCAAGCAACCCAGGTCCATTAAAATCTCCTTTAATAATCGCCTTCTCTCTTGCTATTATCCCATGTTAGGGACATTGTGGATGGAACATGGAAGAATGTCCAAGTAGCCTAAATCACACTTTACGTGCCAGATACCTGTATGTTACCGACAGCTCGCATGAATGCAGGACTCGTTAGCAACACTTGTGGTCAGTGATCAATCAGAAGCCAAATCAGCCACACCGCACAGCCCACTACCACTACTAAATCCAAGTGTCTTCCTATTGGTATCCATAAATATCATCGTTATTTCCCAGAAGTTCTCGCTACAGCAAGAGCTTCTGGGTACTCAGATTAGACTACAGTCAACCCTTTTCCTGTTGTAACTAAGACCAAGTGCAGCTATTCAAGCTATTCAATATTTACTTACATATCAATACATAAATCGTGATTTAGATGAGGTGGGACTGCTGGCAGAGTTAGTAATAACATCTCTCAGAACTAGGTGTGTGCATATCTCCCCAGTTCATTGTATGGAAATGAGCCACAGGGGGTCTGGCTAAATGGTAAATGGACTGCACATATAGCGCTTTTCCACCTTAGCGGCACTCAAAGCGCTTTACAATGGCCTCTCATTCACCCATTCACACACACATTCCCACACCAATGGCAGCAGCTGCCATGCAAGGTGCTAACCTGCTCATTGGGAGCAATTTGGGGTTAGGTGTCTTGCTCAAGGACACTTCGACATGTGGACAGTCGGAGCTGGGATTCAAACCACTAACCCTTCGATCATTGAACGACCCGCTCTACCAACTGAGCTACAGCCGCCCTGCGATGTTTAAATAAGGGAGTGAGTTAATCAGCACCGGAACGAATGATCAGGTACAAATAATACAAGTGACAGAGGGAATGTTGTTACATCCGTGCTGATTAGGCAATCTGACTAAAAACAGAGCGAAGAGAACCTCTCAGAATGAGATGAGACACTTGTGGGTACAGCAGGGTTTGGGAAATGAAAGCCTAACTGACAGTACTGTAGCACACGGTAGCTAGTGACAGACAAGACACCTGTGGGGACAGGAACTCAACCCCATGTTGCTGTCAAGGCCAGTCCCTCTCACCAATGTGATAGATGATTAGAGTCCCTTGTGTGAAGGAAGAAATCTTAATTTACAGTTCTTCACAAATAAACCCATTACCATAAGACTCTTATCTCAGCCTCTGTATCTTCTGCATCTACTTTACAGTCATCACAGAGACAATAGGACTTCACAGGAGACCTGCTCTGAGCTGAGCTGTGTAGTTTCACCAATTACTGCCATTTTGGGTTGCTCTATACATACCACACTGTTTTATGACTGTCATTTCTTATATGCAATGATGTTTATCAAAGGTGAAGGTGCTCTTAGTGTCATCAACGTACAGGAGTGAGTGACCCTACCAAAGTTCTGAGGTATTCGAGCGAAGTCCTCATCCACAGGTTTTCAAGTCATCGGCATTCTGAAAAACAAAGGGGAGCAGAAGGGATCAAGATGAAAAAGAAGAATGTTGTTACAGAGCAGTTGGTATTTCTGTGTACTGTATGTGTAACGCCAAGGGGTTCTGTGCATGTGCTGTCCTGGATTTGGGGCCCTGTCATCTTGGGGCATCAAGGGAAATGGGGAAGGGCATACAGTTACCTGAGAGCCAAGCTCTCTCTCTCTCTGTTCCTGTCTTATTAGCACCTATAATAATGATGTCCACTGGGATTAGCTTGACATCTCACACAATAACATATAACAGGTCTAAAAAGCAGGTCACAGGAAATCAAGGGACTTCTTGCTTTCTGAAAACTGCTTTTCTGAGGCACTCTCTGTAGAAATGTGACAGATTTAAATGACATGGCAGAGTGTGAACTCTTCATTCAACACTCAAGGAGAGCTCCACCAATTACCCTACGACTAAAAGGGCACTCAGAGAGCACACAGCCCATGATGCATGTGTCAGCATGTGCAATGACATTAGGGTAGGCTACCGACACTTAAGACATGACAAATGTCAAGCTGGGCTTGACACAGCTGGGGTCAACCGAACGGATACTCTCCGGCTCTGCTCTCTAATGTATCTCAGCTACTTCAGTGTTTCCCATTAATTACCCAGACTATGCCGGGCCACCATGCTCTAATTTGTCCCGCCATAGTCTCATAAATCAGTATTATCATAAATAATTATTTAGGCTACCAAAAGTATTTGACTTCTCAAAATAATATAAATAAAAGATCTCGGACGCCGTTGTGTTTTGTGCTGTGCAATAGGCTACTTCAAGCATCTATCACTCAGTCAGCCAGCCCCTCCCCGGGTGCCGTACGCGCGCACTCACTGACACTCGCGCTGGAGTTTCTCAGAAACTGGAAGATACGTTTTGTGTGTGTTTTTTTTAAGTAAAATTTTATTAACATAAGTTGTTCAGCCATACATACAGTACAGTACAACAATTGACATGCCGGGGGGGGGGGGCAAAATTATAGGCCAATAGTAATACATTTTAAGTTGTTTTTATAATATTCGTTCCCCTACCCCTTCCCAGTTGGTCTTTCTCAAAGTAATATTTATGCAGGATGCTTTTAAACACATTACTACATTATATAGTCTAGTCTAACCCTCTAGTCTTACACATACGCACTCATTCACATAGCAGTCAAAAACTAAAGAAAACAATATGATTAATGATAATAATAATAGTGACAGGATTTTTTTTTTTTTTTTTACTGTAGAGCTAAGTCATGATGTTAATGGATTCTCTCCTTTGCCTTCCTCTTCCGACCCCTGTCAAGATTGAAGATTGTTACTAAATTTGTCTTGAGCATAGAGGATATCATGTATACATTTATAGTACATAAACAGACATACAATGCATAATACAAACGGGTACAGACATGTAGCAAGACATCCCAAGTAATAACGTAATGAGAGCATCTACCTGGAGTCACGGGCCTCCTCCACGCTTCCCCCCTCCTCCATCTGGCTTGGTCGACCTGCATGCTGAAATAATAATAATATTAAGGAGCTCTGTATTGAGTCTAAATGTGTCCCTTAAACCTTATGGGTCAAGACAGTTGTCCAAAGCCTGCACTATTCTGTCCAAACGTTTATCTTTAGTCTTTTACTATAATGGATAGTCTAATAATTACTCAATTCAATTCGACCGGCATTATTGTCAGGAAATACAATATTAGTAAACATTGCCAAAAGCATATTGTAACATAAGGAACTAGCTCCTCCTTGAAAAGACTGATTTCATTACTAGTCTGTCATATGGCTGATCTGGCTCTCTACCTCCTCTGGCCGCTGAGAACTCTCTCTCTGGCTCTTCCTCCACCTGCACATTACTAGGGCCTGGGGTGGGGGGCTGAAGATGAGGGGGGGCTGAAGATGAGGGGGGGCAGGGAGCAGTCTGGCAGTCTTGCGGTCAGCAACAAAAGGGGTCTGAAACCGCAAGACTGCCATGTAGCTCCACTGCCCCTGCCCCACTCCCTTTTTCCTTCCTTCTCTGCGTTCAGCTCTCTCTTAAATCTGTCCCTCAGAGTCCTCCACCGTGCCTTGCACGCTTCCTCTATTGAAATGCAAAAACATGTGTGAGAGTGAGATAGATAAATACTTTATGCCCAAAGGAAATTATCTGACAAGGTTGCTCCAGCATACAGTAACAATACAAATAAGCAGTGCCTAAGAATAACAATACAAAAGATGGTAATAAAAGTGTAACTACATAACATTTATGGCTATGTTCTTGATATATATGGTGAGCCAGGCTACTTTTCGTATTAATGTAAGTTATTGAATGCTAGCGAGAAAGCTAGGACATTGCTAGCATGGCAATGAAGCTACTAGCTACTATCACTGCAATGTTAGTAGCCTACGAAATTAACACCCGACGAGACAAATACATACAAGATTCATCAACAGCCTCAGCGACCTCTCTCCAGGCCTTCTCCTTGAGGTTTTTGTCCTTATATGAAAATAAACTTCATATATGACCGGGTGATTACAGACAGCGATGATCAGTTTGTCCTCTATCTTGGTATCGAAAAATTTGAAAATCCCACCTTGCAATGACATCTTTCTCTGTCAAGACATCTGATTGGTCGGCAGCTCCAGCAACGCATCTGAAAGTTTGGAGTGAGATCTTTCCCTTAGTTACAAGCCCCCCCCCCCCCCCGTCGACTCTCTCTCTCTCTCTCCCTCCCCCCCCCCCCCCAAACATAGTGTTCTTTGACCGCAAAGGGCGACTGGGAGGCGAGATAAGCGTTCGTTCAACTAATTTCAAAATAAGGGTCCCATGAACATTGAAGTGCTAGTATTTATGGGTTGGTCATTTCTCGCGTGAGAATTGTGAAGTGTGGCGTGTGAGCGTGAGAATAGGCTGAAATGCGCATCTCACGCTCAATGCGTGAGGTTTCCATTGAGCGTGAGGTCCCTGGGGTTGCTGGTAGTCAGGCCGATATCATTGAAAAAACGCTACTGTGTTAAGGTTAACATGTTTGAACTCTTGATTTTCAGGTCGTGAGAAGAGAGACGAGATGAGGAAGAAACTCAAAAACATCGGCGCGACCTGCCGAGTCATCGCTTTGGCTCTGGCAGAAAAAAGAAAGATAAGAAAGCCCAGGAAAATCCAATGCTCAGATTCAGGGTGCAAAGTTTGCAAATAGGGCGCCACACTACTCATCTCTCTCTCTCTCTCTCTCTCTCTCTCTCACACACACACACACACACACAATCACTTCTCTCCTGCTTTCACTGATTGCTCATTTCACGTCAACCCTGTCCTCTTTCTTTATGACTCTGCTGGATGGGAGTCTCCCTTAAGACTGTTACTACACATGTTACTTGTGATACTGGAAATAGAATCTTTTAGAAAGGTACATTTTTATTTGTTATCTTTGTCTTTGTAAATACAGTGTGTGTATATATCAGAGGTTTTTTTTATGCAGAGTGAAACTTCGGTTGTAGTTTATGTGAAAATGCATGTAAATAGCTCAAGGTCAGGTTCCGAACATTGAAGTTCTGCCTCATTTCCCATACTTTGTGGGTGTGACTTCTTTGCCAATGTCATCCCCTTTCATAACCAACTGTGTTTATAATTAAATTGTTATCCTACCTTCTTGATTTTGCTCTCCAGGTGCACCAGATTGATGCATTTAAATTTAAAATGTGCAACCCTAGAGGGTCGGGGGTCCACCCCCCATAGTCTCACAAAATCCTGTGGGAAACACTGTACTTCAGTCAAGCCGGAAAAGTCTGCACACTCCTTTCACCCTCTTGACGTTTTATTACGTTACAGACTTATTCTACAATAAATTGAGTTCATCTTTTGCCTCAAACCTTCGCCCCAGTTTGAGGTCCAGAGCGCTCTGGAGCAGTTTTTCTTAAAAGGATCTCAGTGTACTTGACTGCATTCATGTTTCCCTCTATTAGCACTAGTCGCCCCATTCCTGATGCTGAAAAACATCTCATCATGATGCTGCCACCGCCATGCCGCCATCCCAAAAGGGGCGCAGCCACGAGTTTTTGCAAAGTACCTGTGACTCGATCCACTCCAAAATTGAGTGGGCTCTTCCTTGGCCCATGATACACACCTCCACCAAGTTTCAGGAAAATTGGTCTGGCAGTTTTTGTGTAATACTGCTGACTAACAGACAGACCGACATGCCACCAAGAACATACGTTTTTAATCAGCATACCACACATGTCCATGAGGCACTCTCATGAGGGACACAAGACATGCATCTCCTGATGTGAAAACCAGTAACACTATTATTTAGGTAGTTTCTTGGTGCTTTCAGGTTGCCAACATGACATTTCCTGCTGCCTGCTCTGTTCTTTGGAAGAGTGTTTATCTGGCTTCAGCTGATACCATACAATATTTATTCAGTGTAAAAAATGTTTTTTATACTGTTCAGGGCCCTCTGCAGTGGATGAGCATGCCTTGTAGGGGGATATGGCAGAGAAAAAAAAATTTTTTGAAGGTCTGCTGGTGGCCTCCAGCCATGCATGACAGTCAGCCTGTGGTGCCCTGGAACATAGTCGCACGCACAAACACACACATCAAATGATGCAGTCACACACACACAGGCGTTGTGTGTGTGTTTTCTCTATCCCCCGCCCACCACCATCAACCCCACAGGCTAAGAGAGACAGCCAGGCTATTATACTCATCACACACTACATGTTTAAATCAATTTCCCAGTGCCGATGCTGGCCAACAGACTGGGTTTAATAACCATCTGTGGACCACAGAGAGTTAACAGAGCTGTTTCAAAAAAATGTTTCACAGCCATTTTTGATATTTCATCCAATTCTAACCATGTCAGAATTGACAACAGCCATGGAAGTACTGATGTGAAAATATTGTCCCCTAGTCTGAGGTGAAATCGTAAGCTCTACAGATGATATTCCTGTAACTCCTTTAATATAATTTCTGTAAGTCAATAAAAGGGAACCAGACATGGCTTTAAACTCAATATTGCAGACTAAATAAGAAGTTAGGTCTAACAGTTTCAGCTTCCTTACTTATGGTCTAGGGGCAGAACTGAGGTGATGGGTGTGGAAAATAAAGCTATAGTAGGCCAATACAGTGAAGAGCAATCTGTGAAGAGCCAGGCTGTTGGTCTCAGGGAGGTAGAGGTCAAGGAGCAGAACCTTTGCACACCTGTACATCGACAGGTGCGTCTGAGAAGACCATGGGCCAACTATAGTGTTTACAACAAAGAACTCCTTCTCTCTGTCTTCTTCACTTTCAATCAAAACTATTTAATGGGAACGTTTCGGTACACAGACATGTACAGCTACCCAGGTGAGGTCACCTGAATTGGTACATTAAAAAGCTACCTAAACTTAACGTAGCGAGGACTGTTTGCAAAAAATAAAAATCCTTCAAATGAGCAAATGTTTTGACTGAGGTGAATGAAGGGTGTTGCTCCATTATTAACGAGGCGCTGGAACAAGCAGGCCATGCGATGGAGGCATGTTCCGCGGGGGCCGTGTTCGGGCCTCGTTGGGCTAAGCCTGAATAATTTAACGCAGGTAGAGACAGCTACAGTTCATATAACCGAGAGAGGTTGGGGGGGTGAAAAGCCATTATTTTCCAGGGATGTTGTATAAGGGTGGGAATAATAACCCTGGTCATTATTACACTCAGGGCTGACATAGTGGACGCAGGGTGGCTCTCCTCCTCTGCCGTTGTGGGCCAGAGAAATGAGCCTAAAAGCACAACAAACCACTTGACATTAGCAACAATAGCACTGGTATAACCAGCTTTCTTTCAAAAACCAGGAGATCATCGCACTGTTAAATCTTGTATATTTGTGAATTACTAAACAAGTTCAAAAACTAAAAATTCCTTGAGGATCCTGGGGGAGAATATCTCTAAACTGTATGTTTAGGTGCAAAGTTGACATGCTAAATTATACTTTAACATCAAATACATGACTGCAACAGTGTTAATTTCGTTGACGAGAACTATGACGAAAACTATTCGTCAACGACATTTTTTGGGTTATCGTCACGAGACGATAACTAAATAAAAATGAATGTATGATGACAAAAACTATGACTATATCTATTCACATTTTCGTCAACAAATAAAAACTAGACTAAAATGGTTATGGAGGGACGTATGGGAAAAGTTCAAATCAGAATGTCGAGGTTCGGGATGTGCGCAGTTGGATCATGGATGTATTAATAGAACGAGTTGGATGCAACCTACAGGTAGCCTGTGTGTATTTAGCCTACATTTGAATAGTACCGTTGCTACTGCGCCTGAACTGTTCAGTAAATGACCACAGTTCAGAAATGTCTTTGTCAACGTTCGCACACACCGGGAGAAAGAGGAGAGCAGACATCTGGATAAACTTCATATTTGATGCAAAGGAAAACAAAACCATTTGTAAACCATGTGGGGTGAAAATTACTGGCAAAAATACAACAAACTTAAAGCGACATTTGGAGAACAGTCATCCCGAAATTCACGAGAAGGTAATCACCCCCCCACCCCCGGCTAACGTTACTGTATTAGCTAAACCCAAGCTGGTGTGTTTCTGAAATACTTCAAATACAATACAAGCTAAAAGAAACCAGTGTTTCACGTAGGTTTGTGGCGGGGGAGAACTGAAGTGTCTGATCATTGCAACGCTAACGTTAGTGGCTAGCTAATGTTAGGCACAGGTTAGCTAATGTTAGGCACAGGTTAGCTAGCAACAAGTGGGGCTATGCTTGTGGCGGCTGGCGGGGGTATCTAGCGTTAGCTAGTCTGGGTAAGATAGCTAAGCAACTACTGCTGCTGTCTAATGTTATACTGTAGCTAGATGGATAAGAGGAACAGTTAGCTACCTGGCGCCGCCATAGCCCCTCTCCTCCGGTGTGACGTTAGCTAGCCTGTGCCTGATGTTAGCTAGCCTGACTAGCCAACTAGTGCTGACATGATAATGTTATAGCTTGCTATATCAGGCACAGACACAGTTAGCATCAGACTGGGGGAGAGGAATGCTTCATTATGACACTGTCTGACAGAAGCAGCCACGCTTCTGTCAGTCTGTCCCAGGGCAGCTGTATCTGTATCTGCCCTAGGGCAGCTGTGGCTACAGATGTATCTTACCACCACCGGTATGACTGTCTGAATGAATACTGGACTCTGGGTTTCATGAAGGGCGCTATATAAATCCAACTTGATTGATTGATTGAACTAAGCCTGTTAAATTTGAGTTGTCTAAATCTATGGTAGATTTCGTCGACTAAAATTGTAATGATATTTAGTCAACTAAAACTAGACTAAAACTAAAACAAGTCAGATGACTAAAATATGACTAAAACTAAATGGCATTTTAGTCAAAAGACTATGACTAAAACAAAATCATAATTTGCTGTCAAAATTAACACTGGACTGCAATACATGACCGCAAAATACAATGTGCACAGACAGACAGACAGACAGGGTCTGAATGAATAGCTCCTCACCTTCAGAGCATAAGCCGTGAGCTCCAGAGTCATCACCCCTGAGAATGAGTGGGTCCCTCTGGTGGGAAACTCAACCCAGCCACACCGGTGCTGTGGCAGCAACAGCAAGTGTTCCTCTTTTGGATTTTTTCGTACTCCACCTCCTCCACCTGTTCGACCTCCTCCCTCTCTTGGCATGTGAACCTTCCAAACCACTGAGAACCTGAAACAGGAGGAGGATGGAAAAGCACGACCTGCGTCATCAGTACCTCCTCGAGCCGTCAGTCACCTGAGCTACGGTACAAGAGGATACGGCAAGGTGCCCGACGGGGCTCAGGGGATGGCGGGGGAGCACGTGCCAGAATCTGACTAGAGACCCGTTTCATTCTCTGGTCTTTACCTTCAACGCTGTCGTCTCTGGATTGTGTGTGTGTGTGTGTGTGTGTGTGTGTGTGTGTCTGTGTGCATGCCTGGCACTGTGCCCCTGTGACCACTTACGTTCTCCGCTTATGGTGATGCTTAAAGCAAACAGTTCAATTACTGTGTTTAACTTGGGAAATTATCATTACCCATTGCCTAGATTAGATAGTTCTGATGACTCAACAAAATGTGCATATGATGGCTTGCTGTTGCGGGTTCTATTCATCTCTTTTTAATATGTTTTAAGCTAAGCAAAAAATTATAAATAGCCTACATCGACTACCTAAATATTCCAAAATTCATCATGTGTTGGTATCTTATGAATGCACTTTCTAAAAGCTCACAAAATTGGCGGCCACTGGTTGAGTTGTAAAGCAGCTCAACTGAAAACAAATCAGCTTGTTTGCTGTTTGAGCCAACACGATTAATGCAGAGATCTCACACAATATATACTCACCTTTACCATTGAAAGAAACACATTCTTTATAAAACTGCTGAATAGGGTATTATAGCTCAGCACTCTATTGGTTAGTTTCAGCCTCAAAAGAAGACCTTGATAAAATTGCATTTCAGACTGAACTCTGAAATACAACTTATGAGCTTTCTCCTGCCTCTTTATCCCTTCCTCAAATGGCTTCAAAAACACAGCAGGGGGACAAATGCATACTGCCAGACTGTGTGCCCAATACCTCCCAACCAATAGAAACCAGCCAGCCCAGCTCCATTTCCTGTCAAGGCTTACCTGGGATGTATTGGGATTTGGCACCTTTCATTTATTTAAAGAAATTTCAGAAATACTGACTACTATTTATTTATTTTTATTATGGATAATAAAGCCACTAAACCTAGTGAATTGGACTGACAAATGGCCTACCCAGGACCTTACCAGTCAATTACACGGCTGCTTTGACAGATTACAATATTTCATCTGCGCTGGCGACGAGGTCACTGATCCGTCGGAGAAGGAACATAAGGTGCTGTATGTAAAGGCAAGGAAGTGAAATTCTTTCTACAAAAGCCAAGGAGCTTCTGGGGTGAAGTGAGATAGGCTAGGCTAGATCTTTCACATTCAATCTTCACTCATCAAGATCAATACTGTACGGGCTGCAATGTCATGGACTTGTTTCTTCATGTTTAACTCCCCATCCCCCCCGCCCCCCCAAAATGTGAACATGTAACTACAAACAAAAATATATAATTTCCACAGCAACGAAAATCAATTTGCTTCACTGCAGTGTATTTGGGCTATGGTATTGAGAACAACCAGCTTTTCATTTCATTTCATTAATGGGCATGTTTGAGCCTGCAGAGGTATGTGGAGACTGGCACGGTCGCCTCTGGTCCAACTCGAAAACCTTCTCAGGTAGACGTCTATGGCTCAGTCAATAAAGCAGCCATATTCACAGAGAGAACAGAACATCGAGAGCTTAGTGATGAATGGTATCAGATGAAATATCAGTCTTTTAGACTGCAAGACAGTTCCGTACCCTTCACATGTAGGCCAAATGGATCAACCTGATCATCATACAAAAGGGAGCAGGGGCACGGATGAACGGACCGGTATCATGAATGTGGGGGAGTGACGAGGTAATCTGCAAATCCATTTAAGCATCATTTAGACACTGTCAGATCCAAGTAACACACTGCTGCCAAGCTGTAAACACAGAGAGGTGGAGAAGATTCTAACTAAATTCATTTAGCCTAGTTATTAATTAAGTTAGTCAAAATTTAACTACATTTTCTAGCGCGCTCGCATGATGTGCCCCCTAAAAAATCTTCGTACTGTTCTGCCCCCGGGTCTGCATTAGTGTCAAACCAAAACTGGGTCTCTGGTCGTGAAAACCCCATGTTGTCTCACCTGAATCCAGTGATACATTCCCTCTACCCACCATCCCTCAATCTATGCTAAACCAGGTCACATAACATGTAATCCCATCATCATCTGTCCTCTCCTGCACCGTGTGGAATATCCCACCCCAGACACACACACGCACACACACACGCACACACACACACACACGGTAAGGCCCATCACAGGGAGTGTATGCGCACAAACACACACTCATGCGCACACCGACACATACACAACCACTGATGTGGCCTGATGTGACTGTCCCTGTGTGATGGGACTGTTGTTCCCCTGCCAGGAAAAAGGGTTTTCTGAGGGCTGAGAGAGAGAGAGGGGGGAGGAGCAGTGACGACTGGTTCATTAGGGCAATATAGGCGACGCACCACCAAAGGGAAAAGAGAGAGGGATTTTTTTTCTATCCCATTCTACCGGTGTTACGCTAGCAACTTTAGTTTGTCCTGCTTCTGAATATCATTGCCCAATCAGCAATCACAAGTTGTGTTCTGTGGGGAACCACCCCTTTTGGACGATTTCAGTCTGATTGAAAATCATCCAGGTTGTTCCGATAGACTTACTCTACATGTAAAATATTTTTTAACTGTAGGCCCTGTAATGCAATCTCTATGGGTTCCGGAAGGTAGTCCTATGTGATAACTGAATCAGATGATTGTGAGAGTCGATTTATTTTTCCTTAATGCTAAAGTAGTTGCCTTTACATCCAAAGGTGAGAAGTGAGAAAGACAGTTTGGCCTTCGCTTGATCTTCTAATAAAACTTAAGTTCTACAAAAGCACATTCTCAAACTTAAATCACATGAGGCATGGCAGCCTTTCTGTACTGTCTGTATGTAGGCTATCTATCATCTTCATGAGTGACAAAATGGCTGGGGTTTGAAACATTTTTTGGGCTTATCTTCCTAATTGCAGATTAACTGAGGCTGTGCTCAATCAGTGGCCAATCAATCAATTTGGCTGGATGTAATCCTAGGCGGAGGTTGTGTGGGCTCGCTAACAGTGATGTCTATGATTGGTGGAGCCCGCGCTGTTGCACCATAGGATTGTGGGTAGTTTTTTTTTTCCATATGAGAGCAATAGTTTGAGGGAGACGGGATAAGGACAGAATTCCAAATACTGTCAAATTGTATTTGAGATACTGTGTAATTATGAAAAATGTCACTACACCTACCACCATGTCAGTGAAATGTCCTTTTTTCATGAACATTGGAGATTTTGCAGTGAATGAGAGGAGCATGGCTTCAGATAGCTCTACCTAAAAAGGATAAATGTCACAGCTTAGTTACACCGTATAGGAATCCTGGATAAACACCATCAGGACTATTGGCCCACAATGCCAGTTGAAGAGTTATGGCATAGGACTGGACCTGTGTGCAAAGTTTGGTGATTTTTCATGCATGGGAAGTCAGACTTCAGAAGAAGAAGCAGAAGAAGAATTGAGAAATACAAGAGGGACCAGCAGCTGAAGAAGATTGAGAAACACAAGAGGGACCAGCAGCTGAAGAAGATTCACAGTCTGGGTATAATCTTGGGTGCTACGGAGGGCATATTCGGTCCTATAGTTCGTTTGCCTTGTTTCGATTCAGGAAATAATGTTACAGTACAATATTGCACTTGGACCTTGATTTGATTTGTGTTCACACAGCAAGCGGGACAATGCAAACGAGCAACAGTTCTGAATACACCCCAAACGTCACGTGCTTGCAAACCGTTTTGTAATTGGGCAAATTTTGCGGCAAGTTTGGAATTCCGGAAACCGGGAATTCTGGAGTTTTCTTTGCCCAGACAAAGTCCCCCCACAGTGACTGGAGCATCAGCAGCAGCTTGTATTATAGCTTTTGTTGCTATTCTCTGGTTGATAAATCAGTGTTCAGGTGAGCGAGCATCAAAGCTAAGCTACGATTCGAAAACAATGTGTTGATGTTGATCTAATTAAAAGGCTGAACACACCTCCGTAGGATAAGACACGCTCTGCTAAACATAATGTGTCTACATCTGACACTGTTGTGACAGTGCACTGTTCTGCTTTATTGTACATTTAGTATGTGCAGTGCAGGG
Organism: Borostomias antarcticus; assembly: GCF_949987555.1. Classification (NCBI taxonomy): domain Eukaryota; kingdom Metazoa; phylum Chordata; class Actinopteri; order Stomiiformes; family Stomiidae; genus Borostomias; species Borostomias antarcticus. The sequence goes on from NC_140258.1 coordinate 9,485,957, forward strand.
TACAGCAGGTGAATTGTACCAGTTTGTTGGTTGGGTTGCATTCTCACTGCAAACAAACTGCTCTGTGTGCCGAGGCCACCCTTTCTAGGCGGTCTGGGTCCGGTTGGTTTGGTCCAGAACAGTGTGTGATTGCCGTGTTCACATATGCCGAAATGGACCGAACTGTTCCACGTTTCGGAACAATGAGCGAAGTGCGAATACATACTGAAATAAGTGCACTAAATAGCAGAGACAACTAGGACTAGGGTTTCCATGCTGTAGCACTGCAAGAATGTTAGAGTAAACACACTCAGCACAATAGAGTACAGTAGATATTTTGTGCAGCCTATTTCCAAGCCGATGAGAATTATTCTGTCAACGGAATTGGCATTTCAATATTCAGCTCAGGAGCTCACTCGTTGACTCATCAGTGATCCTCTCATTTGATCAAATTCATTAGTGAGAATTTAATGCATTTCTGCCATATTGCAGTGAGGGATGGAGTGGAATACTAAAAGCAACCACTCCAGTTCATGAAGTCCATGTAGACGCTAAAATCACTTAAAAGCAGTATGGGAGGCTAAGCAGATGGTGGCAATTTCATATAGTGTCATCCATTTGATTGTGAATACAAAATAGCTAGGTTAACTCCAATTTGATACAAAGTTACAGATGATCACCCAATTACCGGACTGCTTGAGCCTTTAGGGGAGATTGAGCCTCTGAGACACACTGTCCCAACATATGATTTCCAACTTCTAACAACTTCCATAAATGAACTTGCTTTTGATGAGAGAACGTAGAGCCCCGAGGAGCATTGTCATCTGGTGCTTCCCACCTTTACTATACAGTAGAGCATATTCTCAGCTACTACACACACACACACACAGACAGACACACAGACACATTCCAAGTTTGCCATTAGGTACATGTACACCACTGTCTAGTATGTCACAGCATGATTTTAAGACGGCTGTCTCATAAGACTTTGAACCAAAACAGTTACCAAGCCTTTACTGTAGTCTCATAAGACTTTGAACCAAAACGGTTACCAAGCCTTTACTGTAATCTGTTTGCTTCAGTCTGAAGCAGTGGGTTGTTGGGTGTTCCTGTGCAGGTCCTGCCAGGCTCTCTGGGAATGCAGCTGCTTTCTCTGCTTTGGTCCAACTGCCACCAACTGATGCGGCTGTCTGCTTCCTCTCTGCTCATTATTTTTAATGAGAATGTAGGATTCCTCGCCGGCCCAGCAGGCACCTGTAGAGTTCAGGATGTTCTCACGCATATGATCATCACTTGCCCTTGAGATTAACATTTTAAGAAAGAAATGCAAACAGGGGCCTGTGGCGAAAAGTGGCAACTGAAGAGGTGGATGTCAGTCACTCACCACTAAAAAAGACTTCACCTGGCTGTCAACAGCTTTTAGCCAGAGCTAAGCCAAAGTGCCTTTTCCATCTGGAGCTACAACTGAATTACAGTGCACAGCTTTGAACGACTGTGAGCAAATACTGAAAGTCATTATAGAAAAGAGAGCAGACATTCTCCTCCTTTTACTGTACATTAAGAGAAGGCTTGGGCTCACATAGGCAGGGCACAAGCGGCTAGTCACAGCACTAGCAGCGCCACCATAAGACCAGCGATGAGGAGGGTCTTAATTGGCCTAGCTGTCCCTCCTCCTCTAAGCCTGACCACCTCCATATGCCTCTGTGCGTGGTTACAGAGGAAGCTCTCAAACAACTCTGACACAGGCGAGAGGGTGGGCAATTTCCACGAGCTGGGCATGGTAATTCAGGTTCTGTGACAGCTAATAAAAAAGCGAGCAGCCCCTAATTAAATCAGCAACACCCTTTGTTCATCTCTCCCCGGCCTGTCTCCTCTGGGCAAAGACAGAACATTCTAACAAAGCGTAAACTCATCTCAGGGGAGGCTGTTTATTAGCCAGAGAGCACAAATATGGTCAATAGATACGCAAATTAATACTGCATCACAGAGGCTGCGCTCACTTCCACTATGCCAGGGTGAAGCATGACACAAGATGAACAAGTGCGGATCGTGGTCTGAAGCCCACGGTGCAACTAATCATACTCTGAGCCAGGGGAATAGTTTGTTACTTATTAGTAGCTTATTACTTAGCAATGATGTATTTTGTTTATTTGAAGAACAGCAGCCTATAGCTGTAATGTTTCAGTAAAATAACATTTTTACATTAAAGAGCGTGCATGTCAGAGGATACGTTTGAAGGGAAAAAAATATTGGTCCACAAAAAACACAGAAATAATAATGTAAAAACAATGCAAATAATTAATAAATCGAAATAAATACCGTGCAAAAAAGATCCTAAACAAATTGTACATTTGTGAAAGTTATCATTAGACCTGGGAGGCTGGGAGTAGGCTATCAGAATCAATCTGTTGATTACCACTGCATGCAGTAAAAATGTGTTGATAAAGTAAAATGGTTTCATTCCAGCTGACAACTACACAACTAATTTAATAATTTCAATAATAACTTGTGATTGCTTTGAATGTTACAAATTAGTTGGACTAAACTGGTATAGGACTGATGTAGATGTGACAACTAGTAAACAACTCACAGTACCGAGGCGCTTATTGTATTGTTATGGGTTATTGCGGTTAGGTGGAACAGCTTTGTCCAGTCAAAACTGATGTGTGGTGACTTTGCACGAATTATTTAAATAGTTTAGTATTTCCACGCCAAAATATGGACTGAAATAAACCATAGCCTATTCATCAAACTCGGGTTTTAACTAAAATTCAGTTTGTTGAGCAATTTCCCAAAGACGGGAATCTGATTTAGAGACAAGCAACGTGAAAACAAGCCGTCTCTCACACATATGTGCACACACAAACGCACACATGGAAAGACAGAACTATGAGGAAGAGATGAGGGGACTAAAACCTCAATGAGGAAATAATCCGGAGCAGCCTATGGGCAAACCATACCAAATAGGCAATAGGCTGCACGAATGCATTAAAACCACTCTTTAGCACCTCTCAATCCCAGGGTAAAGAAGGGTAGAGTCAGGTAGTTGTGAAGACAAACTGCCCCACAAATTTGTGAAGCGTTACTGTAGCCTACTGGTGTGCTTGTGCGACGTAATGCACGGTGCATCTTAAAGTGTGGCCTACTGCCCACGGCGTGCGACTGGACCGCCGTGGGAAAAACACTGCCAGGATGTGTTAAATGCTTCAACCTACAGGTTTACACACCCCTGAATGAGAAAAGAATCTGGGGAAGCCATTAAGCAAGGAAAGTGAAAACTGAGAACAGTTGTAGTTCAAAATAAGACATGTGGTTTCCAATGAACCTCTAATACTTCTCTCTGATTAAGACCTGTGGAGGTCTCGGTGGGAGATCCATGTGATCACAAGAAGCACGAACACAATCAAAGAGACTGCCAGAAATAAAAGATGGTCCTAGCCTGGAAGAGAAAAATATACTGCTAGCTACCCTGTGTCTAGACTGAGCCGTCTCCGGCCGGTAGGCCTACTGTGAATGAATGAATGAATGAATGGTCTATTGTCATTGTACAAGTACAACGAAATTAGAAGCGCAAACCTTTAAGGTGCAGAACAATAAAAGTATATCTAAAGTATACAAGTATAAAAGCCTAGTCATAATAAATATACACTAAGGGTAGAAAAACATACAAGAATGCACAACATTCACAATTAAGATTCACATTCTGCCGATCAAACATTGCATGACTCCGTCATATTGCACAGTAAATAATTGCACAGTAGATAAGTGATGTTCAAGACTTGGTTGTGTTTAGTGCAATTATGGCTCTGGGGTAAAGACTGGTCTTTAGTCTATTAGTCCGTGATTTCAATGTTCTGTAACGTCTGACCGTCCGGGAGGCCTACTGTGGCTCTCTGCATTCTCTTTATCAGCAGCCAGAGAACCAAAGCCGAGGCCTGGAAGTGAGCACAGGCAATAATAAGACACTGACAGCAGAGCACTGGGCTGGAAAAAGAGAGCGCCCAGATGTATGCTGCTCACACAACCAGTGAAATGGACTAAATCAATTTCTGCGGAAGTGAGCAACCCATGAGCTGAACCTGCCTCGCCTCAGCCCTCTTGACTGAAAACCTTTTCTTTCCCTACAAATTGGAGGCTTGTGCCGTTGTGGCTAGATCGGCAGATTTGGTGTCTCTAGGGAGTTTTGAGTTAAGCAGTCATGGGGAGTGTAGACGGAGGTGTTGTAGTGCTCAAGACTGGTCTTGGTCTCAAGACCACTTTTTGAAGGTCTCGTCTCAGAATTGACCACATTTTTACTCGGTCTTGTCTCGGTCTCGCACACAGAGGACTCAGGGTTTAGTTGCACACATCTGATGGGGATACTGTATGCAGATATGGGATGGTTGCAGAATAATCATGGTCATGATGTTAAACTGAATTAAACTTTATTTATTTCAGACATGGACTGCAGGTCAAATTGCTTGATATATAAAGCCTGGTAAAGTAGGAGGCAGTAGGCCATCAAATAGCGATAAAAACTACAGAGCAGCATCAAAATTTAAATTTAAGCGACCTTGGGTTCTGTGAAAGGTGCTAGGCCTATATAATTTAATTTAAATAATTTTTAATTATCCTTTTATAATAACAATACATTCTTATTGTAAAAGGAATCCATTCTAATTAGAGGGATACGGTAAAACGCATGTAACCATATTATAGAGATTTTCAAGTTTTCCCCAATTTTAAACACTAAAGGGTGCATGAAAGAAAGGAAAAAGGGGAAAACACAATAAGAAAAACGGTGCGCGTTAGATAAATATCTCCTTTTGCCTGACACGGCTGGATCTGCGAGCGTTCGGTCGCTAAGATGAGTGTTAAGAACACTCCAGACCTTTCTTACAAAACCTTCTTACGAAAGAAAGTCTTTGGCTAAGAAGGGTTTCGGGAAACGCGATTGCTTCTTTCGGGAGCCGTCAGAAGACTCAGAGCTTCTAGCGCTAAGAAGGGTTTCGGGAAACGCGGCCATTATCTGTAATGCCATGACTCTGACTCAATCCTGTACCCGCCGAATAACCCCCTCAGAGCTGGACCGGAACCAGAGATGTTTTCAGGGCTGAATCAGTGCCCTTGGTGTTTTAAGCATGCACATTGTACGCACATACAGAGACACACATGCACACTGCGTCCTTGGGTGTTTAGAAAGGCGCTATATAATTATTATTTTTTTATTATGAACAACTTAGTTATGTACAACATGTACGCATGCACACAAACACACAGAGACAGACACCCACACACCCACAGGGCTATTCACCAGAACTATAATGATTCGTGATAATACTGCAATGACCCTTTTCAGAAAACGACACCAGTGTATTCTCAATGTATTCCTTTATGAAAAGGGACAGGTCATCTATGCTCACACTGTTAACTGGACTCCAGAGCGCAGCGTAGGGACGGTAGTATCAGCATCGCCTCGCTCTCCAAATGCAGCAGATGAGACTAACAAAGACCGGCGTTCTGTGGGTTGGAATAAACATTTACCAGCAAACAAAAGGCCATTAGAGTGTGGTGAGGATAGTGACTGTGGGTCTGTGAAGAGAAGCGGGGGGAGAAAGAGAGCTCATTAAGGCATGCGAGAGTAGACATTTATTTACAGGGCAGTTACAGCTGCACATCCAACCCATGGGGGAGCCCTGCTGGAATGCTGTGTGTGTGTGTGTGTGTGTGTGTGTGTGTGTGTGTGTGTGTGTGTGTGCGCGGTGGGGAGAGGCAGTGGAGGGAAGCTGATCTACCTGCTCAGCTGAACGGTGTTTCCCAGAGCCCGGGGACAGATGGTGACTCGTATCCTCAGATCAGATGTGCATGCGTCTCTTTACTCGTATCCAGGTGTGCGTGCTTCTCTTCCACCAGCCTGAGTAGCCTGAGGCCGAGCAAGCACAGAAACGAAGGAACACAACCCACCTGAGCACATCCGTGCACGCAAAAGCTACAGGCACACCAACAGACAGGGCCTACAGTTCGCACAGTCCGTCAGCACTAAATCATCCCAATTATTTGAGCAGAAAGAAAGAACTTACCCACATCTCAAACAACAACACGAGACTGAAAAGGTAAAAGTGCACAACTTACTGTACACACCTCTCAAACAACAACACACTGAACCAGGCCAGGGGCCTCATTTATCAAAGAGCGTGTAAATTCAGGTGTAAAAGAGGGCGTACGACGAAAACGCGGAAAATGCACAATGTAGCGTACGACGAGAATATTTACACGCTTTTCGGATCTATCAAAAATGTCGTATGCCCTTTTCTGCACGGTAAATCCGAGACGGGCGGGGAAGAGAGCGTACGCGCACGCGCCCCGTGTTCCGCCCTCTCCACGCCCAAATTCAACCATATATGGTCAAAACTATGACAGCGAACAACGGGGATTCCCCGGAAGGAACCGACATAATATAGCGTGGAGCATAGGACAGACGAGACGTTTATGGAAAAACGCGGAAAGAAGAGAAACTTTTCGGAGACGGAGGTGCATGTGCTTGTTGGTGAGGTCCACGCGAGGAAAGAAAATCATCTTCGGAAGGTAAGCTATTTGTACGAGCCTACATTTGAAAGTGTTGGAAAGCAAACATTCCACACATTCTGTGGTAGGCTATGATTGATTCAGGACCAAAAACAGGGAACGATAACACAGATGACCACTTCATAATGTTAGACCACATTATTAAGACTCTCATCTAAATCACCCGGTAAATCACACTTAAGCATTTATTTGGCTGCCAACAGAAAAACATATCAAATGAATATGGCTGCACAATGAAATGTTTAATGCATAATCAAGTTCACAGACAAACTCAAAGAAAATGATTGAAATTGTTTCTCCAGACTCTGACGTGGGGTCGGACTCAGAGGAGGGGGAGTCTGCAGTGGTCCTGGACCTGACGGTCATGCCCCCGCGAGTTGCAACCTCCAGCGCCACGACCTCCACCTTCTTATCAGCTTTGAATATATATCTTGGCAAACATAACACGGGATGATGTACAAGGAGGGGACAGATACCTAGTGAAAGTACTATTGGTTGCTAGTAATAAGACAATAACGAGGGCTTGGTATAAGGTGGAACGCCCAACCAAGGAGCAGTGGCTGGGTGTTGTGGAGGAGATGTATGTTAGGGAGAGGTTCACGCATGCATTGAGGATGCAGGAAGGAAAGTTTGAAGGGAGATGGGAAAAATGGATGGATTATAGAAGGAAGTGTGATGATACCACTAATATTAAAATTGTCATATTTGAGTAAGAAAAAAAAGCTGCATGGATGGATGTACCCATAAGCTGTTATTGTAGGTTTTTATGTTTTATTGTATTGTCGTTGTATGGATGGAAAATGCTAATAAAGATTAAAAGTAAATAAGACAAAGAATATGTATCTTGGTTATGGACACACCAACAAGCCAGCCGTCACGCGCAGCGCCTGCCTCCAGTCTAGCCCCTACCCTGCTGTGCGCCAGGATGAATGAGTCATGCGTGGAGCCAGGCCACCGTGCCACTACACTTGTGATGAGCATGTCACATATGATTTGGGTATTTCTAGTGTGCACATTTTAGCGATTCACATAGACGTATTCATTCACTGATGGTGCCCTTATGTGGGTGCAGTCGCCATCGCCGTCACCTCTTTGGAGTTCTATCTCGCCCAGTAGGCCGAGTAGCGCCGGATTCATTTAGGCTCGCATTACGCACAGGAGGACTGTCATTTATATGCTTACCAAAGAGCAAACAGGTCCACATGATCACATATTAATGACAATCTAATTGGTCAATTATTGCCGTTTGATGGAGTGCCTGCATTAGGTGTGTGACATATAGCGCGGAAAGGTTTTGGACAGCGCATAGGTTCAGTTTGGGGAACAAATCCATATCGGACCATGAATGAGCCGGTTAGAGGACACGTCTAATCTTGCATTGCGATATATGTTGGTGCTGAATTGGGCTATTAGCCTACATGATTGTGCGTTCATGAACTGTCGCTCTTATTCTCTCCGTCAAACATAGTAATTCACCGACGCACCACCTGCGTCGCCAGTTCCCCCTGTGTTCAAGAAGGGCGTAGAACACCGTGTAAATCGGTACGCCAACTGGAGAGGTGTCCTACAAAAGCGCGGAGAAAGGCGACTAAATTTTCGCCCTTACGGCTTGATAAATCGCAATGTGGGGGGGGCAAATGGCGTACGCCTGAACTCGCGAAAAAGACCGTGTAAAAGAAGGCGTACCTCAATGATAAATGAGGCCCCAGGTCAAGCCTGGCTTATGTGTGTTGGCTGGCTTGTTTCTGTGCGGGACTGGTAGGACGGTAATGTCTGATAAATAAAGATGGGTCTTGTCACCTGGACACATCAGTTCCAGTGCTTCCAATGCTAATCCAGCACAATGAGAGCGGGATAGCCAGTTAGCTCATGGGCTCACAACAACTAGCAGCAGCTTCCATAACATTAATGGTAGCGGTCAGTGGCTAAAGCAGTTACACTGATGATTCCTGTAATGTTAGCTATTTTGCTGCAATGGGTTCTTTTTCTGTGGTGGTGGCGGTGCTTTGAAGCTTCAACCCAGCATTTGTTAAAATAGACCATTTTTCTTAGGTAAGTGACGTTTCATGTTTATCTGACACTAACTAGGCCAACACCGATTTATTTTGACGGCAAAGCGAATGGACCAGCAAAGGACTGTTGTCTGGCATGAGCGAGCGGAATGCGACAACGGGACTGAGAAGGGAGCTACATTTCAACCAGACATTCCAGTGAAACCAGGTAGTCAAAATAACTTACCCAATATAAAATGGGCACCGCAAACGCGGGCATTTCTGATTATGTCCTCAGTCCAGCCCCGACGCTTAATAATGGCGATTTCTTCCGTCTTCCTCTGCTACGGTTTCAATGCGCTCGCATACTTGTGCTGACTAGGCTGTAAAAGGGTCTATAATTAACCGTTTCATAACTTCTATAACATCCAGTGACAAAATACGTCATGGTACCTTGGTATATCCACACCAAGGATTGAACTCACAATCTTCGCGGTGATAGGCAGCACACTATCCACTCGGCCACCGCTGATCTGTGGAGTCTTTTTCCTCTGATGTTCTGGGACCACTGCCTCTTGTGGTAGCAACATAGAACTGCAGGTCAACAACTCGCCGGAAGTTGAGGCAGGGAGCGACAAAAAGGGATTCCCTCTTCTTGGTGTGTCGGCTTACAGCCAACACACAAAAAGAAAACCAACTTCTACACGTGTCATACACCCACACTCCTGCCTGCAGGCCAATTAGGCTGTGCAGAGTTCTCTCCCCTCGCCCCTCCAGCTCTTTCCTTCCCTCTATTCCCACTCCTCCTTCCCTCTGCCTCCTGAAATCTTAGTGGGAACAGGAGTCAAATAATACCGCAGAGAATAGAGCTTACTTTTTGATAAGGATACTGTTAAGTCAAGAGATATATGGAGGGGAGACAGGGTGAGACGTTTAAAGACCAGTCATAGAAGGAACCGAGACTCCAATGTCATGCTGCTGTGTCTTTAGTTAGGAGAGCAGCATGACTGCAGCAGGGGTGACTCCAGTGTACTAGACTAGAACTTGGAAAGCTACAGCAGCAGAAAAACTGTTTACAAAGCTAAAGCATCAAGTACCAGCAGCTCTCTTCATTTCCGGGTGCAGAGAAATCTGCATCAGACCAATTAAAATTCCCGACCTAGGGTTTTGAACACCAAAAAAGCAAAGTTCAAGATTCAAGATTTCTTTACTTGTCACACGTAATGTATGTACAGTTATAGTGAAATGTTGCTGCCGGCTCCAAGATTATGCTTAATACAGAAACTCCAATACTCAATTTACAAATTACACAATAAGTACCATTTCTGTGCACAGCCTCCAGAAGTCCATAGAGAGATCAAACTTTGAGACTGCACCAGTAAAAGCATTGCAGGCTCATGTGGCAGAACAGATCACACAAAGATGGGATGGACTAAATGTGTTTTTCAGACGTTCCAGACACAATTCTACTTGCTGCTGCTCTAGATTCCAGGCACAAAAGACAGTAAGTTCTTGCCAGTTGAAGAAGCTATTGTAGGTAAGGATTGATATCAGTGTATTATATTTTTCAGTATACAAAAATGTGATCATAGAAACCCTTTATATAGATTATATTGGTATAAATCTTGGTTAATGGTGAAAATGTTCATATCAGTTTTGCATCCCTAATTCAAGATCCAAAGCACAGTCAGACTATGGCACGTGCTGACAAAAGGACAACCATTAGGCAGGTCAACCAAAGTGCCAGTGACAGCGGCGCAGAAGACCCAAACCCAGTACCCCCACCTGCCAAGGGTGCATCAGAGTTCTGGGATCGTCTGAGTCCGACAGCAGGTAGTTTACAGTTTGAAATGACAGATGTTGTATATTTTTCGTGCAATTTTGCATATTCTGTGTACCAACTGCTACTCTGTTCGTCTGCCTGTCTCTGTGTGTGTGTCTGTCTAATCAGTGATGAACAACAGGATGAGGAGAAGAAGTTGGACCAAGCTGTGCGGTGTGAGGTCGCAATGTTCTTCGGAGAACACCCACCGTCTAAAAAGGAGGATCCACTGGCATGGTGGAACACCAATGAAGCCCGCTTTCCGACACTAGCAAAGCTGGCTAAGTCTTTCCTCTGTATTCCAGCAACATCCACACCATCAGTGCGTTTTCTGCAGCAGGATACATTGCTCCGAAGCGCAGGTCAACCCTCACTGCTGAGATATGCTCACTTTTCTTCATTGCAACCACCCCATGATCCTTTAGAGGGTTAAAGGTTGTTGTACATACTGCATATCTACACCCACACAAGGGCACAATGGGATGTGGTGGTGCAGCTATATAGGCTCCTTTTTCTTGCAGCTTGGCCCAGTCATTGAAGGAAAATAAATGATCCCTCTCTCCATCTTTCTCTCTGCCCCTATCTGACACTCCATCCCTCACTCTCTCTTTCTCCGTCCCCCTCTTCATCCCTCTCCCCACACCCCTCTCTCTACCACTATTCCCCTCTCCTTTGGTCTCCCACCCTCTCATGTGTAGGAACGTTGGGCTGTTTGGTTGAATAGGGAAGGCTGTGATTTCTGAAATCCTGCCACCTACTGGGCATTGAGTTGTTTTAAGTTTAAGTTAATTTATTTAAAAAGGGACAATGCACATTTATGAACCACGTGAAGGTAAATATGCCAGAATTAGCTATAAAAGCTAGTTTGCATATGTAGTCCCTAGGCAAGTTGATGTACTATATTTCACAACATACAGTTGTAGGTCTGACATCTGTAGGTCTGACATCAACAGCTGTGCATCAGGAGAGTGGGACACATGTTCACTGGGCACTTTGTTTGGGTATGAGGGCAGTACCAGCGCTGCTGTTCAAATAGAGTAATTACTGTTATCATCATTGCAGGAAATGTGTGCAAGACTAGTTCCTGTGTTGATTCAATTAAATGTTTTCATCAGCCTCTTCTGAATCCATTGGCCCCTGGTTTATTTTGGGAGAGGACAAGATGACGATGGGGAGGGGAGATGGACTGAAATGGTACAAGCCAAGCCCTCTTCTCTCTCTCAAATATGACCGTTCTAGAATCTCAGGAGAACCTCAAGCTCAGTCCCACAAGCTTAGCCCTACTCACCGAGGCCAGCCAGGTGGAAGAATAGATCAAAACAGCCGTCTAACACTACCTCTCCATCTGTCTTAGTCTGATCTTTTCTGGCTCTCGATTTTCTTACTCTGTCCTTCTGAACCGCACTCTCTCTCCAACTCTTGTCTTAAGCACTTCCACCCACACCCTCCCCCCGCCCCAAGCCTTCTCTCTGCCCTTTTCTCAGTCTTTCCCAGTCTCCCTCTCTCTCCAACAGTCGCACACTGTTTGTGCTCTTGCTCTAAGGGGCTCTGTCTGTGTTGAGGCTTGTCTGCCCTGCCTCCCCATGCAGCTGGACCGCCTGTGCAGAACACTATCGGGCCTCTTTCATCAGCAATCCAATATCACAGGCAGACCCCAGGAGGCATGTGAAGCTTCATATAGAAACAAGGAACCCACAGTAAACATGTTGTCCCCCACCGCCCCACGAATGATGCATTGGCCCTTGTGACAATTAAGCAGTGGCAGCAGTGTGAATAGTTAGGATTAATTTGCAGCTTAATTCTGCTAATCATATTGTGAGCAGATGCGCGGGTACTGGGTAAGCTTCTGAAAGTACAGGCTGACCTATTATCGGTCACCGATATATCGGTACCCGATATGGCCTCATTTTGCCATATCGGTATCGGTAAAATGTCTTCCGATACACGCCGATAGGAAAAATAAAATGTATGCAAAAAGTACGTCTTGGGTCTGTTAAACTCTAGTGTTATGCTTTATTTTACACTACTTACAGTACTAGTTAGCTGCTAGCCTGCTACAATATTTATTTTATTTTTGTTTATATGCCAAACTGTGATGCCAATGGTGCTGGTATTGTTGTGTCTGTGTCACTCCACTTCCACTACTCCTTTTCTTAAGTTTTGAATAAACTTAAGTCATTGGTTTAAGAAAGCAGCCAGCGTTTCCGCTGGTAAGGTTTTGCCGTGGCGCGCCGCATTCATTTCATTCCAGGGCAGACGAAGGAGAAAGGCTAACACATGTTGAGTCTTTCATTAAAGTTCATGTGTCCCATCTCTATCTGGATGCACCCAGAGCTGTGTATGAAACATAAATCCGTACACATAAAGTGCTCCCACACACTCTCAGAGGAACAGGGAATCATTAAAGCCATGCGTCACGAGAAAACAAAAGCACGGCCTCGGACAATAACTATCCCAGAAATATTGTGCTATAAATGATTCAGTCATTTAGTGGTGGCTGCTGAGCTGAGGACATGCCCATCCTTCTGATGTGAATAAAAAGCTGCCTGTGTGTAGGATGGAAGGACACAGGGATATGTGGCATACAGATTGACTCAACGAAGACGGTCCCTGGAGAGAGCAGTGTTTCTGTAAACGTCTTCTCTTTCTAGTCATACTCTACTACTGCTGCAGGCAGGGGACTGAATGAAACGAGAGCACAGACGAGTATTCACCATGGAAACAGGGAGATTCCCTTGAGAATGTGATACCGAGTGACACTGTGTGATACCGTGCGATACTGTGTGTGTGTGTATGTGTGTATGAGGACACGACAGTGAATGCGTGTGCGTGTGAGTCAATGCACCTTAACGAGACACCTGTGTGCACTTGTGCCAGCTCAAGGTACTGGACATGTACAGTAATCACTAAGTTTCTTCAGGAATGGCCAACCTCTGTCTTACTGCACTGCATCCGCGAGAGGTCAGAACAATGCTGATGTTGCTCTTTCAGGCCCTGGTGATTCACTGGCACGCCTTATGGAAGAGTGTGTGTGTGTGTGTGTGTGTGTGTGTGTGTGTGTGTGTGTGTGTGTGTGTGTGTGTGTGTGTGTGTGTGTGGGAGGGGGGGCTGACGGCTGATAATGTGCAATCGGAGCAATCACTGCAATCACTCAAGCCTGGGGCAACCTTGGGAGCACCCCTGAAGTCTTCAGATAATGGCAGATACTAAACAGTGGCGTTAGAGCTACAGAAACATACCCTCGGCAGCCATCATACCCTCGGCCGCCATCTTTCTCCAAGCACAAGCTGAGCAGAATATCCCCTCTGTCCAAACCAAGAAACTTCCATTATTCAACACATTTTCAACTGATGAGCAAAATGCTAGCATAGGCCTCGTGTCATAGACTGTATCTTGATCATTTTATTCAGTATCTAGTAATCTACAGTATCCACAGGACATATTTTACACTTATCACCAAGGCACATGATTTACAGTATAGGCTAGTGCACTCCGAAAAATAAGCTAGTATATCCTAAATCCAATTTTAGAAACCTTGAATAAGAGAGAAGCCTATATTTGCAGCAGAAGAACTGGGATTTATGTTTGCGTTTATGTTTTGGAAGCCACTTGACACTTTGGCGGGTATTCATTTTTGCAACGAAATATCAGCATTGATGGTTCAGCACTTAACAAAATATCAGCCTTCTGGCTCATAGCACGGACAGTTTTTTTGGCAATAAAATATCTAGAGATAGGGGGCGCCCCGGTGGCTCAATGGGTTGGGGCGCTTACCGCAGCGGTGTGGGTTCGAATCCGGCCCACGCTCTTTGCTGCATGTCTTCCCCTCTCTCTCTCTCCCACCTTTCTGTCTGTCCTTGCACTGTCTATCCCATTAAAGCAGAAATGCCTTAAAAAAAAAAAAAAAAACTTGAATTTAAAAAAATATAAAAATAAAAAAAATCTAGAGATGGAACCGATCTGATCCAGTATCGGGATCGGGCTCTGATCCAGACGTGGTTCCCAGATTGGGTATCGGTCTGACGTCGCCAAATCACGTACCAATCCAGATGAAGTGCTCCGGTACTCATTCATTCAATCATAGGCTACAATCTACGTTTCCCTCAGTCTAGCATCTAGTTCACCAAACTACCTTTTCAGACCGTTCGCTTATGTTTGCAAACGTTGGTTAAAATAGTTTGCAAAGAACGTTCACGAGTGAAAGTGAAAGTCTCAAGTTGCATGCGCTGCTTGAGTTGGTTACACTACATTACATTTACATTACATTTCAGTCATTTAGTTTTTATCCAAAGAGACTAACAATTATTGCATTTAAAGTAGGAAAAGCCAATGCACTACTACTTTCCAGAACTCACAAATTCATCTCCTTTCTAAAACGAGTGACTAAGAGCATAATCTAGTGCTGAAGGCAAAGCGCAGCGCAATTGCACTAAAATACAATAGGTGCTTAAGAGGGTGGATTGTTGTTGTACTTCTTGAAGAGATGAGTTTTGAGCCTGCGGCGAAAGATGAGCAGCGACTCTGCTGTCCTGACGTCAGTGGGCAGTTCGTTCCACCATTGCGAAGCAAAGTGCTAGAATTGTATTTAATCTAAAGAATACTTTAATTTCAAAGATAGATAATTAAAGGCTTGATATTTGCTATTTATGAAGCAGTATTAAGCGCCACCATCACTGCTGCCACCGCACCCATGGTCACCCTTGCCAACCCCACTAACACAGGACCCCCCCACATAACAAATACCAATTTAACCCCTGACTACAACCCCACCTGTACTGTGGAGCTGTGGCGTCAGGAATCTGCTCTGACCACTGTTTTTATTCACCACCATAATATGTTATTAAGCAGATGAAAACATTTTTTGGCTGGTAAAGAAAAAAGGTTTGGTGGGTAACATTTTTCATCTACCAGACATTTGGCTGGTGAGCTAAAAAGTTAATTTTGACCCCTGCACACATTCTTTCACGTTCTTAAGACGCACTCCCCTGCCGCAAATACAACACAGTGTATCCTTGTTCACTGAATCTGGAACAGCCTGTCCAAAAAGGTTTTGCTGGTTGACAATTACAGACAAGGACAGCTACTGTGGAGGACGACACAAGCAAGATAAGAGGGAGGAGAGGGTGAAGCAGGAAAAAATGGGAAGAAAGAGAGAGGGGGGAGAGTGCCTGGGAAAGGAGTCAAGAATGCCCTGGCGCCAACTATGGTGGACGCCTGACAGGTTGTGGGAAAGCACTGGCAGACAGACCGACGGCAGATGAGGATCCCAAACTGAAAGGACAACATATCCCTTTCAAAATGATGACCACCATCCGAGAGAATCACAAACAGATTACGAATGCATGTTGCAAACTTCCAATGCCAGGCCAGAAGAGAATGAGGAGAGATGAAGTCCCAACCCTACCTACTGTATGGTGACTCTTAGAACAGGGTTTTTCCTGCATAGAGGATTTTTTGACTTCCCCAAAAGAGATTTTACCCAGAGCCAATCAGCAGTGCGAAAATGATAAAAAATTTAGAATAAAAATAGCAGTTTAAATCGTCTCCAAATGTGTTTGATAGCTTGTTTCAAGTACAGCCCATCCCTCTTTCTTGCATTGTCCATGGTTTGGACCACTAGTAATCAAGAGAATTAATAGACAGGTTCAGTATCCTAAACATTTTGTCTTCATATCCATTTTGTGTCATGTCGGGAGATTTCCCGGGATTGTGAAAAGTGAGCTCAGTCAGAACGACAGCAAAGAATATAGGCCTATGCTGGTAGGCTATTGGCATAAAACTGAGGTTTCCCTCAAAAACTGTGCGTGCACCACCCCCCAAAGACCCATTCTAAGACGGGAAAAAACGCGTTAAGAAGAGTAGAAAGAGAGGTACAAACATTCTAGCTACATTCACAATTGGGTTGCAACAATAACCCAAGCTAAACCTGGGCTGAAGAGTGGGATTTTCCCACTACGAAAGAATAAGCACAAGCATGGCTGCAGCCTGCTAACAACAGCTCTCTGAAATAATGAGGATCAGCTTCTCGTCCCTTTGCAACCGCAGCCTGGCAGAGAGCAGGGTGGGAAGGACAGCATAGGCCCGGCGAGTCTCTAGTTATATTACCGGGCAATCACGCACGGCCGGAAGGTCCGGGGCTGCAGAGAGCTAAGCCTGCGGTCGGCAGCAGCTGGCAGCGGCAGTGACAGAGAGGTATCCTTGCCTGGCTGAGGCTGAAGCCAAGACCTGGTCGACTACTATGAATGTAAGGCCGTGTGCTAGAGATTAGCCTTCCCAGTCTCTGGCTGACTCCCTCGCACTCTCAAAGCTCAGAATGCACTAGGGCTCACATTGAGAAAGTAAGCTGCAGAAATGAGAGAGAGGATCATGGAGGAAAGACTGATGAAGAAAAAGGCTCTGGCGGGTATGGAGGGAGAGAGAGGAGCCTCATGAAAGGCTGTGGTTGTATATCATTGGAAATACAAACGCAGTCATGCTGTGCTGGACGACAACTCATTTTGAATGAGCCTACAATACAAATTGTCCAAAACCTCACATGGAAAGGATCAGTTCTCATCAGGAGTCAGTTACAACTGTGGTGAGAGAGAGAACACAGGCAAACATAAATCACTGTGGGCACTACTGTGCCATTAGAAACACAAGAAATCTCCCCAAAAGAATGTTCATGTGCATGGTAAAAATAAAAAATAAACTGCGGTAATGTAACTAGAGACTGATCTTGATCTGCTGTGTAGGAGACAATATATTGTTCTGTGGCAGGCAGTGGCGTCTGGTGGGTCTTAGAACCAGGTAAGCCAGGATTTTTTTTTTTTTTTTCCTGTAACCTTAATTACATGACTTCCTAGTTATGCAACACATCAATACTAGGGCTGGGTATCGATACTGATTTCCAAAAAAGAATTAATGAATTAATGAATGAATGAATCATTGAATGAATTAATTATTAATTCCTTCATTTATTTATTAATTCATTCATTAAATAAAAGATCGATTTTGGGATTCATGAATCGATTCTGAATCATTTTTTACGTAGGTAAAAACAGCATGCCATGCCCTTTCAGTCAATGACGAGCTAGTAAGACAGCTGTCAACGGACCGTAAAGTGGACTGTATTTTCATGAGGACTGTAGGGGGAGACGGAGCACTACCAAAACGCTAAACGCTAGACGCATTTAAGTCAAAAACAGTCTGAAAGTCGATTTTCGTGCCTTCTTTCACTGAAAGAGTGCAAAAATCAAGTTTTATTTGGATTTGTATGGGTAAGCCAGGCTTACCCTGGCTTATAGGAGCAATCGCCACTGGTGGCAGTTTTCATGCGCTCCAGTTCAATGTTGTAAGTTAGCCAATACAACTCCCAACAATAATGTGGCCCATTTGGTGTGACAGGTCAAACATCTGGCTAAAATAAAATTATAGGCTTGGCTAATAAACACCACCTTAAATGCAGGACACACTTAGGCCTATTCACCATTACTCATTTTAGTCCACTTCTAAAAGAATTCAATTGCTCACTCTGAATGCATTTTTGTTGAATGATACCCAATTAGGCTGGGCTTGATAGCTGTAAGAGCTCTTTAATAAAGAAAACAGCCGCTCGTCTGAAGAGATGACCTTTCATTCAGACATTTCAACAGGTTATAATGAGGAGACAAGTGACTTCATTAACTTTTAATAAATCCTGAGAAGCATTTCACATTTGAACCATCCCAGACGGGCATTGAGGGAGGCGGCGGGGGTGACTGGCAGGAAGAATAGAAAAAACCCTAGTCCCCCCCCCCACACACATACATACATACACACAATTAAACTATGGCAATAGCTGAACAAACAAACATCAATACTAAGCCTCAAAGAAGTTGAGCTCTAAATTCAACCACTTAAGAGGCCTGCTATGTATGTCCTGGCAGGGTCGTTTGTACGTAGACACTTGTCTGAGACCAACCGGAAAGAAAATAGGCCTATGTGGCGAGTCACAGATAATTGGATCTGGCCAACAAACAAACAGAGACAGAGCCCTGACAGGCCAACAATAGGAGCATGTGGCCGAAGGGTAAATTTGCACAAGAATCGCATGGTGCCTTCTGAAGTGCATTCCACCAAAAGGGGGTACAGAGAGGGTGGCTCAACAAGGACCTGCGCTCCCCGAGGGAGAGACTCCCTTTCACCAGCCCCCTGGCTCTTACCCTCTAGAAATACACACACATGTGCGATCACTCACACACACTAAAATCAGATCAACAATTGTCTGCTGTGCTCTCTGTGGTGACGGCAGAGACTGGTCCTCTTCGTTTCCCTGCGCCAGCAGCAGTCTTTCTAGAGGCCCTACTAGCGTGATAATGAACGGTCATGCAGAGACTGCTGGGCTAGCTTGCTCTGATTCAGCTTAAACCCACTGCCCCCAGAGCGCAGCCTCTCCAGGGCTGCCGTCTGTCTGGAGAAAGATTAATACACGGCAGATAGAGATCAGTCTCTATCCACATTACCGTGTAGTCCAACAACTTGGCTCTTCTTCAGTGTCTAGTTTCTATTTCAGAGTCTTAGAGCAATAGCCTATAGTTTCCCAAATCCTTATAGTTTATCTGCGACAAGCTAAAATGTCTTGGGTAAGAAGAGTATAGAGGTGCTGTGGTGAATGCATACGACACTCAGCACAACTCTCCTCATTAACAAGTGCAACACAGATTTAATATGAGTGGTGAACCGTTTTATTTTACAAGCTCCAATTACGAGGATCACCAAATCCGTTTTAAAATTCAAGACTGCAGATGCAGACCAGGCTGGGAAAAGGAGACAAGCTTGAGTATCACCAGCACACTGCCAGCTTACCCTGATCTGACTTTGTGTGTCTGCAACATAGAGCAGTCAGATTGTTTCAGATCATCTCATCTCACCCAATCGCAAAGCTGTCAATACGTAAATACTTGACAGTGTAATCTTCCTGCAAATCCTGACGCAAGTACTTCACACAGCCGCCTTTTCTAATCATTCACAAAGCTCAAACAGAACTCTGTGTTACCATACACACTTATGCTAACCCCAGCTTTCCCTCAAGGCTGGATTTTTCCCCGAACTACCAATATAGAATTTCCCTCCTTGGGTCTACCACACCCAGACCTCATGAGGGAGTGTCAGTGCCACGCGGGCTTTGCCAGTGCAGTGGGCACTCACCAGGTTGGGGGGGAGCTTGTGCTGCCCGGCTGGCCACAGCTGTTGGAGACGGGAGGCAGAGGCTTCCACTCAGGGGAGCGTTGTAAGGAGATACGCTTAGCAGTGTTGGCAGCTCTTTAGAGGGTTCTGCCCTCAGCTACTGTCTCCACTCACTGACATACATGTGTGGTGGTGTTACAAGGTGAACCCCCCCCCTCTCACCATAGAAGATAACAAAAGAGTCCTGTTCACACTGCTGTCCAACAGACAAGATGGAGGCAAGCACCTGAAGCTTGGCTATTTGAGCCAGCATACTGTATCAGTCAATAGTCAATACAGCTTAATCTATGTTCTCAGAAGGCATGGGCTTCCCCATTTCCATTGACCACCCTACATGTAAGACAAGGTCAGTTATCACATTGTCATTTTGCAACATTAAAGGTTTATCAGTTGGTTTGAGCTACTCTTGACCCTGATACCTGATAAGGTAGGGGTAGATGACGTGGGATAAGGTGGGGTAGATGACGTGGGATAAGGTGGGGTAGATGATGTTGATATGATAAAGACTACACCATGGAAGGACCAGTTTGGCCACCATACATTTGGTAGTCATACAGTAGCCTACCTACAACAAAGTCCATTGCTTTGGAATGCCATACATCTCTCAAACGAATCACCCCCACTCGAATGATCCAGGGCCTTTGCTTCACTTTGTTGCAATGTCAACAAGCTACATGCTTCCATGCAATAATTGTTTGCTGCCTTAAAATAGTAGACATAAGGTTTAGTTAGGCTAGTGAACCGTCCAATTACTCGCGAAACGCATTGAATGGCTACTCGTGCAACTCCGCCTGGTAGAAAAATGCCGGGGATCAACAAAATGATTAAAGATGCATCGGTGGGTGAAATGTATACCATTGGTTCCTCCACTATGACTAAAAGTGGATAGTACAATAGCCTACAATCATGTTTAGAAATGTAATGACTTACTGAGAGGGGTCGACGTTGTCGTTTACGGCAAAGTGACCAAATGACAGTGTGTGCCAAGATCAAACGATACGACCGACTGAGCCAGCTACTTTTATTTATACCCAACAAAAAATACATGAATTTAGCAAACGATCTAGAAATGCAGAGACATTTATACATGACAACTACCTCAATCCATATCAGTATTGGTAGAGGGTCCCTGTATCGCAGGTCTAATGACCAGGCTACTGACATCGGTCCTCTTGCCGAACAGCCTGCGGCAAAGTCCGACTCCTGCGTAATGATTTACACCCGCTGCAAATGATTGAGCTGGACAGATAATCTGGTCCGTCACATCAAAACTAAACCAGTTAACTGGGATATTAACTTGTGAGTTAACAAGCAATGCAACTTAGATACATATCACTGATTTGTCGTGAGAGATATAAGGTTTAGGTATCGACTCTCGCCCTCCCTAGTAGCCCTTATTCGGTTCTGTATGGCCCACTTTAAAGGTGTAGCCTCGTAACGTTAGATCGAAATCAAATTAAATATCATATCGCCGAGCAGTTTACAAAAAATCACAATGCAAGTGTGATACAAACTCTTGACTTACCTCTTCGTTTCCCTGACTGTTGAGGTTGATAATCTCAGAAATCAGTGTGAGCAGAGGAGCGACGGTCCTCGTAATAAACTTTATCCGCTCTTCTCTTCTCAGAAAAAGTGCAAAGCCACTAATAAATGAATAGAGCACATTGCGTGTTTGACACACCGAATACGTCGAATACGACCCATAAAACAGACCCAATCTCCAGCTAAATGATTATTACTCGCTCAAACCTAAATGCAGATACGGCTGTTCCTGGATAAAGTTGATCCTCCTATCCTTTCTCATCTATCGCCATCTTTACCCGCGGGGTACGACGGGTAATCCTTAGGAATCCCCACGTACAACACGTCCTGACGTCCGTGGAGCTGGGGACAGGGTGAGACAGGTGGATTTAACGTTTAGGTAGTTCAACTTTGCAACGTTGCAAGGTTGAGGCAAGTATGGTTCATAGGATTTGGGATAGCAACTCACTTGCATTCAGAAGTGGCTATAACGTAGCAAATGCATCAGTCAATGTGTCGAATTAGTCGGTGGTAGGCTAGTTAATTTGCTACAGACATGAACAATGGTATGTCCATTGATTATAAACATCCCAGAGAAGCAATAGTGGGCTACTCTCACAATAACCTAATATTGAATTATGATTTAGTTTTCCCAGGGAGTCTGTTTGACTGTATTTGACTTTGTATCCCACAGGCAGTGGCATCAGATCAATAGGCATTAAAAGAGTGGCATGGGTTTACCTTCTCCCAGAACAAAGGGATGGGAGAGGGGAGTGTTCCAGGGTCCTCTGGGCTTATGTAGTATGAGTTGCAGTAGGAGACTGTATCAGCAGGTGGCAGTCTCAGATCCTAGTTGACATAAGTCCTTGTATGAGCAAAGCCAGTCACTAGGCAGAGGTAACCTCATCAATGGTGGCTCACGCCAGAATGCCCCTCCTGCTTCACACCAAAGACCACTCTTACTTGTTACACAAGGTTGGCATATGCACTGTGATCACCAACCAACAGCACTCTTCAAAGGAATGATGAAATGAATATTCAGTGGGTCATGAGACTGACCATTTTTGATAATGTAATTGTATCATTTGTTGACCTTTTATATCACAAAATTATTTTTATAAAGGGTGTGTGGTCACTTATTGGGTTTGGTATACATCCCATTTATAATTGTTTAGAATCTCTCATGAATTTAGCTATCGCTAAGATACTGTATACCCCAAGAAGGTCGAACAGATAAATTGGAATTCATCTTTCAACCGAAAACGACCCTGGAGCTCCATATCAACCATCTCCCCCGGCACAAAGCCGTGTCTGTGGACGGCAGGCTCCTCCAGCTCCAGGTGAGCTGCTCCTCTCCTGGCACGCCCAGCAGGGGGCAGAATACTAATGCTCTACCTGCCCATCAGAGCAGTAGACGGTCGACCTCAGAACAGACGGTGGAGAACACGTGTCACGCTGGAGGGGTCAGAGCCCATTGGCCCGGCTCTCCAGCTACCCCTCCCCTCATGACAGGGGGTCGGCAAGGGAGGCACACATTTACATATGAGGTGTGGAGCTGAAAAGAGAGAATAGATTAAAACCACAAGAGTCAGCATGAATAATTCCCGCTCTCAACACCACCTGCGGAAATCAGCAAAATGGAGCATTGTACAGTACTCCCGTGTTTCTCCATCTCGTCAAACTAAATCCTCCTCAAATCTGCACAGGTGGGTGGAGCGGGATTGCACAGCCATGGTGCCATATCTGGAAGCGGATTAGACATTTCAATTACTTTAGCTGATCCATTGTTTATTTAGGCACATTTTAAAGAGTTGCATGGGAAGGTAAATCCTCTCTGAATAAGAGTTACAATTTCATTGTAGAACATGCCCAGAAGTGCTTCACAGAAAAAGCTCGGCAGTAATGCTTTACATATAATCTAATCTACACACACACAAGAAAAGCACAGTGGGAATAAGGCAGCCTATAATTTCTGGGCAGGTTAGTTCAGTGTGTGTGACAACTATAAGCGGCTCAGGACACCATGGTATTGATATAACACCTGCTTTGTTTTTACCACAACCACTCTTTGGATACATTGAGAAAGAGTGCATGTTGTGTGTAAATACACAAAGTTGTCAAGATGTGGGTTAGTCTTAAGGTTATAGTTATAAAGGAACACATTTCTTCCAATTGAGGGAGACATT
Source organism: Borostomias antarcticus (assembly GCF_949987555.1). Lineage (NCBI taxonomy): Eukaryota > Metazoa > Chordata > Actinopteri > Stomiiformes > Stomiidae > Borostomias > Borostomias antarcticus. The sequence continues at coordinate 9,509,227 of NC_140258.1, forward strand.
CTGTAATAAGGGGCCACAACCCATTCTCTTTATAAACAATCCCATTATGCTCACAATAAAAGAAAACACACAAAAAAACATACATTTGCTCCCTAACTGAATAATACTTCCAAACATCAAACTCACCGAGCTCCTAAATGTGCTTGTGATGGAAAAATGCACCATGTTTTTTCGGGTGAGACTGAAGAGGGCCACAGCTGGCATCTACTCTGTTCACACCAGCAGGTTTAGCTCAGAGCCATGTTTGTTTTTCGGTGGTTGGAGAGCATTCAATGCTGCTGGAGGACCATTCGTGGCACAGCAGGAAAATCTGCTCGTCTTCCGCTGGGGTGTATTATAGCATGCCAGAGCTTTCCAGTACTGTATGTCACTAACATGGGCAATGCAGAGACTCTCACTCACCCACTCATTCCCACAAGGTACTGATGGAGCATCATATGACATACAAAACCAACATGGATGTTCCTTCTTTAATTAAAAAAAAAGGTTTTATGTAGCTATATTTGCAATCTGTAACAATTGTGATGCTATGAAGAGCATTCATATGACTTAAGAGGCAATGTCTGCAAAGCTTTGATCTGTGGACTACATGGTGGGGAGGATGTGAAGGTTTAAGAAAATCAGTTTGACTTATTGACTGAGATTGATAATATAGTGGGTCAAAGGGAAAGCTGTGCCAGTTGGAAAGCACTGAATTGTGATGAGGACACATGGGGAAAAAGAAGAATAACCCTCTTACATCAAGAATGTATTAGCGTACTGGAACTGCAATGCAAAAATATGTTTTGAGTATTGCGAAAAATGAATTCCCTATCCTATCTCTAGATCTGGTATTACCAGTCATTACCACAAGGGGATGACAGGTGACAGTAATTCCCCCCTGGTCTCCACTGTATGCTCATTGGAGCTGTAACAATGACTTGTGGCATCTGACTATCTACAGTACCTTGATTATGATACAGTATGGTACAAAGTGAACTGAAGAAGACAGTGTATGATAGATCTATGGCCTTCTAACATTGAAGGTTTGTAATATAACAGTTATATCATGTTTACTAGTATAGAATAGAAGAATAGAACATTTATTTTCTAGTGTTCAATTGTTCGAGTGTTGTCAGGTCCAAGTGCTGAAGTGTACAGTAGTGAAGAGCCCATTGTTGTTTATTGTAACAAGGTGCTCAAAGTGTCAAGGGATTAGTTGTTGGTCCTGGTGTGTGTGTGTGTGTGTGGGGGGGGGGGCATGAGGGGGTCAGCAAGGGCAGGGGAGTGGGATTGAGCCATAAGTGATATCAGAAGTGAGATCAGAAGATTCTGAAATCCTCATGTCACATTGCAGATGGCATTTCCATGAGATTAGAAGAAAACAACAGCTGACATTTTCATTTGACATTCACTGACAACACAGCAGTGATATGCCTGATGACCAGACATGATGAGAGGGCCTGGGGCCTACCTGGAGGAGCTGAGGCTTCGCACCCAGTGGGGTCAGGAAAACAACCTCCATCTGAGCGTCAGCAAGACCAAAGACATACTAGTGGACTTTGGGAGGAAGCAGGAGTGGAACTACACCCCTCTAATCTAATCATCAACTTGTAGAGAGTGGACAGCTTCAAGTACAGTGCCTTGGCATCCAGATCACCAAAGACCTGACATGGTCAACACACGGACACTGTGGTCAGGAAAGCACGTCAGAGACTGTACCACCTCAGACAACTGAGGAAATTCAGAGCGTCCCACCAGATTCGATGGAGCTTCTACTCATCCACGATCGAGAGCATCCTGACTGGGAATATCACCACCTGGTATGGGAACAGCAGCTCTTGGGATTGCAAGGCACTACAGATAGTGGTACAGTCAGCTGAACGTACCTTGGGGCAGCCACTCCCCCACCTCGAGGACATCTACTCCAGAAGATGCAAGACCAAGGCCCACAGGATCCTGAAAGTCGCCAGCCACCCAAGAAATGGACTGTTCTCTCTGCTACAGTCAGAGAAGAGATTCTGCACTCACATGGCGAGCATGGAGTGGATCAGGAAGAGTTTCTTCCAGCAAGCCATCCGACTCCTGAATGACTCTAACTGACAAACCCCCCCCCCCCCCCACATACACACACAGGATTTGATTTATTATAGCTATAGCATGTACATAACTCACCCATGCACCCCCCCCACCCCCAAGGTTATTTATTATCTATCCATATCCATATATAGCATGTACATAATCCATCCAGACCATTATCTATCCCATCCCAGCTTAATTTTATACTTATTGTGTTTTTGTGTTAATGAAATTAGTTCGTTTTTGTAACTTGTTAATTTGTAAATTGCGATTGTGTATTAGAGTTTTTCTGTAGCATAATCTTGGAGCCGGCAGCTATATTTCACTGTGACTGTACACATGTCAATAAAAGGAATCTTGAATCTGGGCATTCTTTTAAGCCTTAGTGAACCGTGTATTGTTCAAAAATGTTCTGGTAATACATATACAAAAAGAGGAAATTCACTAGAAATGTCTTGGTGACGTTACAAAAACCTAGATGAAAATGTATGAGCAGAGCCCGTCAGTGAGGCAGGCATCCCACAGGATTTAATTACCCTACCCCTACCATTGAACTACATGGTTGTAAATGTCAGTGTGAAAATAACAAGCGAAGACATGCAGACATGCTAACATGCATACCGCCACCAACCCCCCAGATAGTGTTATAGATCTTAGAATATCTGCTTTCCATCTTGCAACTTGACTTGTGGATATGGACAGAGAAACTGCCAAATGCAAGGAAATTAATTAAGTCATTATGTTCAACAAATACATTGTATTGTAGTGTCTAATATACCATTACATTTATCAAACTATCATATTTATTCAATCAGTTAATATTCCACACTAACTGACTCAATATAAAGCCTCTGATCTCGCTCTTTGTCTTGAACTGAAATATCCCATCACCCACATCATGAAACCATTAACCCCCCAAGCTTGGAATTCACACCTACTGTACAGGGTGACTCTGGGATGAAGTAAAAATGTACACTCTCGTTTTAAATTCTCAGGGGACCAAAACGCTGCCTCCCTCCTTATAGATTTCAACAGAAAAATGACTCTTCATGCATTCACTTCTGGTCTGGTCCATAAGGATCCACTGAGTTTGAAATATCGGAATAGAATAGGCCTAAGACACATGACTGACAGTTTCTAATGTGTGGTTTCCGTTAGGAAAAGGTGTCCTTTGATAGAATGTGTCACTATATATAAGTGACAAGCCAAACCATAGAAAGAAGGTCACCCACCTCAAACAATGTAACCTAATCAGAGCCTTGACTGCCCTAAGGACGACCCTCCCCTTAATAGCTCCTCATCTCTGCTTCAGTTACCCACACTGCTTCAGGCCCCCTTCTGATAACATCAAAAATGTCTCCCTCTCGTTGCACCATCCAGACCCAGTCGCCCTGCGGAAGGGAGGCGGTTTTTCATTAGTAATCGTTACACAGCGGTTCGTCAGTTACCAGAAATCGTTGGTAATCAGCAATCTGCTCCTAATCTGCCCTTTATTGTCCTGACTGATCACACCAGTGCAGCTGTGGTGGCGGCTTGCTTCTGAAGACCCCTTCAATCGACAGCGATGGGCTATTTTTAGAGACGATGATGACAGGTTGGTCCATCGTGACAAGGACCCCTCCCCTAGATCTATGTATACAGTAGCCTGCTCCTTCACCTGCTTGGCAGTAGATTATAAGTAATATACTGTTGGGAGTAGTAGGACAATGGCCAGCTTGAACCCAGCTGCTCCTGAACAATGCTGATGTCCATCTCTGCTCTCTCCACCAATGGCAGCTATTGCAAGCATGTCCATTGGTTTGGTGAATGACCCCCCGACTCCCAGCAGCTGTTCTTGTCATTACGGCTCCATACTACAACGCTGTTATTTTAGACAGCCTCCAGTGCTGTTCTCTCCCTGATGCAGTTTTTTAACGGAGCAGCACACTGGGGGGTACGGCCCTGATAAGGCTTCGATAAACATTGGACCATAATAATACATGGAATCCAGCCATATCAGAACTAATTGGGGTTCCATTAAACACAGGTCAATTGCTGTGTGTGTGTGTGTGTGTGTGTGTGTATGTGTGTGTGTGTGTGTGTGTGTGTGTGTGTGTGTGTGTGTGTGTGTGTGTGTGTGTGCAAATGTAATCTCACAGAAGTTCAGACTTCAAAGGCAAAGCGTCCCACGTCTGACTTGAAATAGCGACACATTTCTTCACCCCCACCCCCACCCCCAGCCCGTGACTGGATCCTCCTGATGACTGTGAGAGACAGGGACAAGAGCAGCAGCCAAACCCCATGTCAGGAAAACACAGCACCAGCACAACACTGCCTTGGACAGGACAGTTACAGTTCACTTATTATCCAACATGGGCATACTCCTTATTTTATCTATCTATCTATCTATCTATCTATCTATCTATCTATCTATCTATCTATCTATTTATCTATCTATCTATCTATCTATCTATCTATCTATCTATCTATATATCTATCTATCTATCTATCTATCTATCTATCTATCTAATATATATCTTATATCTGTAAGTGACGGATGATTTTGATAAGAATTGGTTAATGACCGGCATATATTCTAAATTCATATTCCCCCACATATTTTCCGGGGATGCTGCAAAACACATTTCTTGGCCTTGTGTCTGCCGCGGGATTTTAATGGAACATCTCATCTATGAGGGTGTGCTGTTTTTCACACAGAAGGTGTTTATAGGAGAGAGGATAAAGAGGGAACAGTTTCCTCGCAAGGGGACGAGGTGGCAGCTAAGTGTGAGCTGAACAACTGAATCACACCTGCCTCCCCCATTTACTGAAGGCAAGAATAGAAACCAGCCATCATCAGGTCATTCAGATCTGCTGGACCAGTTTTTGATCAAGTGTTCTATGTTCTGTGTGATGATGCAGATGAGTGAGAATAAATCTTCTCAAGAGAGAATATACAGAAAAGGGGAGAGAAAGGAAGGAAGAGGAGGATGACCAATCTTCACACCCCTGACAGAACTGCAATATATAAAAGCGTTAATATAAAGGGAACCTTTTTTTTTTTCCATCATTATGATTCATACTCAGTCCTATGAGGTAACTTTCCCCTTCTTCAGCAGCCTGGTGTCAGGTGTCCAGTTATTAAAGGAGCCTTTGGTTTGATGGTGACGCGGAGGTGCTCAGCGTGTCAAGGGGGTGGGGGGAGAAAATACAAGAGAGAAGCATGAGAAGCAGAGCACCTCTCAGCACTCTCTCCGTCCACCTTGAAATCTGGCACTCCTTTTAAATAGCCGGTGGGGATATTTATAAAGAGAAACATCAGAGTTCTGACATGTGACCTGGCTGACAAGTGCACCTCGGCTAAGAAACGGCCCTCGCTGTGCATATGAGGTAATGGTGAGTGGAGGAGGAGGAGGAAGGAGAGGAGGAGTTGGAGGGGGAGGGGGTGGGCTTGACAGTGGCTCATCTTCTACGGTTCGGACTGCATGTTACTTCTTTCCAGGAAGGTAAAGTAATCAAGGTGATACCGTATGTCAAGACGTATACCCTAACCCCCCCAGAACGGACATCAATACCTCAGTAGCGATCATACTGTGAGGCCATTATTTACTACGTGGATCGTAAATGAATACGAGGCTGATGATATCTGTTCCAAGCAGGGGGAACGTGTATGAAAGATAAACCTGAGACGGAGAGGTGAGTTACACATCCATTATCAACATGCAGGGGCCCTTAAAATGCCGATAGAAGGTGAATGCCGTTCGAGTTTGGAGTCATTCCGCTGGCCCCTAGCTCTCTTTCCCAGATGGTGGGATACTCCTTCCTATCACATCTTAAGTTCTCTCTCTTGTTTTATGTCACTAACACTCAACAGTGTGTGAAATCAGGCATGAAGATGTATCTTTTCTCACTCCTCCCCTCGGTGAATTCAAAAACTTTATTTTTATATCAACTCAGGGCAGTTTTGTTGTTGTTACTGTACTGGGACTGTAATTTCCCATTGGGGATCAATACCTATAGTAGCCTATCTACTGGGGCCATTAGTGGAGTGCATAAAACAGCATAGGGTGCATAGCTCTTCCTTTTACTACTGTGTTCTACCGTGTTAAAAGGTCAAAAAGGCTCTAACAGCACCTCTTTGCAAAATAAACCAAGGGTCCCTGAAATCTTTGTGCTGTGCTCGATTGTGCTCGAGTTAAGAATATGGGGCACTAAATCTCTCAGAATCAATAAGGAGAGTGGCTGGATATGGAGGGGAGATTATTCGAGAGAGAAAAGGATCTACCATCAAACACAGGGATTAACCCCCATGCTTTATTGAAATCAAGTCACTAAGTGAAATTCCCATGACAGCACAGATAGCCATGGCAGAGTAGGTTAAAATCACTCAGTTTCTCTTTGAGATGGAGGGAACAGAAGAAAGGAAATCCCTTTGATGGTGAAGAGTCAAAGTGACTTTATATTCTGTGGTTGGCTGAATATCTGTTGGCTATCACCCACACACAAGTGGAATTGAATGGTAGAATATTCCCATGTGGCTCAAGAAAACCAGTACCAGTAATTGTTAAATCTTAAAATTAAAATTAAAAAAGCTTTTCCATAATGGTGGCTTAATGGGGGGAAATTCTAAACAATAAATGGTGCTCAGAGAGCACAGACCTCTGCCCATGAATGCATTCTGTGGCTCTGTGTGTGCGCATGCGCATTCAAGCAGGATGTTTGGTATTGTTGCATTCGTTAAATTGAAAGCTTTATGCCAGTCCAAACTCCAGTACAGTATTCTTCCTTTAACCATGTAGACCTCCATGATTCTTGAATTAGCCTATGCCTCTACTCTGATTCAATGTTAGCTAATTACACAACATTGCAATTATGGTAATAAGCATGTAGGCTTGCAGAGTTGCAGAGGAAGCGTTGCCCCTGGTGATCTGCCTTTCTGAGGCTGTGGTAGACATCTCACCTCTAATAAGCACATTAGAGAACAGGTTCGTGATGTATGTACTGTGCCTAAATATTCATCATAACACCCAAGGCCCTTTTAAAATGCAATCAATAGCATGTAGTATGCAGCATATTTTCAACTTTGGACACATGGTGGTAATGATATTAAGAAAATCAGTGAGTATACATAATTTGTATTTCAATGCATCGGCTCTTTCCATTTCATTATTTCCACTTCCATTGAACTGTGAGTAGTCAGACAGAAACACACCTTTGTTGAGAGCCCTCTGGCCTGCTGGGAGTGTGGTCAAGAACCCCAGTGCTCTAGTTTGCATCAGCAAAGCAGCATGTCAGAAAAGGCAAAAATATCTCCCAGGGCAGGACAATACACAGGGCCTAATTGGGGCTCTCAACACCGAATGGGCTGGCTTATTAGTTTGATTCCTCTGCATATTTTTCTTATCACCTCTTGGCATGTATTAATAATGCAGTCTGAGTGTGCTCAGGGTGGGCTGGATCAGGTGTGGGCTGGATCAGGTGTCCAGATCCCACAGACTGTAGTAGCTGCTGACAGCACAACCGGCTGCTTCTCCCTGTGTACTGTATATGCATTACTCCCTGCTACACACTGCCTAGCAGTGTCTACCTGTCCAACGTACAGACGTCCATCTATATTTGATGGTGGCTGAAGTCAGCCCTGAAAGATGGTGTTATCCACTCTTCAGTGGTTATACGGCCCCAGGGGACAACCAGCAGGTATCAGACAACAACGAAAGTGAGCTGCAGTGCTAGCTGTACTTTTACATGTTCTGATAATACAGTAGACACTGAATTAAAAATGCCATTCTAAATCGAGAGCCAAACGGGGGAGGGTTAGAGTTAAAATGTAGTTATACAGACTGGTTCTCTTCTATGAATACATGGGGTGTTATTAATTGGACATACTGCTGTGCCGCACCGCAGTCTCGAGGGGAGGCTTGTGAGCTCAACTGTTGCCGTCTTAAGAGGCCACGCATGTCAGTGTTTGTCCACCGATTGGAATGGCGCATGTTGGGGTGAGTAGGTCAAAGACACTATGTTCATCAATCAGATGGTTTGTCTCCTTGTCTAGGGAGCGGGGTCTCTGGTTACCCATCGCCAACAGCCCTGGTCCCGTCACTCTCAGGGTCACCACTCAACCATGTGCATGCAGACACATACAGAGTGACACACACATGCCCCTATTACTGTACATAAAATGCACACTTGCATGCATGGACATTTATGACTAAACACACACACACACACACAAAACACACACACACACACAAGTCTGCATCATCCAAAATATTTCCATTCTCTTCAATCCCAGTAAGCCCAATAACCTGGAGACATTGCATGACTATACTTACTGTAACCCTCTGGTATTTCCACAATACCACTCAAAAAGCCTGGTGTTGCCGATACACCGCCTATTTTTCCAGTGGTATTCCCTGAAGCTGCATAGAACATTGCTCTTAACCCCTACATAAATACTGGTGGGGCTTGCACGCAAACACACTTGACGCCCAAACACAAGACAAAGACATGTGCTTTATGAAAACCATCCAATTGGTCATGGTGAAATGTACAGTATGAGACACTTGGGAGAAGCTTACAAGGACTTATTTAGGCTTATTGAGGATCTGTGTTGAATCTGTGCACTGATGTGATGCTGGATGTCTGGAACAGCCAATCACACATAATAATAACATGCAGCGCGAAAAAAAACAAAAGTGGGTATGTCGGCCGTGCGCGGAAACCCCGACATGCGGTCCCCGCCGCCACCCTCAGCTGCTCGGGGTCAAGGCCAGTATGGGTGTGGAATGTTTGTTGTCTGCCCCTCCTACCATTCAGCCCCATTCTCATCCCAAGATAAACAGACAAGCGTTTCGGGACCAGGTGGCTCGGGGAGGGGGGTTGGGCATTGAGGGAGGTGTGTGTGGGGGGGGGGGGGGGGGGGGGTGGGGTGGGGCATGTCCATTTCTGGTCTTATATCTGAGAGTCGCTCAATACCTGCAGCCATCCAGGTCTCTCCAGGCTGACAGATCCACCCCCAACTCCAACGCCCTGCATTGTGAGCGGATTACTAGCAGTTAGGGGAGAGGGCTTCTCGCAGCTGCACTCTCCGTGCATTTCATTCAATGGGCCCTCCCTCTCAACCCCTCCCTTAAATAGGGCGGCTGTTTCAAAGTAGACCGCAGGGCATGGTCAAATTTAGTGCCCCCCATCCTCAGCCAACGTAACAATGAGCCCAGAGGATTAAGTTACGACAACCGGGCCAGGTCTCAGGGTCCCAGGGGGGTGGGGGGGACACAACTTTAGCCACGGTGCAGCGGGGATGGGTGGCCACCGCGAGGCCCCACCCCCCTCTAAAGTGACAGGAGGGGGGCATCCCAGCTATGTAACGTTAATTCTGTCTGCCTGCTTGTAGGGCGCAGGGAGCGACAGTGGATGTTAATGACCACCACGCTATCGCCTACAAATCAAATACCTTTAAAACATGAAGGAAGGAAATATGAACCTGCCGTTGGCGTTGCGGATAAATGACCGGCCTCCGAGTCAAGTCTCTTAAAGACAGTTCTGGCGTGTAAAGCACTTCCTTCCACCTCTCCCTGGGAGCGTGTCTCCATGAGGAGGACCTTAGTATCCGAGCTCAGTGTCTGCTTTGTGTATGTGTGTGTGTGTGTGTGTGTGTGTGTGTTCAGCTGCCAGCTCTCTCTCCATTGGGTTTCAGTTAACATGGTGGTGTGGTTGGTTGCACCCCAGAGGGCTTACCGAGGGATTGGGACAAAGGGAGCAGTCCAATGTCCAGAGAATTAAGAGGGATTCGGGACCTTTTTGTTTTGTTTTTTTATTGACCCACCCAGTGTCATGAAAAAAAGTGATTTTCAACACTGAGTCCAGTAAGAGAAAGCATGCACCCTTCTGTCTGGAAGTTGCACTGAGACGTTCACTCTCTGGGGATCTGAGAGTTGATCCACTATCAAGCAGTGGATTGATGGACCATGGAGAGAACACGTTTGATGCTGGCTGAATATACCTTCTAAGCATGCATAGATGGACTATATCCTATGCCAGGAGTCAATCAATGGGAAGTCAATATTAGTTGGAAGATCTTCTGTACACTTCAGTCAGTGGAAACGTTCTTGCCATCCTTCCCGAACAGAAACTTTCCAGAGCTTATTTTAAAAGACACAGAGGAGGTGGAGGCCTCTTGTCTATTTTCTCTCTTCATCCCTGTACGCCAAAATAGCCCTCCGCAGGTTCCCCCAGAGTGTGAGCTGCTATCTTATCAGCTGCATTTAACACAGCTGCAAACAAGTTCTCTGACAAAGTGATTGGCGACACCAAGCAAGCTGCGTCCCCCCTTCCTCCACATACACTCTCACACTCATGCACATGCAATCTCTCTCTCACACACACAAACACATACAGAAAGACACGTACACACCCACACACACTTCCTCACACACTGGCAGTGATACACGCGTGTGGACCATAGGGTCAGAACCCAAGGGAGGGACACAGGGGTGGGGGAGGGTGTGAAGTGGGGGGACGCGTGCGTCTCCTTGTCATCCATCTGGAGGGTGGGAGCACAGCCTCCTCCAGCCTGTCTGCAGCTCGCCACTCACTAAAATAACTGCCCAGCGTGTTGGAGTGTGTGTGTGTGTGTGAGACGGCTGGACACACTTCAAGGGCAGAGTTCCACTGACTGTTTGATTGGAGTTTAAATGTGCGCTAAGGACACATTTTTGAAACTTTTTCTGTTCTGAAACTGCTGTGGACCAAGAGTTTCTTGTCAAAATAGGTAAGAAGATAATTCATGAATACAACCTTGTAATTTTTTTGGGTAAAGGCTATTGCAGACTGTGCAAAATATCTAGAAGTGGGGAATTCAATTTTATTGTACTTGTAAAAGATAGTGCTATAACGTTTCCTGGGAACTTATTTCAAGATTTTGTTAAGAGTGACAATTTATTTCTTTGAGAGCCTATCAGTAAGTAACTTTTCTTTGAACGTGCTACAATTACATACAGTACCCCTACCTGGGCTATCAATATTTAGTCCCACAGTTTGTAACCTTGTGGAGACAGTATACAGTAAACATTTATTGCAAGAGTTGATTTGTATTCTCGGCATACAGATTTGCTCTGCTCACTTTGTGATTCCTCACCAAGATCAAAAGCCACGGGCAAACATGTTCTCTCTCCCGAGGTCCAGCGTTCAGTGGCCCGTAAATCAACTTCATAAATACCTGAACTTCCTAATAAAAGGCTAACAGACTCTGTAATGTACTCTCTCTTGCACAGTCAAGGCATTCTCTGAAACCAGAAAGTTTAGTGCGGACAGGTGTGCGTATTAGGATAGGTTTATTATTTTAGGTCTCTTTGGATAAAAGAGATTACATTACATTGATTCTAATGTAATGTTATAGGTGTTATAGAGAAAAGGAAGGAGATAGTGTAGATTTGTGAGAGCATTACTGGCATTTGCTGTTTTCTCTAAATATCGACAGTTGGTGTTCTTGATGGTTCTTTAGTTAGCGAACTGACTTCAATGTATTTTCCTTTATAAACACACAAAACTGACAAGCTGGACACATAAACAGAAATCTGAAATCTGATTCAGACTCAGTTAGAGTCAACACACTCCAGCAGACACCTGCCGGTGCTTGGTCATGTCTGGAATGCTGGCTCCAATACTGAGGGACTTGGGAAATGCTTCGTCCTGATTTGTAGGAGCAAGCAAATTAAAAAAAGAGAGCATAGAGAACACTTAGACTGGTTGATGTTGCCAATGTCAAGCCTAAAAGATCCCCTGCCTACAGTTCTATGTGTGACTCCACATGAATTGACTGTACTGTAGAACATACGCTTGATGAGAATAAGAACCGAATACATTCATCATGCTCCTATGCCCCAAAAAGTGGCAATATATGTTCAAAGCCAGGCCATGGTGGTAGACTCCCACCCACAGAAAAGAAAACTGTTGCCTGCTGTTCACTGTTGCTGTGGCAACCATTGACCGCTGCGGAGATTTGTACTGTAACTGGTTGACCACTGTGCAGATCGGTAGCTGGTAGTCCTATAACTGAACCTGCCCCCCTGTCTTTTAGTATGACACAATGTACAGTAGCTTCCAAACATTGTTACATTTGGAACTGCACCTAGGAGCTGGGCTGCGTATGGCCGTGCTATTCAGAGACCTTCCTTACGTTAGTAGTACGACCCTCGAAGTGTGTACCTTGCACTGCAGAGCATTCAATGACCCAACCCCACAGACTCCCCATCTAACAGCATAGAATGACCCAACCCCACAGACTCCCCATCTAACAGCATAGAATGACCCAACCCCACAGACTCCCCATCTAACAGCATATAATGACCCAACCCCACAGACTCCCCATCTAACAGCATAGAATGACCCAACCCCACAGACTCCCCATCTAACAGCATATAATGACCCAACCCCACAAACTCCCCATCTAACAGCATATAATGACCCAACCCCACAAACTCCCCATCTAACAGCATATAATGACCCAACCCCACAGACTCCCCATCTAACAGCATATAATGACCCAACCCCACAAACTCCCCATCTAACAGCATATAATGACCCAACCCCACAAACTCCCCATCTAACAGCATATAATGACCCAACCCCACAGACTCCCCATCTAACAGCATATAATTACCCAACCCCACAAACTCCCCATCTAACAGCATACAGTAACTAGTGTAACTGTCACGGCTGGAAAACATATATATATGATAATAGCTATACTCTATCTGTGATCTATCCAGCATGATCAAACTACCTAAATAAGAGTCAACTGATCTATGTTGTGAATATAACCACTATAACTAATGATAATTGTACAGTACCCAGAAATCACCTACTGTAACAATGATACAGTACTAACCTATAAGAATCCTAACATTTCAAACAAGCACCAAAAGAGCTACTAAACAATTCAAGCTCTGAACTCTGTGGATTTAGAAAGTAGATGGGCTCCTGTGTAGAACAGACTATACCTTTACTGAGACAACAAGCATAGTTTTATGTACAAAGCTAAATGTACTTGGTGATGGGAAAAATGTATTGTGGCTAGCGCCCCCAGGGCTGTGGTATATGTGTGATGGACGAACGCACACATGCATAGACTAACATACAGGGGTGAATCTAATGCCCCCCACCACCCTTGATTTCATTGGGTGGGGGACAATAACTTGGTATCACAGGATGTCATAGACCTTTTAAGGCTCCTGTTCTGATAAAAGAAGGACATACAAGGTGCACAAACAAGAAAGAACAACATTTAAGTTCAGGAAATAGTTTGTTCTCCTGGGGTGTTCTTCACCACAGATAAAGAAGATACAAGGCGGCATTAAATTCTTCTTTAGTTAATCAAAACAACCCAACTGCAGTTTGACTGATATTTGATATTGATATCTGATTAAAAAATGATTTATCAAAACTGACGTATCTGTTTTTGAAAATGAACTCTTCATTTAGAGATGCTGCATCAGGCCATGGCATGAAAATTATCTCTATTTTCATATTTTCAGTGAGTGGAGTCAGGAGAATGACTCATGTTGCAGTAAAGGTGTAAAGGCGACTAGCATCGCCTGTCACAACAACCACCCTGTGTGTAACAGGGCAGGTCTAAAACAAACCAGACTAAGCTTCACTAAGGTGGCCAGGCTCTATGAGCTAATAGAACATGGACTGACAAGGATAGGAAATTAGTGTTGGCACTCAAGGCGATGAATCGTGCAGGAACATGTCACAGAGAATGTTACTATTACATCATCAGTGACTCATATGTTGCATTCCCCCTCCTTTCTATGCTTTAGTTTTGCAGAGTTCTAGAAGTGAGCCTGACAAATTGATTCTCATTGGACTGGGCAGTTTTCCTACTGGTGTGTCACCCAAGTATTGGAGATAACACTGGGAACTGGGAACTGGGAACACTGGGAACTCTTAAGAAAAGTGTTTGGGAAATTTAAATCTGCTTCACTCAGGTTAAAACCTGGAAAGTGTCTCTTTGCCATTTCTCTCAAAGTAAATTGGTAGTCCAGAGAAACACAATGTGATTCTCATCAGAATCACAGCAGAACTGTTTCTATTATAAAGATATCTTGTATCTTGTTGTTGAGGAGCCAAAACATAATAATAACTTAATAATAATAATTTTCTAACCTACAAAACCCCACTCCACTTACACATTCAACAATGAACATGCTGACAACATGCGTCGTGGGTGGGGGACAAAAGGTTGACTGTGCACTTGTTCTCAATTAGCTTGCAGCTGGTAATTAGCCTAACAACATCACCATTTCATTTCATGTAAAAAAAAACAACAAAAAAAACAATCAACATACAAAATGCTGATAATGATGCATCTGCTCTTACCCCTAACTAATGCTTTGTGTTGAGTTAATTGCAGACAACCAGTAATTTAGCAATTTTCTAAATTGCATCCATTGACATTGAATGGTGGCTTTTCTGGAGTAGATGCTGATTCTCTGAGCAGATGCATCATTATCGGCCTGTTTGAAAAGAGACACGCGGAAATGTAGACATCAAATTGCCTGGTTGGGTGGGCAGAAGAATGGGTATGCCATTATCCCAGTACAAACACCACACAGGCAGGCGGGCAGGCTGCAGAAATGGCCACATTTGAGTGCATCTTCACCATTCATCTGAATTTGTGGGGATATTATTTTGACAAAGAGTGAGCCAGGCAAACAGCAGGACAGCACTGACTCACTCTATATGGAACTGAGTGAAGTGGACAAAAGTCCTTGAAGTGTTATACAATGGCTAGCAGTGGACTGGCAGAGATTAATGTCACTTTCAAAACAGACACGCTCACATCGAAAATACAAGGTTGCTGGGGATATTTTCTATGCAGATGGTTTGCTTTCCATTTTAGATCCTCTTTAGGGTGAGGGTTAGGATTTGCCCTGAAGGTCTTGTGACCATAGAAACGTGCATGGAGCCAAGTGTGCAAAACCTTCTTCCTTAATACAGATCTTTAGAGGAAAAGTCCACCTCCCCCGCATGCACGCACGTGCACACACACACACACACACACACACAGTCTACTACATGCATCCAGTCTCTTAAAATTCAAACAAAAGAAACACCACAGACCACAGAGTAGTGTCTGCTAGCAGGCAGTCAGCCAGGCGTGTACATGCCTGTTCTCCAAGGCACATAGCCTTGATATTGTTGAGATAATCCCTTGAAAAAAAAAATCCTTTTCTGCCTCTCGCCTGCAGAGGAACGTGTGGGCACAGCAGCCCTTCAACCTGGGCTGTCGCTACAGCAACAGCCTTCCTCTTCACGAGTGCTAGTCCACGCTACAGCCTTTCAAGAAGGAGCAGAATATAACAAGGACACAAGGATGCCTGATTGATCTATTTCATATCCTTCCAACTGAATAGATATACACTTAAAGGGACAGTGACATAAATCTACCACACAAAACCAGGATTGACACAGTGGGGGGATCAAGTGAACAATGTATCATTACTTGTTATAAGAGTAACATTTCTCATTTGACACAGAATCTCACAAACAACTCAGGCCGTGGAAACATCATTATGATGATGCAGAATAATAGTGTAATAAAGGAGTTGGCTATAGGCTACATGTTCGTGAAGTTGTCTTGTTTAGTAGTAGACTACTGAATATTCCCACTGTGGAATATGGGCAGAGATTATAATGACAGAGGGTCTGTTCCTGTTGGGCTGAAGGCCGTCTAATGGAGAGATAATGGTGGAGGTGGACGTAAATGGAGCCTGTCTCTTTAAGAGCTGGTCCGAGGCAGGTTGTTGTTGTTAAGTGGGGAGGTGGATCCCTGCCTGTCTCTGTTTCTCTGACAGCCTTTATGATCAGCAAGCCCCTTCGTGTTGCCTGCTAGCTCCTGAGCATGTGCTTTTTTGGGTTAGCTTAATTACATGTGCTTTGGGGGGGGGGTTGGGGGGAGGAGGGGTGCACATGGTCATATTCACTCTACCTGAGGACTACTTCTGTTCAATGGTGACCACCTTCAGCTCAGGTGTGTAACATGTGTACTGTGTGTGTGTGTGTGTGTGTGTGTGTGTGTGTGTGTGCGTTTATGTTCATGTGCTTTATGTGTTTAACATTAGTTTGCAATTAGTTTCACATTATTGGTGTAAGATTGTGTGGATAAAAAATGTGTGTGTGTGCATGTCAAATGTTGATTGTGGCTTTTGAAAAAATAATTTTATAAGTAGAAAAGCTGGATTCTTATGACATGAATAATGAACAGAGCTAGCATCCGTGATTACAGCAGTGCAGCAATGAAGGGCAGGCTAAAACCTTTTTTTTTTTTTTATATATATAAAAAAAAAAAAAAAAAAAAGAAAGAATATTGTGATGTGAAAAAAAGTATTTTTTATTTTAGATCATACATTTTAGATTAATTTTAGATTATTTTGGCAATGTGTACAGTATGTTCACTTCACAACTTGCAAGAAATCCACGGGGAAAAACAGGGAATAAGACGTATGCATTAAAAAAAGACAAACTAAAACCTCCACAAAGGGTTAATTCCAGGACAAAACCCTTGAGGCAATTCCGAAATGACCCACCTCCAAAAAATTATGTCTCAGAGGTAAAACATGAGACTGCTGATGGTGTTGTGAAACCTTCAGATTGGGAAAAGAAACAACTCATTGAAACAACAACCTCACTGCCAAGAATATCACTCACACCTGTGTCCTACCGCCGCTGGGAAGGCAGACAATTACAGTTGACACCCACAGAACAACATTTATACAGGAAGATCACTGAGGATATGCTCAAAGCTAAATAATCCACTTTCCATCTGCCATGATTTCATTCACACAATCAATCAGAAATTACATGGTAATAGCTGGATAAGGGGGTAAACATTGGTCTTTTATAAGAGGCTCAGTTATATCTACATGTATACAAAGGGTTAATGTGAAAGTTTACTGAGCTCAGTATAATGCATTTGAATAATGGTATTCAAATCAGAATAATGAATTCAAATAATGAATTTGAAATCTAGAACATCCACAGAGCCATCTGCTCAAGCTGTGAAGCCCTAGGGACATCCCTCATGCTTCCGCACCCCTCCCTCTGTTAATGTGCCAAGAGAAAAGAGCCTTCACACATCCCTGTGGGTCGCACAACTGAAACATGGTACACCTCCAAAAAAAAAACATAGGAGACAAGGGACAGTTGAAAAAAAGACTTGAAAAAGTACAATAAGTTTGTGTTAAAGACAGGTTTTAGTATGCATGAGTACACCAGCCATACATTTCTCTTTCTTCGGGATTGTAGCATTATTTTCAATGATGAACATATGAGCTGGGAAAGCCAACCCAGGTGATAATTGACATGGAATCCAGAGCATCAAGGACAATGGACCGTGGCATGACAGAGAAAGCCTCCTATTATGGACATTAAAACTCCTATCGGGTTTCACGTTCAAAGCATTGTGCGCGTTAGCTCTCATTAGCAAGCTGGAGAGAAATCTCCATTAGGGACAAGGGAAAGGGGCACAGTTGTTGTCCGGCTGCCGGATTCAAAATGACCGTTCCAACAATCCTGGAATGACAATTGGGAGATTACCGGGAAGGATATGAAAACTCCAGCCAAGGATAGGGTGTAAGGAATAGCACACCAGGCCCTCTCCCTGTTCCCCACCATTCCCATTCTTGGAAGAGCTTGAAAGGTCAACTTGTCGATTCACTGTAAGTGAGGAAGACCCCTTCATCTGGATAAGACATTTAGAGTGACCTGGCTGAGGCTGACCGCCAAGTGGATATCAGAAATGTAAGTTCAGGTGCTGCAAAACGTGATATACCTAAATGGTTTTAGCAGACGTCTTGCATGCAAAGACACTTCAATCATATACCTTAGGTTACCAAGCAACAGCAATAAAAACACAAACACAGGAGACACAGTTTAGCCCTTAGGAGTCGGCTATTTGCCAGATAGCTGCTATTCAATCACGCCGGCGTGATCGGGGAGCTAAAACGCATCTGTAATCAACACCCCAAAGAGAGAATTGAGCATGACAGGAGAAAGGTGGTTGGAAACTGGTGGTCTTGTTGAAAATGTCCAGTATAAAATATTCAGAATGCTCCCTAAATTATTGAGTGTGTCTGTTCCCTGTTGAGATGATCAAGTTGCACTGTTCGTCTTTCGGGGGAGGGGGGGGGGGTGGATGAGGAGTGTAAACACATAGCACGGCTCACTTCGCTTGTCAAAATGGTCGACTGAGGAATCTAACTACAATACTAGACCTTCTGAGCTTCAAAGTCTGCCAAACGATATCCTGTACACCATGTACTGCATACTATATATAGTGGCTGAGCATTAACTACTTTAGACCAGTAAAGAGGTCTTCCTCAATATGTCTCTCTAAGGGAGTCGGAGGGGATAGCAGCAGTTGGGATAGTCTCTCTTCAGGACCAACACCTGTCAGTTGCAGTAGCTACAGGCTACAGTATGGCGGATTTATCACTGAAGGACGATGACAGTGGAATAAGAGTTATGGTCCCAGATGTATGATGACCCTGCAGGCATCTGGTAGACGGAACGTCTCTCTCCTGTTTTGTAATGTTTCCCAACCACTTTGTTCCCCCGAGAATGTTTACCCTATGGTTGTACTTTACGTTTTGCCCAAGATAGATGCCCCACACAATGGATGATTCCTGTGCATGTGTGTGTGCATACGTCCAGGACAAGGTTATGCCCTGCGAAGTTCTGAGGTGGAATGAATCTCCTGCGTTGCCTTTCAGATCCTTGTCATTGCAGTCATGCCTCTGAGAGAGCCGGTCATTCTGCTGCTGTGGAGCTCCTACTTCTTCCTGCTCATCCACAAATCCCAGAGTCAAGGTAAGGGATTCGCTGCCCGTCACCAGGTCCTGTCAAACAGTCTCTATTTCAAGACTTGCCAATCACGACAGCACAGTAATAGATAGAGAAGCTAAATCTGAAGTCTCTAAGACTTGGATTTATATGGATAGATGGATGGATGGATGAATGGACTGGATGTACTACACTTATATAGCGCTTTTATCCAAAGCGCTTTACAATGAAGGCCTCTCATTCACTCATTCACACACAAATACACACACCAATGGCGGCAGCTTCCATGCAAGGTGCTAGCCTACTCGTTGGGAGCAATTTAGGGTTCAGTGTCTTGCCCAAGGACACTTCGACATGTCGTTACATTCTAGCTCCTGAGCTACAGCTGCCCCATCAAAGTTATTTCCATATAATAAAAAAAATACAAATACAAATGTGAGACTAAATGTTGTCAGTTTAAAACTAAACTAATTTCAACTTAATTTCAATAAAAACCTATTTTTGTACTATGTAAAATAAAGAATTACACATCCTAGAATGAGTACAACACCAAAAAGTGGAGAAACAAGTTATCCTTCCCTTCCCAGCTGTGAAATTCCTGCCTGGTTAGAGAATGTGATTCATTTCTGCTGGCATCCCCTGTGGTTGCAGAGGGGAGGGGTGATGTGCTGAGAACCACAGTGTCAGGAGGTGTGTGACACGTGTGCCAGTGGACAAGTGTCTGACCTCTGGAGCCCAGTAAGCCACTCTGTTATAGGGGCAGGGCCATGGAGATTTGGGGGGGGGGGGGGGGAGTTCTTTAGGGATAGTACCTGACCTCACTGCTTTCTTCAAGCCAGCCAGGAGCCTCCAGGGGGATAAGACGGTGGGATCCTCGCACTGCCATCGCTGCCTAAATATTTTTCTATCTCCAGTAGCAGCTGAGTAGATCATTCATGCTGACGATTGAATGATCTTTATTTTTTTGGGGGGGGGGGGATCTCATTACGGCCCCTTCAGACACTTGTACTGTACCCTCCTGCCCTCCCACCTTGCCTTATAATCTCTGCTCAAAGCCCCTCCTCACCCCTCTCACCTCCCCTTCCTCCTCGATTGGGACTCAAGACACACACACACGCTCACACACACTGCTTGGCGCGTGGACTGGCGGCAGGCGCACAGCCCGTCTGGGAATGGATCAAAATGGGGGAAACCCAAACCTACCTGCATGTTTGGCTGGCACCGGAGCGCTGGGCTACCATGGCACAGGGGGGTCGGGGGGGGCACGGAGGGGAATAGGGTTTCATGGCCAGGGTAAATTTAGATCTATCTGGTTCTTAACACGAACGGACTCCAGGACCGGTGAATGGAGCGGTTTCACCCTAAGGGGCGCTACTGGGAGCCCCCGCTTGTCCACACTTAGACGGAGGGAGCAGGACACAGAAGACAAGCACACCTGTTTGGTCTAATGAGATGACCAATCACAAGTGTTTAAAGAACAGCACTCTAAACAAAGGACACTGTTGTTGGTCTAGTCATCATTTCCATTATTATCGGAGTGATACACTAGCAGGTGACAAGGCCCTACAGTTCAAGGCCTGAAGGCATACTGTACACGCATGGCATAGTATTTCCAAGAATTCAATAATACGGTACGTGCAGCTGTCATTGTTTACACTGTACTCTCAAATGTTATGCCCTCAATGTTTTTTTGCATGTTGTATATTTAGAATTAATAATATCACTATAATAAATAAACCAGTGGATTACAAGTGCCTTTTGAAATTCAAAATTCAGAAGAAAAACATTAATTTGATATTTATAGCATCAGAAGCGACAGTAAATCAGCATTAGACAGCTTTCATAAATCCAGTAGACTACTTTACACAGAATTTCCCCTTTAAAGTCGCACTGAAATTAAAAAAGCATTCTGTCCCATTTTGGTTCACATAATTGGTCATAGTGTTCTCCTATTCAACGATGTATGCCCAAAAAAATTCAAAATTCTACTTTTGTTGTAATCTGATATCAAAGTATATAATTTCTTACTTCCTGGAAAACGGTAGGTCACGTGCAATGACGACAACAGGTACCTTAGATTTTAGGCCAATAATCTCACCACATCCACCCGTCAATCAACGCTATCCTTCTATCGAATCTGTCTAAAGTTCTTAAAACCTGTCCACTTGTCAATGTTCCAATCAAATTCCTCTAAACATATGTCCCACCCTCATAGCTTGTTTGCGTCGGAAATACGTCAAACTATGGAAGTTAGATGATCTCAAACGTCCGTTTCAGTGCAACTTTAAGGAAAAGGATGCCCAATGATTAAGCATCCCTTTGGCGACCGGCCTCCCACCTCCTCATCAGTATCTATTACTCTAACTGGACGCAGCCTGTTGCAACGCAGCCTGTTGCTGGTCTTGAGCCTATAGTCTTGATCCTTGGGAGTTTTCCTGGAATCATGTGCCTTCACTGTACCAGTCCAGAACTGGACATCAGTGGCAGACAAAGCCCACCCCAGAGACTGAGACTAAACTGGGATGGGGCTCAGGGCAGACAGGCCTACTTGGCAGGGTCTACAGTATCTGGCTGGTGGTAGTGGCAATAGGAATGAGAGGCAGCCAGTCTGTTGTTCCAGATCTGGGCGTCAGAGAGCAGGCCCAGTGGGGTCTTTGTCTCATCAGTCTGTCTACACTCTGCGGTGCTCAGACGGCTGTGTGTACCCTGGCCTGCTCTCCCTCTCCCTCCCTGTGGATGGACAGGAGGACATTGTCTGGCTGCCCATGTCTCTGGCTAACATCCATCTCACGTTGATATGTGGTCCTCCTGTTGATGAACTTATTGCCTGCCACATCAAGGTTGTGGGTCTAATCCCTTATATGACAATGCAATTACTGTACAATTGCTTGTTTAGATAAAAGCATCTGCTAAATGTACTGCAGAGTCAACTGTCTCCCTACATTAAAGGATAAGTACACTGTTCTTTCATGTTTAGCCCTATTCCTGGCTTCCGTGGCATGTATCTGACTAGTACAGGTTAAAATATTTCTGTTTTGTGCAGTACAAAGTTCTGTGTCAATAACATCGGCGCGCGCCCCCTGGCTCGTTGCTAGCTATGGGAACACTCGAAAAACTCTAAAAAGTATGATATACGTGGATTTCAAGTTCAGGAATTACATGGTTTATGCTTACCAAGCTCTGAAGTCGTCCTGTAAACACCATAGGTCCTTTCGCTTCTGCATTTCGAAACAACAGCTAACTTGTAAACAGTACTACTATCACCGAACATACAACAACCATCTCTTCACGCTGTAAACCTCCGCGAAATTCATCCGCGCTGCGGTGTGCGGAGCGTGAAGAAGAGATGGTTGTTGTATGTTCGGTGAAAGTAGTACTCAAATTCAGAGTACTTATCCTTTAAAAACGCATTGTTCTCCAACATAGACTGGTAGTGTAGGCTGGCTCCAATTCTAAAATTCTTAATGAAGTACCTCCCAACCTAACTAGAAAATGTACTTGCACCAAGACTATGACAACTGAAGATGCCTGATGCTTAGTATTCATGTGAGGCGCTTCATGTTGTGGTATATTCTCAGTTCTACAAATCAAACATACACTGTTCTGTTTACCAAGCAGCACCATGGGAATGCAGCGCTTCCTGAGGTCATAACAGAACTGAAAGATGGGACCAGATAAAATCCTGACATGTAGGTAATTCTATTTTTCAGAAGATTCAAATATGTGTAGACAGTCGATAGTAAATATAGATACTCCACAGAATAAATATTAAATGGATGGTCTGATCAAATATGGGCCTAAATCTACCACGATACACACCTTTAGAGGACCACACCTTTAGAGGATCAATTTAATTTTTCTGTCATGAGGTCTGTAGAAATATAGCAGCTTACACCCATTGTACATGGGATTGTTTTATAGTGTCCCTGTTTAGAATACAAGAGTTAACCCAGGGCTTTCCCAGCTGTCTGAATTTAAGAGATTACGCTCCATGTCATTGTTTTCTGTACGCCGTCTCTGTTCTCAGATAACGGTTAGGACGTATCAGCTGTTGTGCTGATGGTGGAGGGGAAAGCCGAGCATTTCATTGTTTAAAGTCCACAAGGTTCCCACGGCCACAAAGCTTACTGCAGGCCACTGGCACGGCCACAGAAATACCTGCCATTCTTGCCCTCAAATGATTGACAGTGGCCATGTATCCAACCCTGTGATAACCACTGTCAAGTGGCACAGATTGCATATTCAAATTCCTTTATGTTTCAATTCAAAATAAATACTTTTTATATTCCCATACGAGAAGACAGCATTTCTAGGGGTCTCTGGTATAGCAGGGTAAATGAGATGCTGTTACAAGCGTTGACATGAATAGACAGTAGTCTCTGTTGGCACATCTCTTCCTCATGTGAGAGGTCAGAGAATGGAGATATTGTATGTGTAGTGGGGGGGGTGAAAAGAGGAGTCATTGTGAATTCCAGTGGTGCCTGGTCAGAGCTGGAGCGGGCAGAGACATGACTGTCAGGCATTCCTCTACTCCCACTGCACGCGCTCCCTTCCGTCTTGCTGCTGTGACATGCCAAGCCCTACCTGGCAGGATCCCACTGTTTACAAAGGCTGAGTGTAGACAGTACACACAGGTATGCCTGGGGCCAGCCAAAAAAGCACTAGCAACACAACGACTGCTGAAACAATCATCTCAAATAACTATCCCTAGAGTGGTCTCTATGAAACCAATATCCTACAGGCCTATGATATACAGTAGCCAACTGTCAGACTCAAATTAAAGGCTGTAACTTATTCATGTGGGCAGTGCCAGGCGCACATTCCCTCACTTCACATTAATCTAAACAAAGGTCTTGTGTCCTCGTACATCAGTTTGAGCAGCAGTGGTCGTGTGGCCTTGACCAGCTGCTCCTATGTACTTGCATCATCGCGCCATCCGAGTGGATGACAAGCTGTTGTAAAGACACACCACACACACGTGGCCTGCTCACTGCCACAGGGTCAGTGTCATTAACCTCAAGGAGCCCTGAAATCCCTGCAGTTTGTGCCCAGACAGCTGTCACCCAGTTAAGGATCATTCTGACATTACTTGACTGTTATGAAACAACTAGCTGACCTCTCAGCGACAGGTGGTAAAAATCACATTCGTAGTGAGCAAACCCTTCCTGTGCTTTTCTGCTAAAAGCAGAGATATTACCATTAGTAGTACAAATTACACTGTGGGGTTTATGCTGACAAACACAAGCCAGATATAAACAGTAATAAGCATGTTGTCCCCCACCCATGATGCATGGTCCTTTGTGGTGGAAACGTGATATTTTCAAGTTTTTTTTCGCCGAAGCCCTCCGGGTACCTCAACTTTGATTGGCTCCCCAGAATTTTCCCAGAGGATTTAGATTGGAATAAATTGAGGGGTGTTAGTAGACCGTTATGAACACATTGGTGAAAAAAGCTATAGGTACGCTGTTTTTGTGCGTGGCTGTAAGCCAGCGCACCTAGGATAGCGTTTGTCCGGTTATCACTCCCTCCCTCCCTCTGTTGAATGTTGACCTGCATTTCTCTGTTGGCAACACAAAAGGCAGTAGTCCCAGCACACCAAAACAAAGGACACCAAAATCAACCCGCTGATCTCCACTGCACAAGTAATAAAGCAATGGACTCCCATGCGGGAGATCGGGGTTCAAGGCCCCTGTGGGCACAGACATATACACTAGACGCTGCATTGACGTTGATTTGATTGCTGCAGGACGAAAAATGCAGCCGCCATCTTGGTCCGGTACTCCGTGAGTCCGGAGCTCCGCGAGTAAACTAGTGATGGGTCGGTCGGTCGCGATACGGCTCTTTTAAGTGAACGATGATAAATACATAGTTGTTAGCTGATAGATACAACTAAAACTGTTGGATGCTGCTGTTTTGCACTTTAATTTTTATTTATTTATTATTTATGTTATTTGACTGTTATGGATAGTTCAAAGACAAAAATATTTGTTTCTACTCATCTTCGAGAGTTCTCTTGATGCAGGGTTACTTTTACTGACTGAAACTGCTGAGGAGAGCGGTTGTCACGTGACAGCGGTACCGGACCAATATGGCGGCCGTATTTCGCACCGCTCAATCCATTACGAATCATCTCGTGTTCATATCTATGCCTATGGGGATGATTTTATGGGACTATACCCCAAACCTCCACATGTTCATCCTTTCACTCCTTTACCCCTTGCCTTATAGGTCAGATCCTATCCCAACCCTTATTCTAACCCCAGCCCTTATTCTAACCCCAACCCACACTACGGACTGGAAGAAGGACACCAAAACCAACCTGCTGACCTCCACTGCACAAGTAGAGTAGTGGTGAAAGCAAAGACTCCCACCTGGGAGACGGGGGTTCAAGGCCCCGGTGGGGATGACTTTATGGGAATATACCCCAAACCTCCACACGTTCATCCTTTCACTCCAATCTTTTTATCCCTTACCTTCGTCCAGAAACAGAAGTTGAACCAATTGTAGCAAAATAGCTAACGTTACAGGAATCATCAGTGTAACTGCTTTAGCCACTGACAACTACCATTAATGTTATGGAAGCTGCTGCTAGTTGTTGTAAGCTCATGAGCTAACTGGCTATCCCGCTCTTATTGTGCTGGATTAGCACTAGAAGCATTGAAACTGATGTGTCCAGGCAATAAGACCTATCTTAATTTATCAGACATTATTTCACGTCATTTCTATTCACAGCCATTTCAGTGGCATGACTAGCTTCCGTTCTACCAGTCCTGAACAGAAACAAGCCAGCCACGTACATAAGCCAGGCTGGACCTGGCCTGGTTTTTACATGTGTGAGGGACTAATCAGACTAACTAAAGTACATGGATCGATCTAAAGTCAATCAATTAATGAATGTAAAAAATGCAATTAATGTTGGCAGCTAATATCACAGACTGAGCAAATGTATTCAGTGGATACTTAAGTTATCTAACCTGTCAACGGCAAGCATCAAGTCTGAATGACATGGAGGTAATTGTCACATCTCTTGTGATGTGGTCACTGAATGAAGCCTCTCCTCTCTTCCTTTCCTCTCTCACAGCTGTGAACTGCACATGTGACATGACCAACGGTCGATGTGATGAGAATGAGGTGTGCAGGTAAGACAAAACGTCTCATAGTATGTCAATGAATGAGCCACACACAATAATATTGCTTAAATAAATCTTCCCAAATGTTGAATATGCATTCCCATAGGACTGTTTTCTCTGGTGTCACGCGTCTCCTTCCCACTAGCGTGTGCTGAATGTATAGATTACTGTGTATCAAAGAAAGGATCATGACTGCATCATGTTACACTACAGATCCAGAGCAATACACTGTAATGGTTATTTTATTTTTTAAGTATGGGCGCCCTCCTGTGTTCAGTGCAGGGTAGAGAGTGGCACGCACTATAGGGCCATTTACTGCATGCACAATAGTGACCAACAAGACGTCAGTGTGTTGACGGCATGAGATGAAGAACGGATATGTTAACAGTGAGTGCTGTTTCCCAGGTGTGATCCAGGCTGGGAGGGCCAGCGGTGTGAGGTGTGTGTGAGGATGCCAGGTTGTGTCCATGGCTCCTGCCACCAGCCCTGGCAGTGCACATGCGACCCTGGATGGGCGGGGCGCTTCTGCGACAAAGGTGACTTGAAAATATGAATACTGTATATATATATATGTATATATGAATGAATGAATGAATGAATGAATATTTATTTTCGTGTCATGTCCGAGGACCCATCCCTTACGGGATTATAAGACACCATAAACAGTAAACAATAATTAACTATATCACATACACTTCTCACGGTTTGTAAGCTATGCAATGTATCCAAACAATAACAGAAAATAAATAAATAAAAATAACAGTCTTTCGTCAAAATCCTAAATAAATGCATCAAATATAAGTTATCTTTGTTCGTTTGTCCCAAGCTTTCTCTAAATATTCTGCAAGTGCAAATACCCTATAATCAAACATCCATTTTAGTCTCTCTGCATCGCTCAACCACATCAAATCAATATTTTTACATCTCTCAAATAATTTTTGACGCAACTCATGATATATATGTGTATTAGGTGTGTACCATGTGATTAACTGTCTCTACCCAGTTATGAGAATTACTGTACAGTACTGTAACTACTGAAACTGCTTTGACAATTAGCTGTTTTTTGCGGTGTTGCAGATATCCACGTGTGTTCAAAGGAGGAGCCTTGTCAGAATGGTGCCACTTGTTTCATTGATGAGTCTGGAGAATATTCCTGCCTGTGTCCTGAGGGCTTCCACGGGAGGAACTGTGAGCTGAAAACAGGACCCTGTCATAAGACCAGGCAAGTTATACTCATTTCAATCCATTCTATACACATTTTAAAAGATCGTGCAGAATGCTTTGGTCACAGGCCCTTCTGTAATCTCTGCAACATTCAATGCATTATGTTCCTGACCAGGAAGTAGGTTGCAAGATATTCAAAGAGGACATCTGGCCTAGCCTGTTGGTGTGTAAGCGAATAACAGAAATCAGTGGCTCTCTGAGAGTGCACTTGGTTTGTGTGTGTGTGTTTTTTGACAATATAATTCCAGCTGGTCTCCTGATGGCAGTCAAACTCAGGAAGGCTGGCACAGGCCTTGTAGCAGCCTGGTCAATTTGTATCCACTGGAGGGCAATCATGTGGTATAATGGAAGTCATTAACAGCCCAATGAGTGGGCTCTGTCCTAACGCTCTGTAGCCAACGGTTCAACAGCCCACCTGGAGCTCCCCAAATCACTGCCTGACCCGTTTCCACGGAAACCATCCAAGCCAGAGCGGTGCTCAGTGGTAGATTTGTCTTTAGGTGCCAATTGAGGGTTTGATTGGTTGTAATCAGAGATCAGAACCGTAAGCCCCCTACACTCACTCACCAATCAGCCCAGGCCCATGCAGGGCCATCTGAAAGGCTTAATGGCCAGACAAGGATGGGATGCGATTTGAGTTTTGCTCGTCGCTGGTCATGAGCACGCCTAGTTGAACTTTGGGCGCCAACTCTCCGAGCCAGGTGCTGAGCTGTGCCCGCGCTTTGCTTGACCCAGCGAAAATCTGCCGTGACGCAGTGCAAGCCACTGGAAGCACAGTGGTGCCATTGTCGCATCCTGTCTGAATGGCCCCTTTAGGATGCAATCAAAAAGGGGGATAAAGGTATTATTCACTATTAGATGCAGGTCTCTGTTATGGATGTTCAGAGCCTCCCCAGAAGCATGATAGTGATTGTGCTTGCTTTGGCCCTCAGGTCCCCGTGTAAAAATGGCGGACAGTGCGAGGATGACGGCGGCTACGCTCCCGAGCTCTCGTGCCGCTGCCTGGCGGGCTTCACGGGGCCGCGCTGTGAGACCGACATGGATGACTGCCTGATGCGCCCCTGCGCCAACGGCGCCACATGCCTGGACGGCGTCAACCGCTTCTCCTGCCTCTGCCCGGAGGGCTTCGCCGGCCGCTTCTGCACTGTCAACCTGGACGACTGCGCCAGTCAGCCCTGCGCGAACGGCGCGCGCTGCCTGGACCGCGCCAGCACCTTTCACTGCCTCTGCCCGCCAGGGTACACGGGCAGGACCTGCGAGGTGCCACTGGGGGGCGAGGCCTCCGACTCCCACGCCCCCATCAGGAGCACTCACGGCTGGGCAGGGGGAGGCGGCCAGGGCAGGGTGACCCCGCACCAGCCCGCCAAGGGGAACCACTCCCAGGGAGCCAGCGGCAGCGAGGACAGGCTGTTTAAGATCTCCATGAAGGAAGTGGTGACGCAGCGCGGCCCCACGGGGCTGTCCGAGGTGCAGCTCATCACCCTGCTGGTGCTGGGGGGCATGACCTTGGCCGCGGTGGCGCTCACTGCCTGCCTGGTGCTCAGGGGCCACTGGCAGGAGGGCTGTCCCAACTGTCGCTGCCGCCCCCCATCGCGGCTACACAGACGCCACCCGCCACCATGTCACCTGGTCATCGTGGAGCAGGAGTGCAAGATCAGCTTCCTGCACACTCCCAGTGGCCCGGAGTTAGAGAAGAAGAAACTGAATACTGAAGTGATATAGGTCCAAGCCCGAAGAACTGACTGGGAACACAAGCGGGGAAAAGCCAGGCTTTCAACCCCACCACCCTCAATGACTCACTGAAGTCAATGGGAAGATGCAGGATCAAGAGGAGACCACGACATCTGGTCATGGGTGAATACTGGGAGACACCGTGACGCTCACTGTCCTGGCGACTTGCTGCTGAACCACTGGGGTAACGCAGGATGGAGAAAATGAGAAAAGTACTGAGATCGTCATTACCTATTGCTATTACCTGGCACGGGCAGCAGAGACAGTGACAGGCATGTCTGGATTATAAGCCAAAGACAAAACGATATCAACCAGTTTATTCATTTTGGTAAAATCTCAACATATTAGGCCAAATTCAGGACCGCAGTCTGCAGACACCTTTTTAGAAATGCGCTCTTGAACAAATAGCCATGAGAATTCACTCCTCAAAATTCATTCAGTGGTGTGTAAAGACATTCATCTGTACAGGCTGTTAAGTAATTTTGACAATGTACTTTTAATGTGTGTTGAAAGCACAGCGCAATTCAGACATTCATATAGTTGGTGTTGTATTAAACAGTGATAAGCCTTTTTGTATTGCAAGTACTGAAAACTAATTTTTGATCCGCTTATTGCTAGATGGCGATAAATGTGTTTGGTCACATTTGTCACAGTATTTTGAAGATGTAACTGTAATTTATTTCTATAATTTATTTGTGAATGTGTCCTCTTTTGCAATGAGTCTTATTTTTATACTGAATTGTGTGCAATAAAGTTGTTGACTGTATCCCTTCAACAGAGCTTACTCCGCTCAATAACGTCTAATACGGAAAGTGGACTTTTTCCCCTTCAGGGCACAAGCTCCTAAACTTGCCATGTCTTGCAGGTGTGAAATGTGACCTAACCCCACCCTGACACACTATCCTGTAGAGGAAGTTATGGAGAACCCAGGAATAAACTGAAACTAGAGTCGTCACTTCCTATGCGAAAGAGCTTGGGACAGTTTCCCTCCAGACTCACCCCATCACAGATCCATCAGTTTGATAAGAATGCTCATTACGGGGGTTCATGATCCCCTGAATCAGCTAGCTGACGAGTAGAAAGGTCAGAATATAAATCAGTGTATATCAATAACCAATACAACAATATTATACCAAGAAAACTAGTGCCATTTATTTTGTAGCTATCCGTTATCTCAATCTAAACTGTTCCCATTTCATTACCAAAAGCAATCAATAACCAAATAGTTGAGAAAAATATAATGGGACTTCACATACCCTTTTCCTGATAAACTGAACTTCTGTATAATTAAATCACAAAAACGAAAACAACCTACATGTCCAATTCCTTTCAAGAAAATATGACAGCACAAAGCCGTTCCTGGTGAAGGCTTAAACATTTTTTAAGAAGAATATCTTACCTCTGCCTTGACTCCTGTTGGTTTCTGTCTATTCCACACCAGCGCACACACAGCCAGGGGGAAGGACGTTTCTTTAACCTCATCTATGGGGGTGGCCCACCACAGTACTTTCCCTGCCTCAGTATCTCCATGTCACTGACATCAATAACCCCCCTGCTTCACAACACATAAGGACTATAAACCAACTAGACGCAAATAACAAAATCAACAAGATACTTGTTGCTTAAGCTCTTACAATTAATTATTTCCAAAACCCCCAAAACAACTGGGGGAGAAAAGGATACTAGTGAAGAAGATTGAGTAGAAGAGTAGATCTAGAGGTTTGCATTTCCTGCCTTAATGTCACTGTGGCTCTCACTGTCCATTGGACATATGACAACTCCCTGATCACCAGCGATGAGAATGTGTCACTGCAGCCGATTCGTTTCTAAAGCATCATTATCAATGTGAGATGATTACCAATGTAATCATTCGTTGGGTACCAATGTGAAACACGTGCACTCTAACTGATGTATAATGACTATTCATTAACACCTACAGTAGTTAAAGGTACCCAACGAAACATGAATCAAAACAATCCGTTTTGTTTATTTTTTTAAAATTCCTCGATTATATGGTTCCTTGTAGTCTAACATGTTTAATCACTTGAATGTCTTTCCTACCTTGTAATTTCTTCACAAAACGATATTAAGCTGTTTTGAAAACAACAAAGATGTGTAAAACGTCACTATTATGTGCTCTGCGTATTGACGCAATGACATCTTACGCGATTTTCGGGGACCACCTCCTCAAATTTGCTCTAGAGCGCATACTAGTGGTCAAAAACTACATTGGGTACCTTTAAAACCATTCTAGCTACAAATTGAGTTGTTTTGGCACAGGGTGGGAACAGCCCTCTTTAACAGATACAGTATTACCCTCAAATAGCTATTTATCACCAGTGGGGAAGATGACTGCACACAAACAGCTAAAAGATACAAGCATGTTTCTGACTAACTATATCAGTGTAGGTGTGAAACAAGGACTTGATTGGTTAGATCAGTAGACAGATATATGTACAACTAAGCTTTAATTAGCAGCAGTGCCAGTGCCTGTGCTAGCCTAGCATGGTGGCTGCCTCTGTAGGGACATGGCAAGAATCTAAACTTGTGAAGAATGGCCTCAGTCATCATAGCTCGCCTCCGCTCTGCTGCCCATTAGTATTCAAGCTGTCACTCTTCCACTACACCATCCTACACAGCCACAGAAATCTCCAGAGCCAACACTGAAACAATGCATCAGAGATTGTGAACTGAAAGAGAGTGGAGACAAGAGGGCCAATGTGTAATGCTGATAATCATTTCATGTTTTTATGACTGGCTCGTCTGCTCTGGTGCTGAATTCATTTCTTTACTACAAAATATATCAGCATATGCCCATTCAATGGCGTTCATTCCTGGTTTCTGTGATAAATATATTGCTGTAACTAGGAAGAGGATGAATTATGTTCACACTGTACTATGACTTGAAAAGCCCAACCTGCTCCATTGTACTCAGTCCAAATACTGTACAGTGACACCAAGTGGACAGTACCTGCACCGAAAACCATGAGGCACAACAAAAACATGAGACTTGAACATACATTATGTAGAAAATACATTAAAACAGAATCCAGTAGAAAAGGTAGATTTGATCTCCCATTACAAATGTATACAAAAATACTGATTTAGCATATTGGTCCACAGTTGACAAACTTTACATAGGTTTCCTACAGGAATAAGTGTGTATTAAATTAGGTTTAAATCTCCTCTCTTACAAAGTGTGGTAAAACTATGAGGTAAACCCTCAGTATCTACAGCAGTTTACCAGAGGCCAATTAAGAAGCTATTAATTGGACCCTCAGACTTTAGTGAGTTTGTCAAAGTAGTCTTCCAGGATGCCTTCCACCTCCTCTTCTGTGTAGTCACACACCTGAAAGAGAGAGCTGTCGTGTGCCCCTCTGATCATGGCAGAAAGAGCTGGACCCGGAACAAGGCGAAACATTACATTAGGGCATGGGTCAGACGGGGTCAGAAAGCATAGGCGTGATCTGTTTTCATCAACACTGTGGTGAGATGTTATGTTAGGCCTACCTTTGCCAGAGGAAGGCCGGAACAGGCAGAGGATCTTCTTGTGCATGGTGATGGCTCTGCCCAGCTCATAGCCCACTCCCAGAGATGGTTGGGTCACCTCAGCTATAATCACTGATAACACATATAGGATGTTAACCCATGGTTAAGAAGCTACAACATTGCAGATTTTTTTTTAAGAGTCTACCTACCGATTGGGATTTTTTTCGCCGATTCCAATTTCCGAGAAATATAATTGACAGTATACACAAACATGTAGCTTTTCTTTAATGCAACTGAAATTTGGCATTCGTAGTATACAGTATGTTCATAATAAAACACTGACTAATAAATAACTTACATTTTCTCCAAAACTGCAACGCAAGTGATGTGAGCTGCCTCTCCTGGCCCTCTCCTGGCGGGGCTTTGAAGCTCCTTTATTTATCAGTTTTGGCACTTTTATTTATTTATCAAGATCAAGGTTCACAATTTGTCTCGCATGGGAGAAATCCAAGAACAAGAACATTGTTAAAAAGAAAAGCCAGTCAACATTTAATAAATTAATTGTTATCAAAGTCAATGTATAATTTGATATGTTAAGAAAATGTTAACTTTTGATTAAAAAATAAATAAAAGAATAATCGTGTTAAATAATCGTGATCTCAATATCAATCAAAATAATCGTGATTATGATTTTTGCCATAATCGAGCAGCCCTACTATCCGGGCCTGTCCTTGATTGGTTCAGGATGTACAGTATTTAACTGGCCGAGTTTTTTTCGTTGTCCTTGGTGACCACTGCTCAAAAAACACCACATGGCATGTGGGGTTCCACAAGGATCAATTCTAGGGCCCCTACTTTTCAGTCTGTACATGTTACCCTTAGGCAATGTCATGAGAAGGAATAACATTAGCTACCATATAGTGAACGATATATATAGTGAACGTTTTAGCAGACTTTTTAGTCTTCACTCATGGTAGCCAGGCTTCTGTGATGGTACAGGATATGATTATATCCCCAACTTTGACTCCTTCTAAAATAATTCTAGACTCTACAGAGCAGATGGTTTGCATCCAAATAGGATGGGAACAAAGCAGCTAATTGCCTATGAAGTGCACCACAGCATAACCCGAATCAGACCCCTGGGTCCCCCATTACTGTACTTAGCTCCTACAGTGTGGGTCCTGCTGTGTCCCCCATGACCCCTGTCCCTGTCTATACCCTCTCACCTGGCTCCCCCTGCTGGTCTGATGGCACACTGCATCAACCTATCCCAGATTCAGTTCTCCCCCTTAGTCCATCGACTTTTAAGAATCGAAAGGGTCTTGGAATAATTCATTTAAATATTAGTTTAATCGTATTGAAATTCATTCAGGTCTTTCTGCTCAAACTCGTTTCCTTGCCCTTCTGGCGCGATTATGTACATAGCGTGCGAGAACATGGATCTGTGCCTTGTTCTATGCAACTTATCAATTTGTCAAAAATGTTGATTATCTTTTTATGTAGGCCTATAATGTGTGCATACGACCTTGATGCAATTACACTTTTGTAGTTATATTTTCTACAATAAATGGAAAGAAAAGAACGTGTTGTTGCTCTGAGTGTTTACCTCGGGTGGGAATCAAACCCGGGTCACCCTGGGTGGGAATCAAACCTGGGTCTCCCGCGTGACAGACACCGTTTTGACCAGCTGCACCAATGAAAAGCTAGCCCTTTATAGTAGCATTTATACTGGGGCGAGAGCTACTCGAGGACTCACAAGAACCCACTTTCACTCGGTTACATATGCATGCTTTTATTTTAACCCAGCTCTAGCACACCTGCGTCAAGTTAGCAATGAATGACTTATGCAAGTCATAAGCAGACCAAAATTGTGTAGACCAGTGCTAGAGCAGCAACGCCTCCTGTGGTAGGGCTTTCAACTAACTAAACTTTACATAAAATGAGGCAGTAGTCAAATTATTTGGACTTTCTCACCATCAGATTGCACAAGCCATTCCAGGTCTCTGTCGTGGATCGCCTTCTCTCCGTCCAGCACTGCGTCCTCGCCTAAATCATCAAAGCACTTGAAATTATTCCCAGGCTTTTTCACTTCACGTCATATTTGGGGAGCAATGCGCCATGTAGCCAATGCATTTGAGGCCACTTTTCTGAGGGTTGCGTCCCACTGAGCAAAGACACGTCTAAAATACGTCTTTTAGATGTCTTTTTTGTCTTTTTCGGACGTCCAAAGACATCCAATTAGGAGCCAGAATGAATTTTTTTTAACGTTCAGATTTTGAACCCGTTCTGCACGTCCACAGACGTCTTAGAGGGGTCCAAGCCAGACGTGTGAATATAGAGGGGTCCATCAGACGAACACACGGGGTTCAGGACCGACGGACGTTATTAAGACATGATCTGAACGTCTCCCTGACGTTGCGTGTTTGCTGGGATGCAATAATCTATTTTCGAGTAACCCTACATGGGGTCGAACAGGGGTGTGTGCTGTGGTGTCAAAAAAAGTGGGTAAACTATAGGCTATTGTAGCAGAAATGTTACAGTTTTTACATTACGTAGTGGATAAAGAAGTGAGTAGCCTACTGTGGGTCCATGGATAAAGAATGGGCATAGGCTAGGTTACCCCATACCCTGCACTGCGGTCAAAGAAAAGGTAGTAAAGAAACCTATCCCTAACCACCACCAAATTATTAATCACCTTTTTCTGACAGATCACTGTGACTCACGTGCTCCGTTAAAACCTCTCCGTATTTCTCCAATTTACGCACAATTCTTTGATAAATAACTACATCCTGCCTACCTCCACGAATACTACCACAGAAGTAAATGCGCATGGCTAGTTAATGTTTCTGAGTCAGTCAGTAGGCCAACAAACAAAGTGCAGTAGAAATATACAAATTCAGACTGACTGGCACGGATATCTCTGCTACTCTGGTGCCTGTTGCTCCGTTCCCGCCAAAAGCTGATAGAATGGCAGGTAATTTCGTCTAGATTCAATCTGCCCACAGGACGGAAGTTGCGCCCAGTTTCGTCAATCCGCCAATTATTTTGCCTAAAGCCAGGGGTTATAATATATACGTATCAACCACAACACCAATACAGTAAAATGATGGTTATCGTAAAATTATTACAAAGTGAACATCTTAAAAGCAACTTCAAGTCCTCTGGGTAGATAGGACCTCGGCTCGACGGGCCATCTCGTGGGTTCATTCATGCAGACGATTAAAACAAAAAATATGAGCAAAATGTATTTGGTAAGATGAGAACGCTTGGCACTACCAGAACGATCTAAAATAAATCCAAGTCATTTTTTACGCAAAATTTGGGGTCATTTTACCGTGTCATGACGTCATTTCCACGAACTTCCGTTGCGTTTCCGTGACCGTGACGCAGGCAACCTGGAACCATAACAGCAGCTAGTGGTGATCTAAATTATCTGAGTATCCATACATTTTAAGGTAATAGAATAATATACATCTTCATTTCGTCGACATTATCTGACTATGATTCATTAGCTTGTATATGACTAATGAATCTAGTGATCTAGCTCGATTTTCTCCCTGTCTAAACTTTTAATGCTAGCTAGCACATCATTGACGCCGTTAGTGGACTTGGCTCTCCAGCAACAACATGGTTGACAGTGATGGTGGCAGCTAAAGCTTAGCCAGCTAATGGTTAGGTGCTTATGAACATAATTGCCACAATGACACTTGAGTAACGCTGTCCCAGCTGACCTTTCCTTGCCTCAGCAGACGTTAGCTTGCTAACGTAAGTTCTCTCTCTCTCTCTCTCTCTCTCTCTCTCTCTCTCTCTCTCTCTCTCTCTCTCTCTCTCTCTCTCTCTCTCTCTCTCTCTCTCTCTCTCTCTCTCTCTCTCTCTCTCTCTCTCTCTCTCTCTCTCTCTCTCTCTCTCTCTCTCTCTCTCTCTCTCTCAGCCAGAGCCTCTACCCGAGTCTGGCATTTGTGGATGGAAGTGGAGACAGCGTGTGAGATGGGTCCCGAGAGAATCTTACCAAACTCCGAGGATGAGCTGGGTCAGGAGCGGCCGTTGGACGGCTCGGTGCCCGAGGTCGGTGGAGAGTGGGGCGGAGAGGACATGGAAGAAGACGAAGGTGGTGTCGGAGCTGAGGAGGAGGACAACGGGGGCTACTACTACCAGCCTTTAAATCAAGACCCGGATGGACTAAGTGCTGTACCTGTGGACCAGCCTGAGGACACAGGTGCACATGCTGAACAGCTGCAGGAGGTTCAGGAGAGAATAGAGGTAGACTCTCAATCTAAATGAATGATGCTCAGTCTGAATACACCGAATGTCTCACTGTGAAACAATATGCATTAAGTCATGTGCTTTAAGGTTAGTTTTGACCCATTTTCCTGCCACAGTCAATGGGTCTTCACCTGCCTCAGCCCCCTCCTCCAGACAGCGACGAGGAGGAGGACCCAGTGGAGGCCGTCGCCCAGCTCAGCAGCGCCTCCATACCCATGGATGCAGGTGAGGACCCTCCATAGCCCTCTACCAGCATTAAACTCCACCCTTGGTCCCATCATCTACAACACCCTGTCATAATTACACATTAATGCTCATGACTGACCACCACAGTGCTGAGCAGCGCTTCTGAACAAGAATGGTTGATATTTGAATCCCTTCGAAATGATAAACCTTTACTCATATCTCATCACCCCTCTGCCCTTCCAGACCACGTGGAGCTGGTGAAGAGGACCATGGCGGCGGTGGCCCTGCCCTCCTTGGGCATCCCGGCCTGGGCCCAGGAGATCTCCGACGACCAGTGGAAGGACATGGTGCAGCAGACACTCCAGACCAGGCAGAGCTCCGCAGGCCTCAGGATACAACGCAAATAGAACTGAACTGAACTACAGCCCCATCTCCCATGTTCAACTGCACTCTACATTTTACCATCACACTTACCACCTGAGGAAGGAGCAGGTGGGGTTCTGAGTTTGTGTAAATTAACTTGTCTCTATTCATAAGAGATGTGAGATTGTCCACTGCAACCCCTCTTTGTCTATTCCCTTTTAGATTGAGATTATGTGTAAGTGAGTGACATCTGAAGTATAAGTGTATGCTACAAACAGATGTGGAGTTGTTTGTGGATTTGTATGTGACGGAGGTGTAATAGTGGAAGCAGCTTTCCCCTTTGTCTCGCAACAGAAGTTTTCTCATGAATGACACGGTTGTGTGGAATTTGTGGTAATGGGACATGGTGCCTGCGTGGAACAGAGGGGCTCTGCACATGAACCAGGATGTCACCAATTGGTAAACGCTTTCTACTATAGATCTAGGAATGTTCCAGTGAACAGCCACGTGTCACCTGTCCCAACGCCAGATTGCCTTTGTTTTATCTTGTTTTTAATGTGATTTTCCTATTGGCGATTACCTTTTTGACTATTGTAATATACTTGAATCACTGTCTTTGTTCATGTGTTTGTTTAACATAGAATCCCATCTTTTAAGTCCACGAGCAACAGTAGAAATATGTATGAGAACAATTCTGATATCAATGGATGGCAAAATGTCCACTTTATTTTTGGCTTTTTATTTTGTTCTGTACATACATGAACATCTGTACAAAATATGACTTTCATACTATGTAATGTTCTACCTAATTAAAGTACAACATATGTACATATGACGTGGAAAGCAGCTTGATTAGTGTCAGAACTGGACAGGGGGCATGGAGGGGGGTGGGGGATTGAGTGGAGAGACCCTTGGTTTCAAAATGTCCTCTTGGATTTACTTTTGGCTGCTGGACAAAATGAATACACGCCTGTTCTCATGTTATCACTCACCACCCAGCCAAGGTATGTGCAGTAGTCTCCGTGGTCTAGGACCCTTATTTCTCTCACTCCGCCTGGAATGTCAACAGCTCCTCTCAGGGCATGGTCAATAACAAGGCATGTGCCTGCTATAATTCATTCAGGCTCGAAAGTAAACCATTTGTGAAAAATATATATTTACCAGGCACACTAAAATGTTACATTTACAAACTTGGCAAATCCAATGCAACCAATAGGAGGTCATAGGATTTTTGTTGTTCAATGATAAAGTAGGATAGTTACTCTCCTCATTCATCAAGCATAAAACAACAGATTTGGGCATTTCCAGATTAGATCATTGTGTATAGCAGGCAGAACTCATAGATATCAATATTTCACTAAGGTAGGAATGAGCAAGTGTCTGTCCAGCAGCCCTAGAGGAGGGAGGTACTACTCCCCACCACTTGAATGAATGGTCAGTGATTAACAGAACAAAAGACCTAGCAGTATAACAGAATATGGAACAATGTGCAGCAAGTGGAGGGAAACAAACCAATCAAAACTGAGAGGGAGGGGTTGGCGTGAATGTTGAAGCGGTGAGGACATACAGGACAAGGGGGCGGCAGGGTGAGACCCTAAGCAATATACATTACAATATACAGTTCACAAATATTTGCAACAGTAACTGCAGGCAAACTTTACTTTTTCCCCTTATAATGTGCCTGAATAGTAAAGCGATTATCTTTTTTTTTCCATCTGTATATGGTCCTATAAGGAGGATTGTTTT
This sequence comes from Borostomias antarcticus, assembly GCF_949987555.1. Classification (NCBI taxonomy): domain Eukaryota; kingdom Metazoa; phylum Chordata; class Actinopteri; order Stomiiformes; family Stomiidae; genus Borostomias; species Borostomias antarcticus. The sequence continues at coordinate 9,548,241 of NC_140258.1, forward strand.
AGCGCACATTCATACACCGTGCAGGTGAATGAGTTTTTAGTTTCATCAGCACTAAAATATTGCTTAGGTGCTTGAAAGAAACTCAAGAGCACAGACTAGGACAGACCTATTCAGTCAAGCAGATTCAGACAAGTACAAAACAAGAGGATAGTTTGTAGAGATTCCCTACAACTGACCTAAAATAACCATTTCCTTTTTTGTACTGAGGTCAAATGAGAATAATCAAACCAATGAGGCAACAAGGAAAGGCTACAAAGGACAAATGGAAGCGGCAATATTACCATCAGTAGGACATTAACATTTATACATGAATATGGATTTGAAAGGAATGAATGAGTTGGGTAATAAACATGGCAATTAGAGTCTGCAGACACGCAGCACTGTAGATAAGCAACTTCATGTTTACCTTGAAGCAAACTGAAAAGAATGGAAGTACATCTGCAGCCTATGGTTGCCTTGACAACATAGCCACTTGAGAACAGAAAACCATCTGACTGGATCTTCTGAGGTCTCAATTTGACACAGTGACATGATTCACTTTGATCTACCCCTCTATCAAAAATACATTTTCTCATGGAACTCTTTTACAGCCAAGTTGAGATACTTTGTTCAAGACTTATTGTACAGACAATATGTACCGACATTCAGTGTTTTTGATTTTTTTCAAGTGCTTTAAGAGTGGACTGGTTTGGAGCTCACAGGGACATATGAAATACATTTGGCCATATCAGTTTAATGAACAACAAAACACTCAAAAACACCAGTCGAAACGGACCAGAACAGAAACGCACTCCTAGAACTTGTTCATGCGTGCAGCTGCATCTGCATCTGAGTGTACAGTGATTGTTTCTCATTGATTCGGACATGAACCAATTATCTAGGGATTTACAATCATGCCATTAGCATACTAATAACTGACAGGAAAAAATATTTTTTCAACAGACACTGTAAGGCCATGAGTTGAGGATGCAAAGTTGAGGACACACCTACTGGGCTACAAAGGAAGTCAATGGAGCACCCGCAAATGTGTTGAAAAACTATGATAAATGTGCTTTTCCGAGACGGGAAGCACAGGGTGTAATCTTACCAGTCTCAGTATGCACTCCTGTGAAATGTATTGCAATCCGAATATTTTTTCCTTATTTGGCTTGGCTTGGACATAAGCATTCCTCTGGCACATATTTTCACTGCTCCTACAGAGGACTATGTGCAATTCATGCCAAACACATACAAATATTCAGATTGTGATACATTTCACAGGAGCGCATACCGAGACTGGCAAGATTACACACTGTGCTTCCCGTCTCGGAAAAGCCCATTTATCATAGTTCTTCCAATACATTTACAGGTGCCCCATTGACTTCCATTGTAGCCCAGTGAGTCTGCAGAAAAACTGCAGCTAGCACAATACTGGAACAATCAGTGAAATTATGGTTTCTATGTTTCAGGTTCACAGTAGACAGACCACAAATAGAGCTAAATGTCCAAAAATAGCACACTACCTCTTTAAATGTGAGCAACCAAAATCATAAGAGGCTGACGTACAGTAAATAATTCATTAAGTTAAGAGAAAGATCGGCATCTTGATTTCTGTGCTCTTGTTCCTTTGACCTTGCCTCGTGAGACCGTCCTGATCTCGCAAGCTCACATTGTTTCTCACTCAGATCAGTCTGACCAGGCTCAACCTCAACACAAAATTTTACTTGGTGAGTATTTTTGAAAGTGCCTGCCCTTTTCCAAACAGTTTCCAATGACGCCTTCCAGGTGATCTTTGACCTGTGATCTTTGACCTGCTTTGGGAGCAAATTGTTCTGAACTGACGACAGAGCAGAGTGCTACCCCATATACAAGAAATATACACTCAGTTGCCACTTTCTTAGGTAATAGGTACACCTGCTCAAATAGCCTGCTCCTCCAAACAGCAAATCATGTGGCTGCAAGTCAATAAAGAATGTAGACATGATGACACCTCGCTAATGAGAGTGGTCAGAGGAGAAAGAATTTAGGCTGTTCTGGAAGCAAAAGGGTGTCCTACTCGATAGGTGTAACCAATAAAGTGGCCACTGAGTTTACATTCACTCTGCCTGTACACCAGCTAGCTAAAACAAACCACCTGCAAAACCATTCTAGCCCTCACATCAGTTAAACTGGGTGGAGCACCAATGAAAACGCTTACTGCCCCCTACAGGTGATGTTGGGGTAGTATTCTCTCAGCACAGGAAGAAACAAGGGTGGAGGAACTTGAAGACCATCTGAACAAGTTCTGAATCAAACAGAAATTAAATGAAACAAACATGCGTTACGGATGCGTACATTTAATACTATTTGTTGTGTGATTGTTGTCCACGTGCAACCTAATTCAGTTCAGCCCACTGTAGTCAAGTGTATGAGAGAAGGTGATTGTTTTGTGTGCGTGTGTGTGTGTTTGTGTGTGTGTGTTGCAGTCTGTGATGACTGGGTGGTCTGATGACAGGGCTCTCCAACAGAGGTGGGAGGCTGAGGGGCAGAGCAGATGACAGACGGCGGGCGATCAGGTGACTTGGAGATGGATGAGAGATGGGGGGGGGGGGTTAGGCGCAGAGGGTGCCATTGTTCCCTGGTCAGAGAGCTTCCTGATTGGCCGTCAAGTACTCCTCCGCTCTCTTGTGTGCCTCCAGGGCTTTTATAGTATACACGTCCTGCGGCAGCTCAGACTTCCGTCGCATCAAAGCCTTGTCCTTCTTAATCTCCTTCATCCCCTGGGGAACAGAACAGAGGCCAAACTGGTCATTTGAGGTCCATATCTAATATTGCTCTCAAACCTTATTAGCTGAAACTCTCCACTTGACTTCAGAGAACTATGATTTAGAAAAACAACTTTGTGTTTCTAAATGTATTGTGTACTGTAGTTGAGTATGAACCTGTAAATGTGCACAGATTGTGTAAACCTGTAGGTCTGTTGTATTGTACGTATCCTGAGGTGTGTGTAGACAGTGCACTGTGTGTGATGTGTAGACAGTGTGTTGTACCTGTGAGTGTAGATAGTGTGTTGTACCTGTGAATGAGTGTGTAGACAGTATGTTGTACCTATGTGTGAGTATATGTGTGTGTGTGTGTGTGTGTGTGAGTGAGTGAGTGAGTGAGTGAGTGAGTGAGTGAGTGAGTGAGTGAGTGAGTGAGTGAGTGAGTGTGTGTGTAGACGGTAGGCATGCACCTATCCGACCAGCATAGATCGGAATAGTACGGTTTTGCCCTTTAACTCGCGACCGGCCAATTTATTTTGTATTTTGACTACAACAACTTAAAGCGCACTAGAAGGCCTAGGTTATATGGCTTACTTCACCACAAAATGTATCTTAATGTAAGGGTTGAATAAACCATGTCCAACATCCTTTGCTTGACATTTTTACGGTTTAAAATTAGGACACACTACCTTCAGCAGTGTGAACCCAAATGAACCTCCTGTCCGGTAGCATTCCTTACAAGGAATTTCAAAACAAATGTCACGCTAAAAACAATTCTACATTTTAGCAGCTCAAGCTGCCTCTATTTATTTTTATTTTTTTACATAATTGCACAATTGATGGTTATCTATGCGTGTCATTTAACTCCATCTGTATCGGCCATCGTGGCTGCAAAAAAACGGCAATCGGGACCGGCCATACAAATTCATGATCAGTGTACCCCTAGTAGACACTGTATTGTACCTGTGTGAAAGTGTGTGTGTAAAGACAGTGTGTTGTACCTGTGAGTGTGTTGATATCTGTGTGGCCTCTGTCTCGACAGTCTTCTTCAGCAACTGAATGTCCTCAGCAGTAGGTGTCTCCGTCTCCATGGAGTACAGGGGCACCCCCGCACTCTCATTGTACATCATGTACTGCGCACGCACACACACACACACACACACACACACACACACATTAGTGGGTCTGAATGGACAAATAAACAGTGATGCCCCACAGACTTAAGAGCATAATCAGGCAGCCAAGTGAATGGAGTGATAAAAGAAACTAACCTCTTCTTGTGGGTGGAGACCAGGTCGGAGAGATACCTTAGTAATCTGCAGGGAAAGCAGAGGTTAGGACTCACACACACAGTAGCTACACAGACTGTCTCCTTAATTAAAACTGACTTTCTGTCCCTGAAGCAGTGAAACAAAATGACTTGACATCTAATTAATAAATGACGAAGTATAATTAATAAAAGCATGGCCTTGTTTCAAAACCCCCAAAGATCCCCACCTCCTCCTCATACTGAAAAGGCAAAGCATACAAAACTATGGTAGGCTTGAGGGATGGGATGTATTACATTATGGGATGTATTTGTACCATCAAGATAATTGACGAGGGGTATACAAATTCAGCAGTGTACATTTAACGTACAACACACTGGCTGAGTCTCTAAACGCTTCGCTCAGCTAGAGACTGAGGACTTTCATTGAGATTTCATTGCTTAAAGTGGGAGGAAACAATTTGAGAGTTTGAAGAAAAAAAAAGAAAGAAAAAAAAAGCATTGAAGAACCAATCCAATCTTCGCCAGGGACAGACAGCGTTAGCGGTCTGTTCTTCTGCATGATTTTCATATTGGGTTCTTTATGGGGGAAACCCTTGCAAACACGGGAAGAACGTGCAAAATCCACACAAAAAGGCCTGGAGACCTTCTTGCTGTGAGGCAACAGTGTCTATAAGACATGATTGTTGGCATCATGAGGATGTTACGTTACCTGGGGGTTCTGCTTGGCCAGCTCCTCTATCTTATGCCAGATCTCCTCACGCTCCTTCAGCTTGTACTTCTCTCTGGAAAAAATAGGCACAACACCAAATACTTCCTTTTAGACTTGTCCAGATCAAAAACCATCTGCCTTGCATTCCTCTAGGCCTGGCGACAGAATCAATAGTTCTGGATGGCGACAAGGGGTAACGATGACTTATAAGAGCAGAATAAAAATATCCCCTCTCTGAGCCTCACCAATGCATTGTGTTTGTGTGGCAACACTCACTTTTGTTTTTCTGCCTTGTACTGCTGAGTGCAGTCATCAAACAGTTTCTGGTTCATTTCCATGAAGAGCTTGAGAGCGTTGTAGATCAGACCGTGGATCGTTCTGTAACGGTTCAGGGGAAGGTCCATTGTATTACAATGCAGGAAGTAACATCACTGAAGCAAAACAAAAACAACGGTTCAGCCATGCTAGCCTATTGAGCTTAAACCTAGATGCTAATTTAGTTTAGCAAACCAGCCCTGTAACATTGTGTTTAAACAATGACTGTACAAACAAGTGCAAGTTCACAATAGCTGTGACCATGTACACACATGTGCAGACAATTATGTGGACCAAACAACAGCCAACGGATGGAGTGAACTATAGAGTTGCAGGCTAAAGCTAGAAAGGCATCAACACCTGTACTGAGGCACACCGGTGTGGCTAGGACAGTATATTGATTATTTTATTGACTGAAGAGCAGAGTAGTGTAATGCAGAGTAGTCAGGTCGTACTTGTTCCAGTGGCTCTTGGAGTTCTTGTATAGAGCCGGGAACATAATGGGGAGGATCTTGGCTGCGTTGTCGCTGATCAGACTCATGATGTACTCGTTGTTCCAGTAATACAGCGCCCTCTCAGCCACCTTTAAAACAAAACGGGACTAGTTAGTTAGCCTGCTGTCACAAACCTCATCTTGCTTTCCCACTGATTCATTCACTTCTTTATCCACTGATTCACTCACTTCTTTAACAAGACTGGTTAGTTATCCACTCATTCATTCACTTCTTTATACTCAAAATGAATCACTTCCAAACAAAAGCCCTCTTTTAAAGAAACATTACATGATGTGGCAACTCAAGTTAAATGTGTTGGCGAGCACACCTGGAAGTGTGGACTGGACACACACTTGGCCAGCTGTCTGAACAGCGGCTCCATGACCTTGACGAACTCCGAGGGCTCGATGACGTCCAGGATCTCCTCCAGCTCATTTAGGAACATCACCTCCTTTGGGCTGTGGGTCTTGGGCCAGAACTTCAGCAGGCCCATTATCACCTAGGAGTCAGTAGATAAAGCAATTGACTATTAAAAACATACCAAATTTGCACATTCAAATCCTGAAAGGGCTACAATAAAAGCTGGACGTCCATCTCTGGTAGGCTATATTCCGTATTGGGCAGCAGTTCAAAGCCTGTTGTTATACACCGAGTTCAATAGCCAAGCCAAACTTACCGGCTCAGTTAGACTGCTGTCCTTTTCCAAGAACTGCACCACACAATAGGCCAGCTGTGAGGGAGGCAGGGGGGCCAGGCGATGAGAGAGAGAACATCACAGCACCAACTAACAGAGGAGTCTGAGCCTCCACGCTGGGTGAGTGGGGCCTTTCAAACAGAGCTTGCTGTGCTAGAACGTACCTGTGGGTGGTAGACGCTAAGCGACTTGACTTTGTGGAGTGGCAGCAGCACGCGGATCAGGAACATTTTGTGCTCCTCTTTCAGTGGCAGGGCAAAACCGTTGATTATGCTGGGGAGAGGGACAGAGGGAAAGGATTTGCTGACACAAATAAGGTCAAATGATGAAAGATAAGCATGAGGGTACAGATGGTATTGCACTCACCTTCCTAAGATTTCTAAGAGTTCGGCGATTCCATTGTGATGCTCCGTTTCATATATAAACCTGCAATATAGTAAGACCAAGGTCTGTTGTCAATCAAATGGAAGTGAGTTTGGACATCGTGACAGGAATGGATAGATATCAATACAATCATCAACATTTCACAACCAGATGTATATTCTCTCATATGTCTATGATCCTAGGTAGTACAACATTATACATTGTGAATAAACACTGAAGATGGATAGATATAGGGGGAAAGGAGATCTCGGACAAAGCCTGTATCAGATATAGAACACGCCTACAAGAGGAATGAGTCTAACCTGTAGAAGATGTTGTTGATCTGTCGGCGGATGTAAGCCCTGAGGCCCAGGAACTTGCCATAGATCCTGTGGAGGATGGTCTTCAGGAAGTCCCGCTCCCTGGGGTCCTCACTGTCAAACAACTCCAGGAGCTGGAGATGGAGGCAGACATGATGATCAGGCAGCTTGAGCTCTTTTTTCAACATATCTGTAAGTAGGCTCTCTGGGAGCTGGCGGTAATTAATGCTGAAACAGTAACTTGGAATTTCATTATCAAGTGAAAAATAGTTATTTTATGATTGTTACAGTATTTGATCAGGTGGTTGGTAGAGAAAGGAATATACAAATGTTTTTGCTGATATTACTATCCACTGACAAATACTATGACCAAACGTTTAAATTGGATCATAGGCTTTGTTGTAATGATGTGATCATCTCTGAGCTTTGCCAGGATGTAATGCAGGGCCATGTGTGGTTGGAGCCAAGAGCAGCACTCAGAAGGTGAGTGGGCTGTTTCAAGTACTTATCAATATTCACTAAGCAGCGCAGACGGAAGCATGATCTCAGAGAGAGCAGAGTGATCCCTGCAAATTCTCTCATCTCTCTAGTCTTTCCCTGTGTGGGAGGGATATGTAAGCTAGGCGCTAGCGTTGCACAATAGTATATCCTTTCAGCATCATCATCGCAATGTGCACACATGCAATAATCACATTGCAGGATTTGCAAAAAAAATAAAAAGCACCTTAACACAAATTCAGGCACACAATTACACATTTACAAATCACACATTCAAAAACATGGCGCTATTTAAAACATCCCATAGGAGACGGTTGGTACTTACAGACAGTACAAACTTTTGGTCAATGTATTTTTTGGCTACATTAGGCTGGAAATCAGGCGACTCCAGGAATCGTAAGAAGAATTCATACACCAGCTGGAGATAACGGGGGGGAAAGACGACATTGAGAAGAAGGTTAGAATATGTTGAGGAAGAGACGACTGATGGGAGTCTACTAAACAGTATAAATATATGTGCATGCTGCAGATGGTACCTGTAGGTGGGGCCAGGCTGCCTCCAGTGTGGGCTCATCTTCCTCAGGGTCAAACTCCGCTCCCGTGGGGTTGGAGGATGGCGGTAGGGTCCTGAACAGGTTCACTGAAAACTGGTGGACAGAGCAGAGTAGAGGAGTCGGTCAAAAGAACAACACTCACTAGATAACAATTCCATTCTGTGAAATCACTTAAACAGGACCACCATCAAACTAGATATAGAACTAGATATGAAAAACACCAGATCAAAGACCTGACAAAGATGGCCTGTGTCTCATGTATTTACCTACATTCATATATAAGGGATGAAAATCCTAAAAACGGATAAAATAACCTCGGCGTGTATTTGATAACCAGATGCAGTTGGGACAAGCCTCTACACATTTACGGGATTTTCTCAATCTGAACCAGGCCCTTCAGTGAGGCCAGTGCGGCCCGGCTGTCTCTGCCACCAACCAGATCTGCAACTATAGCGGCATCCCTCCCTCCTGTCATGACAGCTGACGTGATGCTTCCGAGGCGGGCACCTGCGTCCTGCGTCTGCCTCAGGCTGCAGCCTGCAGCACACAGCCCCCTGGCACTGAGGAGAGGCTGGAAATAGCCTGGCCACAGCTCCCACACTACCGCCTCTCCACCATACACACCGAGAGGGAGAGCAAGCACTCAAAAAAACCATTTTGCCACCACCGGCAACGCACAACCAGTGCTCAAGACTATTTTGCCGCTACCGGCAACTTAATTAAGATGGATAACATTATCTGCAAGTATGTCTAAACTCCAAAACAAATCTCAGTTGCTTCGCCCGAGAGAACATTTCCCACTCTGCGCCGACATGGATAGGCATGGATAAGTTAAGCACAACAGAAAAAAGACCGACACCTCTCATGCATGCTCATGGTAATATTTTGGATAATCTTGACATTGATGCCCCAATGGGACCTTTATCAGTGCCAACCCAGCGAGAAAGACTACTTTTTTTTGGAGTTATCTGATGCAGGCAGCAGGTAAGAGTGTTTTGTTTTTGTGCGTATGCAGCAGGCATCGTCTTTGGAGATCGGGCTTTATATGCTGCCGTTGGGCAGCCAGCATGCATTTGTTTAAGAGTTGGGTTTTGGCTGTGATCTAGGCTATGTTACATCCATGGTGCTGCCGCTGTGCGGTACAGTTTATTAGTGCCATTGTGACAGCGTAGGCCAGCATAGCAGTCACAGCCTTTTTTTCAGCAACCGCTGTTCAAAATACGTTCACTCAGCTATGCAAATTGGTGCATAAAAATTCACCAGAATGCAGGAAACTCCAGTCTGAAATTCAAAATTTCCAGGGGGAGGACCCCCAGACTCCCCGCTTAATAGTGTCCCCGCACTACGTGGTTCAATCCGGCGCGCCTGGTTCCAATGCCCTCACCAACCCCCCCACCCTGAGTGCTGTGTGGTGTCCAAGCAGTACCACACCGAGGGAGGGGGGGGGTTACAATGCGAGGGCCTTGACAGCCTTTTTAAACTCAACCTCTCCTTCTCTCCAACATGTCATTAGCTCATTAGAGGTGGTTCTAGAAAGAGTGAGAGGGAAGTAGAGATCGGGATCATGCAGGAAGACTGCCTCTCACAGAGCTGTCCGTCACCCTGGCAGATAAAGAGGGGGACTTTACACGCCTTATTCAGCTCATGCTTCAGCTGTTGTGACACAACAGATAGTCCACATCCCCATTGGATCCTGTTGGTCACGGACACCATGATTACAGGTGAACAGACACTGTTCCTGGCCTGACCTGCTGTGGCCAGGAACAACAACTGTGTGTGTGTGTGTGTGTGTGTGTGTGTGTGTGTGTAAAATGGACTGCACTTATATAGTGCTTTTTCACCTTAGCGGCACTCAAAGCGCTTTACAATGGCCTCTCATTCACCCATTCACACACATTCACACACCAATGGCGGTAGCTGCCATGCAAGGTGCTAACCGGCTCATTAGGAGCAATTTGGGGTTAGGTGTCTTGCTTGCTTGTGTGTGTGTGTGTGTGTGTGTGTGTGTGTGTGTGTGTGTGTGTGTGTGTGTGAGTGCGTGCGCGCCTATGTACGGACATGATGTTCTCACCATGATAACAGCCTCTGGGTAGATGGACTCCGTGACCACATCGCGGTTGTGTGTGATGTACTCCACCATCTCATTCAGGCCAGCTCGCTTCACCTCCTTGTACTTCAGGTCACTCAGGGGGTCAGTGACAAAGTCAAAGAGCACGCAGCACTGTCGCAGCTTCTGCACAAACAACTCCTCCCGGTCAATAGGGGGCGCATCTGAGGAGAGAAGGAAAAAGAGAGAGAGAGGGAGAGGATGGGGTGAAAGAGAAATAATGGAGAGGGTGGGAGAGATGAGTAAGATGTTAATGTGCAATTACTTCAGAGATTAAGAGATAAATATATCAAATATATCACACACTAAAACCGGGATTTTAAATTAAGTGGTAGATTTATATTGCACCAATAACATAAAATCTAGTATAAGAAATGGTTGAACTACCACTGCTAGAGAGAGTTAGCATTCAGAGAGACTCCTTTATGCCCTTTCATTATGGAATGCCACTTAAGTTAATATAAAATAAACTAAAGGGGCTTGAACTCAGAGGTAGCCTACAGAATGCATCGCTTCAACTATCCACACGAATGAGAAATATAACGTTATGGTGCATTCCATTTGTCTCGGGAGGTGCAAGTGGGAACTGGCAATGGTCACTCCCGAGGTGAGCGTTCCAGTTGCAACAGCTGATCTCCTTATCAACAGCTAACTAGTAGCTCTAGCCTGAGTTAGCAAACAAGTTGATAACGCACTAAGTGGTATTGTGCGCACAAAACACCATAATCAGCAATAGCTTTAGCAGCTTGTTTGTCGCTCTCTACACTGAAGCCAGTAGTCTCGTCAGGCATGGCGAGATTTTGTTCAGGTGTCTGAGAAACAAGAGCTATGCAAATTACCTTGGCTCATCGTATTGGTTGCAGCGTGGGCTTAATCCGCGCTTGTTTTTCTGTAGCAGAGCCAGACAGTGGTCAACAAAGACGCAATTTTCCCAGAATGGCTCAATAACTTATCCCACTCAATTTATCATAGCAATATAGCAATATGTAAATGTTTAAATGAAATCTTATATACGGCAAAGTTTATATAAGATTTAAAATCTAAAAAGTTACACTTTAAAATGATGCCATTTACAATACGAGATAGAAAGGGGAATGGTTTTGGAATGAGACAGTTGGTATGAGACAAGATGAACAAAACAAGATAAGAAAGATCATGGTCAAGGACAGGGAGGTGAGGGTGGATCCATAGCGCACAAAATCAAGGAGCTGAGTGGAAGAGAGAGAGAAAGAAAGAAAAAGAAAGAGACAAAGACTAGAAACTGGGTCACAGACGAAGGCTCCAGTGAATCCATGTTTAAAGGGAAGCTCGGAGAAGGACACAGACGTCTCCATTGTCCTAGACACAGCCGTATCATTACATGATGCCTCTGCATTACGTTTCCATGGAACACACAACACTATTCCATTGAGCTGTTTTGGGACCCGTTTGCAATAGTTTTAGCACAATGGTTGTTCAAATGCATGTGGGATAGTTTGGAACTAGGACAGTGTTACAGCATGTTTTCTCTGACTACTGTATACCAGGCCTTATCGTACAGTGCCTGCCCCGCCCCCACACAAAACCGACACTTTGACACCACACAGTCAAATTTCTCATGAGGGGCCTATTTGATTATCTCAATGTTGTCACACTGGCGGACAGACCGACACACCTTTACTGACCGACCAACCAACGCACATGACTTGTCCTTCAAACAATTACAATACAGTATACACCTTGTATGAAGTAACCCTTTAAAGTGAGCAGCTCAAAGATTGTTTTAACAACAAAGCCTTGAATTTGTCATTCAGCTTTTCTAAAAGAATGCTGGATTAAAATGGATGGGGTCTATGCGTCGGCTCTCTACTACTTCTGCCTGTCGCTATTCCAACAGGAACGTAAGCTGCTTAGTGGTATAATCACAGCAAACAAAATCAGCACGCTCATGACCTCCCTCCCCTCTGCATAACCACTGGCTCGAGTTTCAACCATCTCACTCCCAGGGCCACAGAGCCACGACATTAAGAAAGATTATCTTAATTCTACTCCAATCTCTTTGCCCTCACTCTTCTACTTATTTTTGGATAGTGACGGGAATCGCCCATGTTGAGTTAATTGTGGCAATCACTGGCGAGAAGAAAAGGGAAGGAAAGGAAAAACAAGTGAAAACAATTCACCTTTGCACATAGCGTCAGTCATATGACCCCAGGTGGAGGCTCTCTTATTAGGCAAAGGACTGAGTGGAGTGGATGCATATGACATGTGTGCTGTGAGGCGACACACAGGCTGGATTTGTGATACAGCGCTATGCTCCTGAGGACTTAAAAGATGAGGAATGGCATGTGAAGTGGCATTGGACAGTGTCCAGTGAAACTAACTATTGGTGACAACTTGAGTATCTTATGAAGAGACATTTTGCTGGTTCCAAATCCCACCAACACTTTGCCCATTATACAGATCTGATGGGATTTTATAGGAATAAGCAATGTGGCAATTGCTCCAACTTGTCACGATTTGTTTCCATTCATCCTAATTCAGGCACGTCTCCCTAAGTCTAGCACTAGGCGGTTAACTTTGCAACTTGGCTGAAAAGACCATTCTGCCATTCTGCTGGTTCTACCTACATCTCTCCTCTCCTTTCTGGTGGAAGCAGAGAGGTCTCCGCTGACCCACTGCCCTCTGTTCTCCCTGCACCCACCAGAAAACGCGGGGGAGGAAAACAGCAGTACTGAATGTCCTGAATGACTCACACTTACAATACAGCAGCTGCAGCTAGAGCTCCTCCACGTAGAACCTAGAACCTAGAACCTCCGTGGAGCATCACTATCTGAATTCAAGCAGCATGCACATCAGACCCAGTGTTTGAAAATCCCTATCAGGAGAACTTTACCTATTCAAGAAGGCAAATTGATTTAGATTTCATGTTGGTCATGTGTTGACATCACTGAGGGAAGGAGCAAAGTAGCCATCGCATAAGCTCAAAGTGGGGTTTCTTCTGTTTAAAACCATGTGGCCTAGCATTTGAAAAGAACCACATCTTTCAGCACAACAGAACAAGATGTGAACATTCTATTAATATTGACTCTAGTTCAGTTTCAGCACCCCCGCCCCCCCCCCCTCCAACAGCACGGGGCCAGAGCCATTCAGTTGACCTGTCTTAAGACCCAGCCTTCACCCTTAGAGGCACCATTACTCCACAGAGCCCCATTTCCCCAGGCAGTGATGCACTCATTTTAACAGACTTCTATTATCTCTTTCATATTATGACAAAGATTCAAAAAGACACCACACAAGGGGCTCTTTGTACGGGCCGGTTAGAATAGAACTCTGAATTAGGGTTAACTCTGCCGGCATACCTAGGCTATAGTAGGTTGGCATTACTGCAAATCTTGAGGGAACTCAGTCTAGCTGTCGATGTGTGGAAAAACAAGTGTTTGATAAAAGAAAATCGGTTGATTCTGAAAGGGAATGGTCTCTCACTCTGGGAAGCAACCGTGCCAGACTGGCATTGTAGCAGCTATTGAACATGCCTCTGTTAAGAGCACAGCTGTGGATGTGATGTACACACACAGAGGCATGTTCACACACACAGTCAATAAGGGAGGGAGGCTACCCAAGCAAAAACACACTCTCTCTCTCTCTCTCTCTCACACACACACACACACACACACACACACACACACACACCACACACTTGACCCGCTAGCAGCTGAGTGTTAGGGTTCTCTGGGAGGACAGTCCACCATCACTGATCCTTGTCAGACCCTAGTCTTACCCTGCCCCAATATGATCCTGTCAAAGCTGCGTGCTAGTCCAGCAACAACGAATGCCATTAGTTATCTACAAGTGATGAGACTCAAATCCAGAAAGCACTTTGAATCAACATCTCAAAGGTTATTTTACCTGCTAGCCATTACTTTAATATCCCATGTTATTCTGAAAAAAACAAAAAAAACATACTTGGTATCCCACAGTGTGTTCAAATGGGTTAATCCCATTTCCCAGGATATTCTCATTTTAACATTCCCTGAAAACTGAGCTGCTGCCAGGGTCGTGGGGTCACATACCCAAGACACTGGGCAGAATGTGCTGATCACAAGCGGGCACAGACGGACGCACGCATGCACACACACACAAACAAAAACACCACAGCTCTGATGCTTTGGGACTGTCTGTACAGTATACTGTACATACTGTACAGTCCTGATCCAAATCTTATGTTTATGTCTTGGAGGAACAGCAGAAAACACTGTACTTCTGTGTTTAATGACCGAGCTGTAATACTGTAGTATAGTAGGAATAACTGTTGGCTGGGAATGTCTGCATGAGGCAAGTACTTGTATTTAGTAGCACAAAGCCAGCAACATCATACTGTACCTTAGCCAGTGTATTCAATCCCGATCGTTTGACTTAGTGACTTCTGTATAAGATGAATATAGTCATAGAAGTAAAACAAGGAAGAAGAAGAAGTAAAACAAGGAAGAAGTAAAACAAGGAAGAAGAAGAGGAAGAAGTAAAACAAGGAAGAAGAAGAGAAAGAAGTAAAACAAGGAAGAAGAAGAAGTAAAACAAGGAAGAAGAAGAAGTAAAACAAGGAAGAAGAAGAAGAAGTAGTAAAACAAGGAAGAAGAAGAAGTAAAACAAGGAAGAAGAAGAAGTAAAACAAGGAAGAAGAAGAAGTAAAACAAGGAAGAAGGAGAAGTAAAACAAGGAAGAAGAAGAAGTAAAACAAGGAAGAAGAAGAAGTAAAACAAGGAAGAAGAGAAAGAGGTAAAACAAGGAAGAAGAGAAAGAGGTAAAACAAGGAAGAAGAAGTAAAACAAGGAAGAAGAAGAAGAAGTAGAAGTAAAACAAGGAAGAAGAATAAGTAGTAAAACAAGGAAGAAGAAGAAGTAAAACAAGGAAGAAGAAGAAGTAAAACAAGGAAGAAGAAGTAAAACAAGGAAGAAGAAGAAGTAGTAAAACGAAGAAGTAAAACAAAGAAGAAGAAGTAAAACGAAGAAGAAGAAGTAAAACGAAGAAGAAGTAGTAAAACGAAGAAGAAGAAGAAGAAGAAGAAGAAGAAGGTCCCATTCTTTCTTAAGGAACTGGAAACACTTTGTGGACTATAACAAAGACAGAGACAAAGGAATGTTTTGGATTCAGTGCAAAGACCTCTTTTTTTACTGAGCACCCTGGAGACCCTAATCTGTCTGCATGGTGTGTTGTGGCGAGGCAACGCTGTCCTACTTAGTGCAGGCACTTGCACTGCTGATCCAATTACTGCCTTGGATCACTCGTCCTGCCTGGCCAGACAAGGGAGGACTCTCAATGAGGGAGAAATAAATGAGGAGAGCATCAAGCAGAACAGTAGGGTAGGGTTAGAGCGGTGGGGTAGGGTTAAAACAGCTGCTTAGGGTTAGAACAGTAGGGTAGGGTTAGGGTTAGAACAGTAGAGTTACAAACTTAGGGCAAGATCACTGGGGCGGCACGTAGCTCAGGAGGTAGAGCGCCCGGCTGGGGATCGCAAGGTCCCCGGTTCGATCCCTGCATCCGGAGTGTGTGATTGCTCAGGTGCAGTAACTAGTACTGTCGCCTCACAGCAAAGTCCCTAGCCCTGGTCTACTCGACCAGTGAATATTGCACACTGATGTGGTGTCGCAGCGCTCACACCGGCCTCATCGATCCGCCTATCAACAATGCGCCTTGCGCATTCTGACAGGATGCCTGCGTCCCACTCCTGTGGACAACCTTATTATAAGTATATATTTTAGCATGTTGTCAGTGGATAATCTGTCAAGCAGGTGATACAAGTTGCACTGTAACTCAGTGGCTTGGGAAGCAGCTATGGGGAGGGCAGATTGAAGCTAGCTGGCTGGTAGTTACCTTTAAGGGCAGGCAGCTTCTGCAACTCGCGGTTTTTGGTGAGGTTGAATCGTGATGAGCTTTGGCGTCGCTCTTTCTTGACAATCTGGGGACCGCCGGAGTATTTTATCTTGTTGAGCTGAGTGGGTGGTGGGGTGCTGTTGCTGGGACGCTTGCTGGCAGTCTGCTGCTGTTGGGCCTATGGAGAGAACATAGAAGAAGAGTAGAACCCGCACACCATATCCTTGTCACGACTCTTTATTGGTAAAAAACAAACGTTTTCAATGCTACTGCATCTTCGTCAGGTTCTCTCTATGGAGAAAACATACACATATGAACACACACCAACATTTTCATTAAGACCCACTAGGAAAATTCAATGCAATGTAGAATCTGTAGTTCACATGATCCGAACACATCAATTTAAAACCATTACACCACGATGATATGCTTATCTGAGCCCTGGTCATTAGCTAACCCAGCCCCCTTGCCATTAATGTCCAATTATTCCCTACTAACTGTTGAGGATTCATCGCACAACTCTGTTGGTCGGCGATGCGAAGGACAGAGACAATTCCTTGACTCTCTCAGCTCATGACCGTAATTCCGACAAGAGGCATTATTGCTGTAGCGCGACAAACCCTCCAGCCGAAATTAAACTAACCATCCTCAGGGAGCTTTGGCCCAGTATGCCACCCCCTTTGAGATCTGTACATACTCGGACCTGGCGAGACCAGGGCATGAACCCCAGTCCCCAGCGGGCAGCTGCACTGAAACAAAACATTAGACCACTACACCACAGCAGAACCCTTAAGTTTAACACTCAGTAAAATCACATCACAAGGTTTCTCTTTTCACAGTACATCCATCTCACAGCTCCAGAATGACTTCCTGCATTATAATGTACTGCATAGTGACTTTCACAGACAGATTTCACAGATACCATGCAGGAAGCAGCAAATGACACCTTATACTGTCTTATTATCTAATGACGCCAATACCTTCTCCTTTTAAGTAGACCGAACAGAGAGAGAACGGGGGTGGGGGCTAGGAAATCCTGAATGTATGACTGGTCATGTTGCTACAGTATGAATAAAAGTGTGTCAAAAAAGACTCTTGGGAGCAGTTTGTATACTGTGCCACAAACACTAAAGCCCACCCAAGGCACAACTCGACTTCAAAAAGCAAGTAAAATACAACAACAGTATCAGGGTGTTTATACCATAACTAGCCGGTAGCTTTTTCAAGGAATTAAAAAAAAAAAAAAAAAAGGTCATGCTGTATTTCCACAGAGAAAATAGGTCCCCACAAAGTAAAGGATTCAACAATAGTTTGACTTAAAATGCTATGGTATGCACAGCACACTGGAGTGTTTAAGTGAGTTTGGTCAAAAGTCTTAAAGGAGGCTCCATGTCCAAAATTCTGAACTATCCCGTCCATGGCTCTGTGCATCATCCCAAAGGACAAGAAAGAATTCTGTGAGATTTGTAAGCTTTTCGGACGTTCAACATCATGGACCATAAGAAGTTCTCTATTTCATAAAAGAAAAATTCCCATCCATGATGCCTAGGTAAGGCAAGGCAAGTTTATTTATATAGCACATTTCAGCCACAGGGCAATTCAAGGTGCTTTACATGAGACATTAAAGGTAGGTGAAGTCCTGTCATAATCTCCTTGACAATCTCCTTGCCATTGGATGCAGCTGCTCTTCTTTATTACTGAATTATTTACAGCCATCATGTGGTCCATAGTGACTGGCTGGCAGGCTGGATATCAACCGGACACCGACAAGCTCATCTTTGTGCTTCATTCTGAATCAAGTATGCATGAGCGTCACTATGCATCCCCCAGGAAAAACCACAGCAGCTATGCTTCAATTCTAAGGCAGTTAAGATGAGGCTTAACTGTCGGTTCTCTGTATTAGACACATATATCAACTCCATTTCTGGACTGGTCACTTTAAAGACCTAATGTCCCATGAGTCAGCTGTCCTCCCCTGAACATCAAGCTAAATCTGCTTTACTTTCCTGCCTTGACGTTTTCACCATTATTACTTCTCAATCTGCTAATAGCATTTGGTCTTACTTTTTGAAAATAAAATGTGCAAATGTATTTTCAAATTACATAAAACAAACATAAATACAAAATCCACATATTAACACACCTGATGCATGCTTTTAAAACACCTGATGCATGCTTTTAAAACAGTATTTCCCCCAATTTTTTTTTTTCATCTTTCCCACCCTTATTTGTCACTGACCCAGACACATGCTTGGGCCTGCGCAAGGCATGGCAGCTATGGCCTGAATAGACCATTTGCATGACCGAGCCAGACTCAAAATAGACCTGATCAATAGTATCTCACCCTGCACAACATCAAACCCCAAGCACCCTGCCACCATACTCGTCAATACCACTCTCTGAACAGTGGGATATCTGGAAAGCACAAATGTTATCATTTGTTAAGGTACACTAAAGTGTAAGCCAGAGGTTAAACTAAACTCAATGACTGATGGGAGTGTGTCCAACAAGAAAAGCCAAGACATTGCAATGCAATGTTATGCAACATGCCACTGCTAAGTATAGGGCATACTGAGTGAAACAAGCCCTCGTGAGTCCCAAGTAAATGTGAATAGTGAATTGTTGGTTGAACTCACTACCCCAGTATAAATAGCGTCCACCCACGGCAATGAAGAGCTAGCTTTTTATCGGCCTAGCTGGTTAAAACTGTCTGTCCCGCAGTAACCCCGGTTTCGAATCCCACCCTTGGCATGCCGAAACATATAGATTATACATTTACAGTAGCTACCTATCCAAAGCCATCTAATTTCCATTTCTATCAGGTGTCTATCGGGTGTCTGTGGGATAAACTCACAACCACACACCAAGGGACGGTCATGTTCTTTTTTGAGCCAAGTGAGAAGCTGGCAGTTTGACCAAAAAAAGTATAAATGTCACAGCTAGATATTTACACTGTAGGAATCATGCATAAACATATTAGTAGACCTACATACTGTGATGGGAATGAGTTGTGGGACTCTGGACTGAGCATGGATTCACTGATTGACTGATTTTATTGGATTGAACACAGGTGGGACTAATTGAGATGCTTACAAAAGACTGGTCAGATGAGATGCAAACAAGAAGAAACAGTAACAGCTACAAATTAAAAAATATTGTTAAAAACCATGTGACAGCACAATGGAGAAGACATTAGCTTTTTTATTCTAAAATCCCCTGGGCTTGAACTCTTGTTGAGTGACCTGCCATGTGAGAAGCCATAGATGGTTTCACACTGACAAACATCACAAGGGTTGCATGTAAATGTCACAGCTGCATGTAATATGGAGGTTTCAGCAGTTTCCACAAAATGTTTGTTAAAATAAGGGTACCACGAGTATCTGGAACAAACTTCCAGAAAACTGCAGGTCTGCTGCAACTCTCAGTTCTTTTAAATCAAGACTGAAGACTTTTATTTTCACCGCTGCTTTTTATTGAATCAAATAATTATTCATGCATACACTGCAATGTAACTTTTATTCCTGTGTATTTTATTTTTCCTGCATTTTGTTTTAATTGTCCTTTTTTTGCATTTCATTTTATATGACCTTTAATGTCTTTCTTGCACTTTGTCTTGATGCTTTTAATGTCTCATGTAAAGCACTTTGAATTGCCTTGTTGCTGAAATGTGCTATACAAATAAACTTGCCTTGCCTTGCCTAGGGATGGGTTTCGGGAACCGGTATTTTGTGGTAGCGGTACGTCATTGGGTCAGTACCAAAATATCGATAAGCTTGTGGACAAACGGTGCTGCTATCGGTATGTATTTAACACGTTTGTTTCATAAATCCAAGGAGCTGTGTTCGTTTCATAAATCATCCAACGCAGCTGCAATCGTCCCCTAATGATGACGAAGCTGCCGGTGACAGGTGATGATTAGGGCTGTTGCGGTTTGTGGTTAACCGCACAACTGCGGTCCTGTGAAGCAGACCGCGGCACTTTACAGATGTTTACGTCTACCGCGGTCACTAAGGTTTTTTCATTTTATTAGGCCTATGTTCCATGGGGCTTTCGAAAAGGCATATCTCATGCCACATTTGAGCTACAGTCATGAACCTTTGAACGTCTGTAGGCTACATATTGGCAAAAGTTGTGCCGCCATGTAGGATTATACGACAAACATTTAAAATCTATCTCCTCCTAGGAAATGTCACCAGTTTACATGACCTGAGGTATACACAATCTAGGGTCCAATATCTAAAATTCCATCTTTGCAAAAGTTTGAAAAGTCAGAGCCACTGTGAGCCAATGAAGATTGCAGTTGATGTGACTTTTCACATATAGGCTTATAACTTCTGAACGGTTGAACCAAACACCACAAATGTTTCATCAGACATACAGGGAGCCTAATTGTCTTTGATGCCCTCGTTGCACTATCTGCTTGGCCCCCATATCGCTGCTTGCAGCTATAATCTTAATGTTTTTTCTGTAAACAAAACAACCATGGTGAATTACATGCAATATTGAAGTACATTTTGACTATGCAAATGTTTCAAGATAATCAAAGGGTAAGCCTATTGTGGGATCCTCTGCCATGATGAGTCATATTGCCCAAGCCTTTATGAAATTCGGAATTTAGCATTATAAGCCATGTTATAAGGTTATTTACGATCGTATACAATGGCCAATATCAAAGTTTTGTCAAATGGTGCACTCTCGAGATATAGCCCGTTGCCACTAACACACTCAATGGATCCACAGGTGCACAGAAAAAAATCCTCAAAAACACCATAAACTCTCCTTTTCAAAGACAGTAAAATCACCGAGTAGTCAATGGTGGCCATTGATGTTTTGACAAAAAAAATCCCCACAAAGTATGCTTCCCATCGGGCTTATTGATCTTATTATATCCATTGATTTGTATTGACAACAAAGCCACAGATGTTTAGATTCCGCCGCGTCCCATATCTGTTTTGATCAACAGACACTTCTACCCAACACTATCAATGAAATACCAGCTGCAAAGCAATCCTAGGCTTCTCGACTTGTTGTTGTTGCTGTTGTTGTTGTTGTAGTTGTTGTGCAGAATTGTGACCCAGAAGCAGCTCTTCTTCTACGGTAGCATACAAACGTATGTACTGCGAGTGAAAATAGTTCTATGCTAAATGATAAATAAAATCCGATCGGAAGCATGTTTTGTGGCGATTTTTTGCCGTAACATCCACGGGCACCGAAAACAAGAGTTTATGGTGTTTTTGAGGCATTGTGTCTATGCACCTATGGGTCCATTGAGTGTGTTAGTGGCGACAGGATATATTTTGAGTGCACCGTTTGATGAAACTTTCAGACATTGTATATGATCGTAAATAGCCTTATAAATAACCTTATAACATGGTTTATAATGCTAAACTCCGAACCTGTCCTTTAACTAAACTACACAAGACCAAGGGCATAGGCTGAATCAAGTAGCATGTCATTAATCTTGTCACTCAAATTATTATGTTTCCATTAAGTCCTTCACACATGGCAACTAGCAAATTGTGGTAGTTCTTGGGACATCAACATGTTTTAGACAATTCAGTGGTGCTAGTTGGCGAGATATTAAACCAAATGATAATGACAAAAATAAAAAAGTATAGAGTGAGTGAAAATGCATGTACAAATAGTCCACCTCCAGCTTGTACATTGACAGTGGGACTCTTTATGGGCAGTGAATGAGGTAACAGGAGTGCAAAGTGAGAGCCCCGCTGCATAATAGAGAGGTCTGTACACAAGAGAACAGCCTGCTGCTCCTTTCCTGATAAAACACCTGGAGTCTGCATCCAAGCACCAAAATGGGCCTCCTGAACAATGTTCCCCTGGAGCTGATTGAAACCAACTAGCAGGCCTGCATGGCTCAATATATATATATGTCTCCATAAACGAGGGGCCTAGCATTACACTTGTACAGTAGCTACAACATATTTAACTGTACTGTTAACTGTACAAGCGTAAACCTGAAACCTGAAATCTGGGCGCAATGGATGAACTACAAGGGTAACAAAGCTGTGGTCATTTTGTCTTGTCACACTTAACTCTAATATTGACTATAATGAAAACACCATTAGAAAAATCTCTCTTACCTCATCTGAATTTTCAGATCCAGTCTCTTTCCCACTGCTGGCATTACTATTTTTAGTGGTGCTTTTGGCAGATTTGGTTGGCTCCTGTAAATGAAGCCACATCTTGTGTAAATTCTGTCATATAATTAACAAGCATCATACATTTTCCATTTTGTTGAGTTTTTGCACAGGCCCTGTTTGTGCTTCAGAGAAGCTTGCTAAAGTGTATTTCTGTAATCAGAATTGTACACCTAGGCTACTTGTGAAATACAATATTCGTTTTGAAAGACAAGTCTACTGCAATAAATATAAGTGCGAGGCATCATCGCCTAAGAATCTACAGACACATTCTACGGGCCACATTATCCTCCTTCGTCTTTGCATACAGTAGGCTATATTGTATGGTGTCTTTTTCCTTGACCTGCAGTTGTAACCTACTGTATGTCAAACTCAAATTGATAATGCATTTATGTAACAAAATGTTGCTAGTTACACGCTTAACCTAGCTGTCAACTCCGCGCAAAAAGGCTTGCTTTAACATTCTGAGAGCAAAGAGACAGATCGATGCCTAAGATTCATTAAGATGAACATTGTTTCTATAAATACGAGCATTTCTTTGATAGGCTAAATCTTATTTGAGATAGCTAATGCTATATATTCATTATTTAAAGTGCATCGTTTGCCTATCTAGCACATTACACAAATTATGTTCAATCTCAAAATGTCAAACGCAGTCGTAGGCTATACATTGTTACAATTACATTCGTTGCCTGCTGATGGATATTTGGTTTGTAATTGTAGCTATAGCTATCTTACACTGTGCTAACGTTAGGCCTCTGGATACTAACACAGATTAGAGTTGGAAAATTTAAACCATATATCATAATAAGGCAGGCGTCTAATAAACATCTGGCTAAACAAACACGACGTATTGCTATTATTTAGCAAATATTACCTTTTCCTTTTTAGTTTTATTCGGCATTTTGTGGCTGTTGGTATTTTTCACGGTGACTCCGTGACAGACTTCTCCTGGACTCGATTGCTGCCACTCGGTTACCTTCAGCTCCCTGCGCCCCTCTAGGCCGGGGCAAGGGGATTGGACACGGACGCGTAATCCTGCCCAGTGACGGACCACTGTGATTTTGCCACTGGATACTTCAAGAAGGGGCGGGTCGACTGTAGAACAGGGTGGAGGTGCTGAAATTATGCCATCATTACTTAGCAACAGTGCATGCATAAAACAGGTGATTTCCAGGGCCGTCTGGGAGATATGCGAGGCCCTGTGCGAAATAGGCATTGCGAGGGCTTTATGTATCTACTATGCATGCACGTCTTTTTTTCCACATGGCAAAAAATACGCACAGCATCTTCCACGGCTGTGACGTAGCCTACCATACGCTGCACTGCTGAAATAGAATATAGGCCCTACTAACAGTAGGCTAGTCTATAGTATTTAGATTTGTTTACAATTAGGATTTATATAGCCTAAATAAGCAGTCATAGCCTACCCCCATATAAGCAGGCATATCCCGCATTGAAAACACGCTGTCGATATGAATGCAGACATGTTACTCACCAGCAGAATTACGTGAACATTTTCGACCTGGTTTGCAGCAAACTCAGAAATAATGTCGTTGTAATCCAAGTTGAAACGTCCTTTTCAATTGCAAGGATTACAAGTCCAGTCTCTCCTGGGATATGGTAGTCCGCACGTAGTTCTTTATGAGTTTTAACTTAGAAAAACTGCGCTCCCCAGAGGCATCTGTGGCAGGGATCGTCAACAAAATTCTAAGAGCAATTTCACAATTAGTTTATTTTTAAGAAAGCGCAGTGTTTCCAGTTGTCTTCCCTCGGGCAAGTTCATTTAGCGCCATTTAGTGTCATTTTCAATAATACATAGCTTATAATAAGTAGTTAGCTCGCTAATAAGAAATATTCAAAAGATAACTGATGCAACATCCTACCACCCAATCCTAAACATACCATACCCCACCACTTATCGATAGTAGCACAGGCCGTACCCTAACGTGAACCTGTGGACGGCAGGTCCTCGATCAGCTGGAACATGCAGTGAGTGGAAGTGATTCAGCCAGGACCTCTTGGCATTCATCTGTAGCCTAGCCCTAGAGTATAGCCATGCTGAATTATTCATCACTGACAAAGTTGGTCAAAGTAACAGGCCCATATTCTACTGTAGATAAGACATATCAGAAAAGTACATCCGTGGGACTGGAAGTGGGGTCGTTGTTGATTCAGAGGTGTAAACCCGCCTTCCGAAAGTAGAAATACTAGGTATTGGACCCACCCTAGCACTAACCCAGCTGATTTCAGTAGGTTAATTAGTTACCTGCTGAAGAGCAGGCCATACAACTCTTTTGATCATGTGATTTGAGACCCCGTACTGTTTCAATGGGAACTCAGTTATGCATCAATACCTTCAGCACATCATTCCAATTTGAAATAGGCTACTATGTATGCATAAGAAAGTTTGCCAGTTGATAGGCGTTTCAGTAGACTAAGCCTCCGGTGTCTCAATAGTGGCATCTACTGGAAATGGTGTTAATTGATTATTTTTCCTGCTAACCAAAGCCATTTATAAAGAGCACCTCTGCGCTGAATAGCAGTACTGTATAAATAACTTCAGTGGAATAAAGCAACCTGGCAATTCAATTCAAACGATTGTGACAGGCAACAAAATGTACTTAAAATGTTTACATTTCGGAAAAACTGCCATTTAAAAAAAAAAAAAAAAACATTCCTCACCTACCACCACTGCACATTTACTAGATACTTGTTACAAGTATGCTCTACTGTACTGATCACATTCACTGATGCCTTACCTTTTTTTCCATTGTTGAGACGGCTTTGCTTTCCCATGCAATTTTGATGGACTGAGGTGGTGGTGCACTGTTAGCACTCTGCCTAAAGTGACCAAATACTTCAGACTAGTATTTAAATAAACAATGAACTTACAAAATGATCAGTAAAATCATTGAGTTGACCTAACCACCACATTAATATTCAGCCTGCAAAATAATTTCAGTTCAATAGCAGAACAGTCTTCACTACACAGGTGTCTGGATATCTACAGTATTGTTCAATAGTGCTATGGATAGATAATAAGGCCACTTTGGACAAATATCTAGTAATGTCACAGTCTGACACATGAGAACAGAGAAAATGTGGTCACAGCATTTTATTTGAGATACTTAAACAACTGGCTTCAGGACAACCATTTTTGATACAGTTTAATATATGGGATGACATTGAGCATACAGCATAGTACTTAAAGTTAAACATAATGGAATAACATACGAGCAATATTTCCATGTTGTGTTCAATAACATTCATCCACATCTTTTCAGGAAGGTGCTGTGAAGAGTGACAGATATTACATGGTGCAGTTTTCAAACCAAACATTCTTCTGAGATATTTTGGTCCACGCTGCACTCTTACCAAATTTGAATTGCTTCATAAACGAGAGCACTCTTGTTCCTGTATTCAAACACCTTTCAACTATCCAAAAGGAGAAAACAAAAATGTTTATGAGTGTGAACTATATATATATATATATAACAAAAACACAGTAATCAAACAATATGCAGTACTTTACCTTTAAGAAGTAAAGAAAAGTTTTGCTGTATGCATCAGAATGAGTAAGATTGATCAGAATCTATTTATCAGAACCACAGGCTTGCAAAACAAAGTCTAAAGTCTTTCTTCCACTTCCGACATCCATTCAAATTTCAGCTGCCTGTAAGTCAACCTTAAGTCTTGGAGCATGTGTGAGAGACACTACTTATTCACCTCTACATTACACTGTACCTGGACTACCTAAAGGAGACTCCTTCATGAGGCAGCAATAGTCCGTTTTCACTCAAAGTTGAAGTCGTAATCAAAGTCTACGGTTAGCACTTCAGCTGGGAGATCCAATGTTTCTGTAGGAATTTCCATGGTGTTGGCTGCTGAAGCATCATCAGAATTTACCTCACTGGGAAGTGTCTCAGACCCAACCCCGCCCTCAGACTCTGTTGGGACCTGGATGTTGATGTCAGCACTGGTAGTGTTTACAGGATCTGGGGAAAGGTGTGGTTGGGGATGTGGTGAGGTTAGCACTTCAGCTAGAAGATCCAATGTTTCGGTAGGGATTTCCATGGCGTTGGCTGAAGAAGCATCATCAGGATTCACCTCACTGGGAAGTGTCTCGGACTCAACCCCACTCTCAGATTCTGTTGGGTCCTGGATGTCGATTTCAGCACTGGTACTGTTTTCAAGATCTGGGGAAAGGTGTGGTTGGGCTTGTGTTGAGGTTAGCACTTCAGCTGGGAGATCCAGTGTTTCTGTAGGGATTTCCATGATGTTGGCTGAAGAGGCATCATCGGGATTCACCTCACTGGAGAGTGGCTCAGAACCAACCTCACTCTCAGACTCCTTTGGGTCCTGGATATCGATGTCAGCACTGGTACTGTTTTCCGGATCTGGGGAAAGGTGTGGTTGGGCTTGTGGTGAGGTTAGCACTTCAGCTGGGAGATCCAATGTTTCTGTAAGGATTTCCACAGTGTTGGCTGCAGAAGCATTATCAGGATTCACCTCACTGGAGAGTGGCTCAGACCCAACCTTACTCTCAGACTCTGTTGGGGCCTGGATATCGATGTCAGCACTGGTACTGTTTTCCGGATCTGGGGAAAGGTGTGGTTGGGGTTGTGGTGAGGTTAGCTCTTCAGCTGGGAGATCCAATGTTTCTGTAGGGATTTCCATGGTGTTGGCTGAAGAAGCATCATCAGGATTCACCTCACAGGGAAGTGTCTCAGACCCAACCTCACTCTCAGACTCTGTTGGGTCCTGGGTGTCGATTTCAGCACTGGTACTGTTTTCAAGATCTGGGGAAAGGTGTGGTTGGGCTTGTGGTGAGGTTAGCACTTCAGCTGGGAGATCCAGTGTTTCAGTAGGGATTTCCATGGCGTTGGCTGAAGAGGCATCATCAGGATTCACCTCACTGGAGAGTGGCTCAGACCCAACCTTACTCTCAGACTCTGTTGGCGCCTGGATATCGATGTCAGCACTAGTACTGTTTTCCGGATCTGGGGAAAGGTGTGGTTGGGCTTGTGGTGAGGTTAGCACTTCAGCTGGGAGATCCAATGTTTCTGTAAGGATTTCCACGGTGTTGGCTGCAGAAGCATTATCAGGATTCACCTCACTGGAGAGTGGCTCAGACCCAACCTTACTCTCAGACTCTGTTGGGGCCTGGATATCGATGTCAGCACTGGTACTGTTTTCCGGATCTGGGGAAAGGTGTGGTTGGGGTTGTGGTGAGGTTACTTCAGCTGGGAGATCCAATGTTTCTGTAGGTATTTCCATGGCGTTGGCTGAAGAAGCATCATCAAGATTCACTTCACTGGGAAGTGTCTCAGATCCAGCCCGGCTTTCAGACTCTGTTGAGTCCTGGATGTCAATTTCAGCACCAGTACATTTTTCTGGATCTGGAGAAAGGTGTGGTTGGGGTGAGCTTAGCACTTCAATTGGGAGATTCAATGTTTCTGTAGGGATTTCAATGATGTTGGCAGAAGAAGCATCATCAGGATTCACCTCACTGGAGAGTGTCTCAGACCCAACCCCACTCTCGGACTTCTTTGGGTCCTGAATATCGATGTCAGCACTGGTACTGTTTTCTGGATCTGCGGCAAGGTGTGGTTGGGGTTGAGGTTGGTGCTGAAGTAGAAGTTGGGGCTGGGGTTGAGGTTGGGCTTCAGGTTTACTCTGGGGCTTATTTTGGGGTTGAGATTCAGGTTGGGGCTGAGGTTGGGGTTTAGACTGGAGCTCAGTTTGGGGTTGAGGTTGTGGCAGGGGTTCAGTTTGGTGTTGAGGTTGAACCTGGGGTTCTGTTTGGGGTTGAGGCCGGGGTTCAGTTTGGTGTTGAGGTGGAGGCTGGGGTTCTGTTTGGGGTTGAGGTTGAGACTGTGGTTGCATGGTTTCAGGGGCTACAGACGGCAAGGACTCACTGGGTTTTGAGTCATTTGCTCTGCCTTTACAAATTTCAGCTGGTTTATTTGCAGTGCTGGTGCTGGATGGGGCACTGCTGCTGTAGAGGATGTCAAATAAATTAGCAAGGTTAGACTTCTTTTTTTCTGATTTCTGGACCACCTCACTCGGGTATTTCGCGATATAAGGAGGGGGTTGGACTTGCACTGCTCTGTTCTGCTCACATTCAGGCACCCCTGGTGCAGATACATCTGACTCCACTGTCATCATAGACACTATTGTGGCAGGTTTAGCCTCTGGGGGCTTCACTTTAGCAGGAGGGGAGGAGAGAACTGGCAGATCTGGCTTTTTAAAAACCACCTCCTGGCCACCAATGGATTTGGATACATCTTGGGACAGCAGACAATCCTTTACAGACGGGCTCTGTGCAACTAGCAGAGGGGTCACTGGCAGAGGGGTCACGCTGCCAGTACTGGGTGCCCCGACAGAGAGGAAGGTGTTCAAAGGTTCAGGTTTGCAATACACCCATTTGGGACGTGTTGGTGCATTGGGACGTATTCTGCCACGGTTAGACTGTCCGGGTACCCAGGCATTACTTGGGGGAACGCCAGTCCTGCCTGACAGCTTGATAGCAATGTTCTTGGCCATAGCCACAGACTTTGAGTAAGCGTCCTCTTCTTCATTGTTCCCTTCTGATGCCTTTGCCTCCTCCTCCTTTAAGAATTCGGCAGCCACTCTCTCAGCCTCCTTTGCAAGCTGGTTTTCTTTTTTCTTCCAACTGAACCTTCCAAAGACAGGAGGGGCATTTGGTACACCTTTAGTTGCCTCCTCACTTTTTTTGCGCAGTTTTGCCCTCATTGCTGGACTCGGTCCACAGATAATTTTGGGAGGCTCATTGATCTTCTCGGAAGCTTTCTCTGGCTGCTTTGTAGATCCTGGACTCTCTTCCTTTGATCGGCCAGCCTTGTCTTTATTAGATGGCCTATTTTTCCCCTCCTCTCTCTCTGATCTATTCTTTGCCTCCTCTTTCCTATCATATTTGGGCTTGGGCTCTTTCCCCTTACTATACCTGGACCTTTCCTCCTCTTCCTCAACATTCCTCCCACTGTGTTTATACCTCTCATCAACTCTGCCGTATCTAGATCTATCCTCTTCCTCTCTGCGATATTTATACCCATCTTCCTCCTCCCTGCGGTATGGGTATCGCTCCTCCTCCTTGCCATATTTGTATTTCTCAGGCTCCTCCTTCTTGGAGCTTTTGTACTTCTCTTCTCCATCCCTCTTAGTACACAAAGACCTCTCTTCCTCCTCCTTTTTGCTACTTTTCGGCCTCTCCTGCTCCTTCTTACTATAGTTTGTCTTCTCCTCCTCTTTGTTGCTGGGCTTTGCCTTCTCAGCCTTTTGCTCCTCCTCCTTTTTTTTCTTATGTTTGGATTTATCCTCATCCTTTTTGCTGTGTTTAGGCATTTCCTCCTTTTCTTTGCTGTCTCTGTTTTCATCTTCATGCTTCCGTTTGAGCCCTGAGTACTTCTTTCCACCAAGTCCAGCCTGGCGGTCCAGGTTCCTTCTCTGTTCGTAGAGTGGATTCTCGTACATTTGTTTCTGGTGGAAGGATCACACACACATTGACAATTCATTAGAGAGACCAAATTGACATTAAATAAATTCAGTTAAAATGTCTCCATACTATATAGAAGATTATAAACTACAAGATATAACATTAATATTAATATAAAGATACGGAGGGGAAATGTCACTCTCAACTCAGTACCTTGTATTTCTCATTATGAGTGTGACTTGTGACATGTTCCTCAGCACAGATTGCATCACCATAGAACTCCTCACACAATTGGCAGTAAAATCCCCTCACAGGCAGCAAGAATTCAGATCCTATGAGAGAGATAAAACCAGAGAGGGTCAAACCAACTGAGAGCAACTGAGAATGGTCAAATTTAGATTGCTTTCCAGAGAGAGTACTGTACCTGTAGTAAGAGGAAAAGGTTAATAAGCTTAACACAATTCCCTTATGACAGTAATAGTAAGTGACACCAACTCTAGACCATCCAAAGTTGTAGGTGATGGTGATCCCCTTGACTGGACTCGCTCCATGTAAATAAAATAATGTTGGCACTTCTGGCAGAAACACGTTGATAACTTCAGCCGTGAAATAATGTAAAACTACAATGTGTAGGGGGGGGCTGGTGCTTTGTATGATTGACAGCTATGATGTCTATGCAACTTTCCAGAGGTATGGCCACCCATTCTCTCTCACTCACACACTCACACACACACAATAAATTTCACCTTTAAGGTGAACACGGAGTCCGGGCTCATCTAATTGAAAATTGTCAAGATTCTTAGCTGCTGGAAACTTTGTGGATTATTCTCAGTCAGAAAATGTATGTGGTTGCATAAGGATTGCGGTCTTCTTGCTTTTGGAGTCAAACTTCGACTTTAATTGTAAACCGTATTTGAACCATTTCTATTGCTTGCTGGAGTCTGACAACATAACAAACACATGCATGCAATCTTGACCCCAGCCTATGCTGTCCAGCCCTCTTCTGACAACCTTCTTAAATTTTATTGTTCACACCCGTGATTTTTCTGAGGGCAATTCTTCATGTGCACAACAAAGCTTTCATGGGTAGTTGGGGACTGAGTTTCTCTTGCTCACTCATCCAATCAGATACCCTGGCATGTTTGCCTGTTGTGCAAAGGATGTTGGTTTTCTGAATCTTTTAAAATACTGCCGTCTCTAACCAGCAAATTCAGTTTCTTCACCTTATAGCTCAAATAATGCAATTTTCTGATTGTTTTTTAAGTTTATTGTAAAGAATTGACATTACATGTGCTTAGAGGCTACAGAGGCATATAATGTAATTTCCCTTTAAAGAGCATATTGCAAGTTGATAAAAATAAAAAAAATAAAAGATTTGACATTTTTGATCTCATGACTAGGCTTAAAAACTACAAATCTTAAAAAATCCATCTTTACAGAAACCAAGGCAGATATATTGTGTTTTTTTCATATTTCAGCTATGACGTAGCGGAAGGGAGTCCTTGACCCTGCAGGCTGTCGCAACAATAGACGTCTATGGTCTATAATAGCACATAGCTGCAGCCAACTTACACTAACTCGAAATAGCAAATTCATCCTGACATTTTTGTTGTGGTAAACCATTCACACAGCTATCCTAATTATTGCATCTGAAAGATAGCTAGCCAGCGTTACGAATGCCGTCTTCACATTAACGTTATAGCCTACAGTAGCAATCAAAGAGATGATTTATGAATTTGAGCTATAGCAATCAACTTCAAGTCTATCTTTTTCTTGGCTAGTAGCATAGTCTAGCTATAGTAGCCAGCTCGGGTTTAGACACAGGATGTAGCTTCAAATAGATCTAGCCTAAACAGTAGGGTTGCCCCCTGAAAGTCAACGAGTCAAATGATCAGTCGAAGACCCTTAAGTTAAAAGAGATTCTTTAAGTCAAGCAGTCATATATTTTGCTCCACAGTCAAGATGCGCCGGGGGATCTAAGACCACTCACCTGCCTTGTGATTTATATAGGACAGACCACTCACCTGCCTTGTGATTTATATAGGACAGACCACTCATCTGCCTTGTGATTTATATAGGACAGCCAAATAATTTGTTTTAGACCTAGGCTATTACTGTTGTGCAGTAAATGGAGACTTAAGACTGATATCGTGGAGGAAAAAAGGCAGGGAACCCCTCTCCCCTCCTGGCCTCCTGTGCGCCAGCAATCACATGCATTTCCCAAATGGCATATCACAACACAAAACTGCTTTCCTAGATCAATCGTCTTGTATTAACTAATATATCCACTGGAAAAATACATTTTCCTATAGACAGAGCTCTAACATCCATGAAAATGCTTTAGTGACAGCCAAAACATTTCCTTGTTGACTGCTGCCCAACGCAGAGCCTATTCGCGCACGGTTTGAAATGCGCAGTCGAGGAGACTATTCTCAAATCGCCCATCCGTAATGTAGGCTAAGGGAATCACTGCATAAAAACAAGGGGGCATCTGAAGTAGATGGACAATGTGGGCTAGAGGATACATGTTTAGCAAGTAAAATAGGTGTCTTTTATTGTGCTGCCTGCAAGTTTGAGTTTAAAGTTTGACAGCTGTCCCGACTCCCGCAGTCTCCCCAGCCTAGGCATATGAAAAAAGAAAGAACAAATTGTCGAAACTCTGGTTTGTACAGGCGAATCTGATTCGACTCACAAAATTCTGAGTCTGGTACAGCCCTACTACCACGATAAACTAGAGGCTGATGGTAGCCTACCAAAATCAATCAAAACTCAAAATGGCTTAAAAAATATTTATTGTTGCTACCAAACGTAGGCTACGTCATCCTATTCCAGCTTTACTCACTCCAACTCTCGCCTCAACAATGTGCTTGTGTCGTGTTTACAAAGGAAAAATAATATATGCTAGCTAAATAGCAAGTTTGTAGGTTAGGGCTGACAATTTAAGAAGCATTTTCCCCTGTCTCTCCTCTACTCCGGTGCTGCCACACATGCGCACACGTGTTTGTTTGTGTGTATGTGTGGTAGCACCGGAAGGGAAGAGCATGAAATCTACTTCTGTTTAGTTGCACTTTCGCGAGTCACTACGTGTAATGTTATAACGACGTATGTATTGGTTTGGAGTATCAGAACATTGCAAATGAAGCTCCGAATACTGAATTGAGGTCCGAATACCAACCTACTGAACGAACAGTGGAATACTCAAATTACTTGGGCCAGCCCTAGTAAATCAGCAGGGAGCACCTGGAGGAGTCACCTGCACCCGGGAACAGATGTTGTCATCACTGTTAAGTTGTCCATGAAGGCTCTTATGGGGGGCTGCCGAGTCCCAGATCTTGACCCAGAGTCCCAGATCTGCATTCCACTTTTGCAGACTTAACAATCATGTTCATGGCCAAAGAGAAGAGAGACACTGAGATCGTGCAGCCGGTGATTATGCCCTTCTCCAGTCGGTGCCAGACAGATGTTACTTGACCTGAGGAGACTCTCGTGCTGAAATCATGGTAGTAGTTCATGATGAGGTTGCAGATCTTTGCCGGAACGTGGTGTCTTGACAGTGCTGTTTCGACAAGCTTGTGCGGGATACATCCGTAGGCGTTGGTTAGGTCGAGCCAGAGAGTTGCCAGGTCTCCTTTGCTCTCTCTTGCCTCCCAGATCAGCTGCGTCACCACTCCCGTCTGCTCCAGACATCCACGTACTCCTGGGACTCTCCCCTTCTGGACTGAGGTGTCGATGTAGGTATTCTTCAAAAGGAACTGATAGGCGTTGGGACAAAATTTTGAAAAAGATCTTGCTCTCAACGCTGAGCAGCGAGATGATGCGAAACTGCCCGATGTTGCTCAAGTTCTCTTCTTTTGGAATCCAGATTCCTTCGGCGAACCTCCCCTCAGCGGCAACTCTCCCTCTCCTCCAGATCACTTTAAGGATCTTCCAGAGGCGTGTAAGTAGCCGTGGACACTCTAGTTCAAGTTCATCTTAGCCTAAGGTTATCCACTTGGTTGTTTTTTTGCATGACTCCTCTTATTCATATTTCCAAATTAATATTAACTATAGTATCCACAAAGATACCCTTGATTGGTATAGCTCAAAATCACAAATATTGCTAGATATCGCAACACTAGCCATTGTTTTGTTGTTCTACTGTTGTTGAACGCTGGACTTTCTTCTGCTACGTCACTTCAGGTTTGTCGATTTTTTAGATGAGGAGGTAACAAAAACTCACTGTAGTGTATATTATATATAATTTTATGAAAATCTAATTCCTACATAATTTTCTTACACATCGACTCACTGGGGTCTCCAACCTGCAATATGCTCTTTAAGTCAACACACACAAATAAAATAAAATATAATAAAATATATAAATATTCTTAAAATATTAAATAAAATATTATATTATGAAGTCTTTGGCAACTGGCAATGTAGATCAAAATGAATCCCTCAGCGCATGTGAAACATTCTGATTCTTACTTCTTCTGCATTGTTTTGTTTTCAGTGACTGAATACTGTTGCAGTGTTCCAGCAGTGAACAGAACCTAGAAGTAGAAGATGGCTAACAACGTTTAACAGTACAATTATTATTTTTAGAACAAAAGAAAAGAAAAAACATTCTGTTTACCTTTAGCAGGCTTAGTCATTTTCTGTTCTGAAGAGTGATTCTTTTCATTTTTTGTGGAACTTGAAGCCCAAGGTCTGCTATATGGGTCCTGGGTCTGTGAAGTGCCAAAATTAGACAAATAACTGCACAGCTGAAATGATCAATGTCAGTCAGTCTAGCACTTCTCACCAACATTACGTTATGGGTTGCAATCTATACTTGTAAATAATTGATCACCATAATACATGTTCTACAGCATAAAACCAAACATTTGTGCCACAATCCTCTCCTGGACCACATTCAAATAATTGTATTAGTTTGCTAGTAACTGGCACTCATTTCATGAAGTTAGTATCTCCTGCTTAATAACATTTTCATATTTCTCGTTTCCTAACACCTATTGATGAGAGCATGTATCTGCCAGCTGCTAGAACAAGAAATGGTTGCCTTTTCCCTCAAAACCTTTCACAAGGTAGATCATTAATAATCCTGAAAACGATTAAACCTAGGCCTATTTACTTTGAAATAAAACTGGAAAATATCTTAAATGTTTATCACAATGGTTGTGGCTGCTGTCTTTTTTTTTTTTTAAATCACGGCTGTCATCCATAATCGCCAAATGATATTGTACCAGCCCTATCTAGCACTAGACATGTAAACAAGGGAGGAGACTGCATCATGTCGGCTCACAAAGTGTGGGAATATAATCCAAAACAGCACACTGACCTTTCTGTGCGATTTGCTGTGCAAGTGTGTGAAAAAATCGAACATGGAACCAGAGGTGACATTACAGTGTTGGCACCAATGATTCCCCGCATCATAGTATTCAAACGGGTCGATGGGCATCACTTGAGTCGGGGCACTGGCTGGGACATTCTGCTGTTTGTCTGGAGACGCTCTTGCTGATGATGCCATCTAATTAGAAACACAAGTTAAAAGGGTCAGCAAAACTGTTGAATCAACACAACACAAACAGTTAAGAATGAAGAAAGTGCAGTGTTAAAGCTCCATTGTGTAAATCTACTGTACAAGAGAACGTGGACCCTTTTTAATTTGATTTAGCAACAAAACTGACATAAACCACAACACTTTGAATCTTAACTATCTGTTATGTACCACAGTACTTTCTGGGAGAGGGAGGGTGCATGCAAAATTATATTTAAAGTATTTTAGCCCAATAAGACACGTGTGATGAAAGATAATCTGCCTCGGTATAAGAACAGGGCATGTGAGCGGAGTTGAGCGGTGAGAATACCGCTCCATGCTCACAGGGCTGTTCTTCCGCTCCACTCGCCTGCTCAAACTCTGCTGCTCCGCTCAAAATTGCTCATCACTCACCCAGACTCCTCCCTGCTTCGCTCACATAACTTACCACTCCAAAAAAAGAAAAAGCTGCATTAGAGAAGGCCGACGCTCCGGCCTTTTGGAAACCCGCTCCACGCTCCAATCAAAATCCACCTGCTCCGCTCTCCACTCACATGCTCTAAGAAATATTACAGTCACAAGTCTCACTTTTACTCTTTCAGTTATAGAGCAGTGAGATGGACTATATAATAACTATTTTTGTATATTTGTTCCCTGTCCTGAAAAATGCAGGGGACTTGATGTACAATGTGTTTGAAATTGTTTGAACATGCTTTACACATTTTTTCATGACTGCCCTAACATAGACTACAGCTTTCTGGGACTCATTGGAGCTAGTGAGCACACCTACAGGTTACTATTTACACAATGCAACTTTTAAGAGGGTACAAAACAATTTAACTCAGATCTACAAAAACACTTACCATGCCACTTAGGTGTTCTGTGTTCCAGCCTTGAGGAGGTTACTCAATGGTTATTTATGAGTTCGAATTCCCTAACCTGACTCAGTTTCTTCTATGTCCTTAGGAGTAGTAAAGGGAAAATGCATGTTTAGCCCTGTTTTAAGGTTACTTATGATCATATACAATGGTTCAGATCAAAACGTTGACAAAGCTAGCATTTTCAAGAAAGTTGATAATTGCTCTACCACCGTTTTGATCATACAATGGATGTAGGTGGGCATCTTGAAAAATCATTCAAAAACATGTTAAACTCGATTTTTCGATTCTCGCTTTCTCGAAAATTATAGCTTTGTCAACGTTTTGATCTGAACCATTGTATATGATCATAAGTAACCTTAAAACAGGGCTTAACATGCATTTTCCCTTTACTACTCCTTTAAGTGATGAAAATCTTCTCTAAGGCACCGATCTGTGGCCTGAGCAAAGCAGTTGAGAAGAAAGGGCTCACATGACAAGCACTGTTCTCAAAGGCTTGTTGTCCAGTATCTGTTGAGACCACTCTTCTACTGCCAAGGCAGACTGCTCCAATTTTATACATTTCATACATTCAATAGAATTGGTAGCAGAGTGAATTGAATCCAAACTATTTTCCAAAAGTAAACTGTGTAGAAATAATTCACTGTTACTGTCATTTCAAAAGCATAAACAAACCTACTAGTGCAAAGTTCCCTACCTGAAGAACAAATAATTGTAATGTAACTCATATGTCAATAAAATGCAACCATTTTCTGATGCCTTCTAGGCTATTATAAAACGTGATGGTAAAAGCACCTCCCAATTAATGAGAATGCAATTTGGCATCTCAAGAGACAACTATCAGAGAAAGGCAGATCTGAAAATGTTGTCCGAACATCAGAAACTGATAACTACCATATCTATGCTGCTACTGATTCGATGGAAGTACTGCAACTGTTGAGGGAACTGCTGCTAATCCATGAATAACTAAACACTAAGTATTTATATACATGTGGATGACAAATTGAATAATTTGTTTGGGCACCCCATCATTAACCACTGAGAGCATGCTTTGTAAGATGAGGGAAGTAGGCCTATATGCTATGTACATTTTTGCCTTAAAATGGTCCTTCACTTCAAACAAACATTATTTAACATTTACCATAACTGCAATATTTATCATTCTTAAAGCATATACATATCTAAAACCTTTCACAAATAAGCCAATTTAATCATCATGTGTTTCTTGTATTCAAATAACCAAAGCATGTAACAAAAAAAAGCTATCTGCAGGAATCAACAACAGGGAATATTAAAATTAAATAAAGCTCATGTTATTTTAGTAGCCACAAGCCAATCACTTAAATTGGATGAAACCATCCGATTGACATCCGTTGAATTGACATTTAACCATATAAATGACGAAAACAGAATAGTGAGTTTTACCAGTACTTCAGCTCGGTTGTGTGTGGAGTTGCATATGGAATTCTACCTTAGAGGAGGTGGACTTGACCACTGGTGACTTCTCTGAGCTGCGGTCTTGCTTCTGCTTCTTCTCTTTCTCTGCAGATGGTGGCTGTTCCAGATCTCCTGAGGCCCTGCTAACTTTCCGTGGTTTGTCAGATGCACTCAGTCCCAAAATGATAGCCACTTTATCAATCTCCGAGCGTTTCTTCTCTGCTGCCTCGTGCTCTTTACGTAGCACAGAGATCTGGGACATCACCTCCTCCTGCAGTCGACTGATCTCTGCCAGTAAAGGGTCTTTGTGGCCGTCTCTCTCACGGCGCTTTGTCCGGAGAAGCTCCCCTACAGGACAAACAAGCCACAACTAGGTAAAAAGCAAATCATCATCATACATCATTTCTTATATAGGGTTTTCACTCCCCCTTAGACATCAAAACCATTTCAAATTAGGGCTGTGCAATTAAATCGATACAGCAATACATCACAATATTTTTTTTTCTAAGATACTGTATACATTTTCAGTGGTACAGTAAAAAATATTTATTTTTTTGCATAAGTAAAATATACAGAACAAGACAGAATAGATAAAGATGTATAAAGTTATGGATATAATTCGGTCATATATTTATATTATTCATGTTTTGAATGGATTTAAAATGTCCTTATATTCCCTCCGCCCTCAGGATCACCTCCAGGGAGCGGGGGATGGAGTTGTATTTTCAGCTGTATCTTAAAATGTTCAGTAAATTATGTATAGTATCGCAATGTGTATTGTATCGTACTGCAATGTATTGTGGCACGCATTGTATCATGACCCATGTATTGTGATACGTATCGTATCGTGAGGTCTTTACCAATACCCTGCCCTACTTCTACTAGTTCTAATAAGAAGAAAACATCTAAGTCTTATTATTAACAAACAAAGGATTTTTTAGGCTTTAGGGAACCATGTATGAAAAACATTTGGGTGTGTGAGGGGATAGACATACCTTGCTGTTTTCTAAGTGTCTCCAGTTCTTTCATTAGATACTCTTTCTTCTTCATACGGATGTCTCTATCTTTTCTTAGTTTTTCTCGTTCCTCAAGCACCTGGTGATTGCATAAATGTAGAATGAAAGTAAGGCTAAATATTACAAAAAGTTGTGTGTCTCGCATAGCCAGACTGACTAGCATAGCCAGACTGACTAGAAAAGGCGACTGCTATGCAGCATAGGCTGGGGTCTGTAGAGGATGGCATACCATGCATGCATGTGTTAGTGATCACAACATAGGACATTCAGGAAGGCTACAAATGGGGAATGCGCAGAACAACCACGACGGACATACAATTCACAGCTCAGATAGTGAGCTCTGGTACTTTCTCCACGTGTGTACTCTTAATGACTTAAGTTGGGTGCTCAAACCCATTTATTTGTATTTTAATTTATCGCCCCCCTGGTGTTAACGGCTCCTTTCTGGTCTGAATTTAGTGAGTTCAATGAGCACTTTGCACTAGTTTGATCAAATTACAATTTTAGATAACTTATGATACTTAATTTTACCTTTTGTTTTTGTTGACTTTCATTGTTTTTCTCCTCTGAACCTCTCCTCTCATGGCTGATGCCTGCTCTAGAGATTGCCCTTCCATTACCTGGAGAAAAAAGGGTAAACATATAAAACATTTATGAATAATACAACAAAAAAAAACTCATTTCATTAACAGACAACTGAAATTAATAAAACATTAACCTGGCCAAAACAAATAATTGCATTTCCCCATACTCAAGGCATTTAAAATCTCACCCTTCACATCAGATTCTGTTGTCTGGATAAGATATGAACGATCAAATGGAGGGGCTGGGACATTCTGGAAATCTTCATTAGGAGACTGAGGTGGTACGCCCATGGATGGAGGCGGGTACATTGGCCACTGTTGAGGCATGTAAGGCATGTAGTTCCCATACTGCCCGTATCCAGGAGGTGGATAGTTTGGAGCTACCAGACCATGTGGCTGGGCTTGAGGGTAGGCAGGCATGGAAAGAGCTGGGTGCCCTGCTGGTGCTTGTGGATCAGCAGATTGAGACATGACGTTCTCCGGCACTGGTACCCCCCTATCGCTGGCCTCAGTCTTCACCTCTCTGGAGCTTTTAGACTTCACATGGACACTTCGTCTGTCAGACGGGGAGGACTTATTCCGGCTTTTATTTTCAGGGCCGCTACTCCAATTTCGGCTCCGGCTCCGACTGCTACTGGAGCTTCTGCTCCCACTGAAACTGTGACTGCTGCGTTGTCGCCCATGTCTGCTGCTGCCTGAACTGCCTGAAGAGTCGCGTCGGCTTCTCTTTCCCGGGCGACGGGTGGGGGTCTTTGGGGGGGGCTTCTTCCCATGCAAGCGCTCCTGAGTCCTGGCAGCCATCTTGCTGATTTCAGTTACCCCAAGGTCTAGCCCAATGGTTTTGAGTAAGTCCTGGATCTTCTCATATTCCTCCACTTCATGCTTCTCCTTCTCATCCAGTGGGCCAGTCCCTGGTGGGTAGTCAAGTTTAGGAGTTTCAGCATTGATATTTCGGTCAGGGGTGATAGACCTGCTGTGATACCTCATATCCACCTGCTGCTGATGGCCCTTGGGTGTGTGTTCTCCACTACCAGCATGGCCCAGTGGGTGTGGTGGAGCCACAACTGGGGCACCATATGCCTTATTCAACATGTCATAATGGGGTGTGAAGTCATAGGGCGCTGCCTCTGTATCACCATAGATTTCTGACAGACTGTGCTGACGGGGGACTTCAGTCGGGGCCCTGGATCTCTCCGGTGGCTCATCCTCATCTCCATAGAGGAACTTCTCCTCATCCTCAATGTCTGTCTGTTGCCTGTTGTCCTCCTGTCGCCCAGCCACTCCTCCCAGAAGGCCAAGGATCACAGAGAGGGTGGCAGGGTTGAGACCAGCGCTCTGGGCCATGTGTGAGTCCTCCCTCAACTCTCCCAGCAAGGAGGCCAACATGTTGGGTTCCATTCCTTTAACTGCAGTCAGGAAGCGCTCAGCCTCTCTGGACACATTGGCACTCTCTACAGGATCTCTTGGAGAGTCAATGTTCTGTATGAAAAAATGACAGATTGTTTAGCATTCAACAATGGTGTAACGGTACACATATTCAAGTTCAATTCAATCCATACTGTGAAACGAATACAGTTCCACAAGCCATATTGAGAAAATACGGCATTGTAAATGTGCTTGTAATTGCCCCTTCAATATGCAATCTTGTGCAATCTTGTAAAGGTTATTTCATTGTGCTGCAGAAAACCAAAATACCATAAAGATTTTTTTTCCTGTGAAAGCTAATAAATAAATAAGTAAATGTGTTGAGTTGACTTTCCCATTTTCCTTCTTTCCTTCCACTACTTCAGTCCTAACCAAACGTTCAGAACTGTGCGTTTGAAAAATTCTCACACCACTATTCAACAATTAAGCCCATCACATATGGACACAAAAAAGATTGAAAAAAGGATATGTTTGATATGCCCCCTCACCAATGAAGGGGAATCCTCAGAGTCGGGGTGCTTCTTCAGGATGGACTTGGTGGGCCTGTTCATCTGCTCAATCTCTTTACGGCGCCGTGCCATCTGCAACTCCTTGAACTCATCAGGCTTCTTGGCAACACTGGGGCTCCTGCTACTGCTACTGGTGCTGCTGGTACTGACGCTGCGGCTCCTACTCTTGACTCTGCCAACACTCCTTCCTCTGCTCTGGGCCCGGCCACGGTTCTGCTCAGGGCTCCTGCTTGTGGACCTGCTGCGAGGCCTGCTCTTGCTCCTTGCACGGCTCTTAGCCCTGCTTCGGTCAGGACTGCGACTCTGACTGCGAGGCCTGCTCTTGCTCCTTGCACGGCTCTTAGCCCTGCCTTGATCAGGACTGCGACTGTGACTGCGAGGACGACTCTTGCTCCTTGCACGGCTCTTAGCCCTGCTTCGGTCAGGACTGCGACTGTGACTGCGAGGACGACTCTTGCTCCTTGCACGGCTCTTAGCCCTGCTTCGATCAGGGCTTCTGCTGCGACTACGAGGACGGCTCCTCCCTCTACTGAGACTCCGCCTCCTTGGTCCACGGTCGTCTGGCCCATCAGCATGTCTTGGTGGGTAGTCTCTGAAGGAAGAATAATATGGTTGAAAAGGATGATAAATAATTCTAAATTATTACTAATAACAAGCATGCAAACTGGTTAAAAAAGAAAAGGTGAGAAGGATGCATGAGCAGAGAAAAACACAGACTTTTTATTTATTTAAATAAGCTACTAAATGCCAAGGCTATTATTATTATTAGGTGGGCTAGCTTGCAGAAGCTAGCCCAACTTGTGATATTCCCACTATTTCTTTCTTTCTTTCTTTCTTTCTTATTATTCTCCCCGCTTTTTTGAACCTTAACTAGTTCTTCATACTTTGTGCTAGAAACTTCATTCAAACTTTAAAATGTTCATGACGTTCAGCTCTTGAACGGATCCATTCAGATTTTTGATATTTTTTATAGTTTTTAAGAAATTTAACTTTTAAAACATTTTTTTGTCCTATTGAAACTGCTTGAAATGCTTTTGGAATGTTCAGAAATGTTATGTTTTTAGAGTGGTGGCAGCAGTTGCTTTGAAAATATTCACACATTTTGTAAACTGCTGGCACTCCTACAGTTTTGAAAGCTCACACACATATTATACATCAAAATGTTCACAGAACTGTGCTGATTCGTACAATGTAAGTATCTAAGCCGTGTGACTTATAGTTTTCGCTGTATGACGATTTGTTCGGCAACTGCGCTCCTCATTGAAACGTATGGCAACACACTAGCTTTTGAGCTGCTAATTTTGCATTTTTACTCTTTTTCTAACTTGTCGCAATGCCTACAGTTTTTAAGCTACACGGACATATAATAGCCTAAAATGTTCAGCATTTTCTCAGGATTCATACGGTGTCAAAATCTAGGCTGTGACCTTTATACTTTTTGAGAGAGAGCTGTCTGAAGCCAACATGCCTTTCCATTGAAGTGAATGAGAGGATGCTCAGTGTCAGTTGGGATTTGAATTTGGGGACACGTGCATGCTCTCTGTACAGGCACCCTTTATTGACTACTGTGGTAGCATTCATATTCCTTCCTTCCTTCCTTCCTTCCTTCCTTCCTTCCTTCCTTCCTTCCTTCCATCCATCCTTCCTTCCATCCTTCCTTCCCATCCTTCTTTCTTTCTTTCCTTCCTTCCATCCATCCTTCCCTTCCTTCCATCCTTCCTTCTTTCCTTCCTTCCTTCCTTCCTTCCTTCCATCCTTCCTTCCATCCTTCCCTTCCTTCCATCCTTCCTTCTTTCTTTCCTTCCTTCCTTCCTCCTTTCTTTCCTTCCTTCCATCCATCCTTCCTTCCTTCCTTCCCTTCCTTCTTTCTTC
This sequence comes from Borostomias antarcticus, assembly GCF_949987555.1. Lineage (NCBI taxonomy): Eukaryota > Metazoa > Chordata > Actinopteri > Stomiiformes > Stomiidae > Borostomias > Borostomias antarcticus. The sequence continues at coordinate 9,590,991 of NC_140258.1, forward strand.
CTTCCTTTCCTTCGATCCTTCCTTCCTTTCCTTTCCTTCCTTCCTCCTTTCTTTCCTTCCTTCCATCCATCCTTCCATCCATCCTTCCTTCCTTCCCTTCCTTCTTTCTTCCTTTCCTTCGATCCTTCCTTCCTTTCCTTTCCTTCCTTCCTTCCATCCTTCCTTCCCTTACTTCTATCCTTCCTTCCTTCCTTCTTTCTTTCCTTCCTTCCATCCTTCCAGCCTTCCTTCCTTCCCTTCCTTCCTTCCTTTCCTTCCTTCCATCCCTATCTTCTTTCTTTCCTTCCTTCCTTCATCCTTCCTTCCATCCTTCCCTTCCTTCCATCCTTTCTTCCATCCTTCCCTTCCTTCCATCCTTCCTTCCATCCTTCCTTCCTTCCATCCATCCTTCCTTCCCTTCCTTCCATCCTTCTTTCCTTCCTTCCTTCCATCCTCCTTTCTTTCCTTCCTTCCTTCCTCCTTTCTTTCCTTCCTTCCATCCATCCATCCTTCCTTCCTTCCTTCCTTCCCTTCCTTCTTTCTTCCTTTCCTTCGATCCTTCATTCCTTTCCTTTCCTTCCTTCCATCCTTCCTTCCTTCCCTTACTTCCATCCTTCCTTCCTTCCTGCTTTCTTTCTTTCCTTCCTTCCTTCCTTTCCTTCCTTCCTTTCCTTCCTTCCATCCTTCCATCCTTCCTTCCTTCCTTCCTTCCCTTCCTTCCTTCCTTCCTTCCATCGTTCCTTCCTTCCATCCCTTCCTTCCTTCCATCCTTCCTTCCTTCTTTCTTTCCTTCCTTCCATCCTTCCTTCCTTCCATCCTTCCTTCCTTCCTTCCATCCATCCTTCCCTTCCTTCCATCCTTCTTTCTTTCCTTCCTTCCTTCCTTCCTCCTTTCTTTCCTTCCTTCCTTCCTCCTTTCTTTCTTTCCTTCCTTCCATCCTTCCTTCCTTCCTTCCATCCTTCCTTCCTTCCTTCCCTTCCTTCTTTCTTTCCTTCGATCCTTCATTCATTTCCTTTTCTTCCTTCCTTCCATCCTTCCTTCCTTCCTTCCCTTACTTCCATCCTTCCTTCCTTCTTTCTTTCCTTCCTTCCTTTCATCCTTCCTTCCTTCCTTTCCTTCCTTCCATCCTTCCTTCCTTCCTTTCCTTTCTTCCTTCCATCCTTCCTTCTTTCTTTCCTTCCATCTTTCCTTCCTTCCTTCCTTCCATCCTTCCTTCCTTCCTTCCTTCCATCCTCCCTTCCATCCTTCCTTCCCTCCCGTCCTTCTTTCTTTCCTTCCATCCTTCCTTCCATCTTTCCTTCCTTCCATCCTTCCTTCCTTCCTTCCCTTACTTCCATCCTTCCTTCTTTCTTTCTTTCCTTCCTTCTTTCTCTTTCATCCATCTATCCATTTTTCTTTCTTTCTTTCTTTCATCCATCCTTCTTTCTTTCTTTCTTCCATCCATCCATCTATCCTTCTTTCTTTCATCCATCCATCTTTCTTTCTTTCATCCATCCATCCTTTATTTCTTTCATCCATCCATCCGTCCATCCATCTTTCATCCATCCATCCATCCTTCTTTCTTTCATCCATCCATCCATCCATCCATCCATCCATCCATCCTTTCTTTCTTTCTTTCTTTCTTTCTTTCTTTCTTTCTTTCATCCATCCTTCTTTCTTACTTTCTTTCTTTCATCCATCCATCTTTCATCCATCCATCCATCCATCTTTCATCCATCCATCCTTCTTTCTTTCTTTCTTTCTTTCTTTCATCCATCCATCTTTCATCCATCCATCCATCCATCCATCCATCCATCCATCCATCCATCCATCCATCCATCCATCTTTCTTTCATCCATCCATCCATCCATCCATCCATCTTTCTTTCTTTCTTTCATCCATCCATCCATTCATCCATCCATCCATCCATCCATCCATCCATCCATCCATCCATCCATCTTCCTTTCATCCATCCATCCATCTTCCTTTCATCCATCCATCCATCTTTCTTTCTTTCTTTCCTTCCTTATATTCAATGAAATATTCAGAATGACACTCTTTTTCAGGCTGCAAACTCATATTTCTATATTTTCCCGGACGTCACTGCACTGCCCGCGACCTACTCTGACCCGAGGGGGCGGAGTCTCACCCCCACGCCACTATCCACGCCACGGCCCCACAACTCAGCCCCTGAGTGGGCTAGAGACACATGGTCTTCACCGGTGCGGGCGGGTAGGTGGCCCGGAGAAGGGTACACTGTCCTCGACCAGCTCTGACCTGAGGGGGCGGAGTCTCACCACCACGCCACTATCTACGCCACGGGCCCCACAACTCAGCCCCTGATTGGGCTAGAGACACATGGTCTTCACCGGTGCGGGCGGGTAGGTGGTCTGGAGAGGGGTACACTGTCCTCGACCATCTCTGACCTGAGGGGGCGGAGTCTCACCACCATGCCACTGTCCACGCCACAGACCCCACAACTCAGCCCCTGAGTGGGCTAGAGACGCACGGTCTTCGCCGGTGGGTGCATGGAGATTACCTGGTCCATAGTAGTTTTAGCAGTAGCTGTTACATACAGCTGCAGCAGCTAGCCCACCTCACATTTTCTCCAGGAAATTTACTTTCTAGTTGTTAATGAAAACTAACGAAAAAACAAGTACAAAAGGGCAGCCACACCAGTTACACAACTAAAGCCTATTTTCACAGGCTGAATTAGCTACTAGCCTATGTCCTACTCCTACCTGACCAGTGGTTACCTTGCAGTGATAGAAATTTTTATCTTAACGCAGCAGGCAAACAGGTGAGCTATTGGCGGAGACAATTTGGCAGGCAAAGCAAAATTTATTTTGATAGATTAGAAAAAATGTGTGTGTGTGGGGGGGGTTAAAATCTAGATTTTGAAATGTGAGGGGGACAGGGTCCCTGGGCGTTCCGACTTGCAGGTTCTTTTGGGGGTTTCGGTTGACGCTTTCTCTATGTAGGTTTGTGGCTGGCACCCACCACTGTGGCAACTTCGTTTCGGCTTTTCCAAACAGCAAGTCACAGATTGGGCTCGCAATGTACTGTGACTAGTGAGCTGATTGGCTCAATTTCGCTTGCTGCTTTTTTACTGACAGCCAATGCACGTGCCAATCCCACTGTCCACACTCACTAGGGAAGGGGCGATGCATCGACATCTTTATGTAAATAGTAATAATATTATTCATTAATTAAGTTAAAAAACAGTAACACGTTATACAATGGAGGTCTACACATCAAAATCAATGTAAGTACTCTGTATAGATGGACTTTACAGCACCTGTTATAAGGCATTGGATTCAGAGGGGGACCAGTTCCAGGTCTAGTCCGCTCATTGCCCACAGTGATCACCAGACTGTGGTCCATTGGGATCCCACCAAGGGGAAGTGATGGGGATCTCTGCAGACAGAAAATGTTAAATCAGTAAGATGACTCTACACTCTAAAGTCGGAACCTTGGCAGGCATTGCTTTAATATACCAGACATAGCATACGCATATGGTTGAGATCAACTCATGTAACTCAATATCAGGCCTCGATATACTCCAGTTTCGTATGTGTAAATAGTATGTGTACGTACCTGAACGTTGTTTTGTTCATACCACTGTGTACCCCCTTTACACCTGGCATTAAAATGTGTTTTGGGTTCGTGCTAAACCACATGAAAGTACAGGTGTAAATGCACCCAAAACATTTTGAGGACGGATTGTGATCCGACTGGCCAAAACATTTCTGGAGGTACACAGGGACACATTGTGACTAGGGCTGTGCAATAAAATTGATACAGCAATACACTGAAAAAGGTGAAAAAGGTGAGAAGGATGCGTGAGCAGAGAAATACACAGACCTATGCAGGGATTTATTTTTATTTTTATAAATTACCATTTTTAAAAACTATATATAAATCAATTTCATTTGTTTTAGACTGAGCAAAATAAAGTTCAAAGTATAAATTTAGTTTGGGGCGCCTGTGGCTCAGGAGGTAGAGCAGATCATCCAATGACCGTATGGTCGGCGGTTCGAATCCCGACTCTTCCTGTCCACATGTCGAAGTGTCCTTGTGCAACTACCTCGAATTGCTCCCAATGAGCAGGCTAGCACAGGTGCCTGGACCTGGGCCCATTCTCCACTCTCATTGCGTGAGAACAGCCAAGTCTCTGAAAATCCATACCAGGTTTTGCTCGTTACCTTGGCGTGGTTAAGTTGCAGTGAGAGAAACGCAACGTTGCAGTGAGAGAAATGCAGCAAGCAGCTGAGCAATCGGTTGAGTGTGGCAGGCAGAATAAATGGAATTTGAGATTAGAAAAAGTGGGGGGGGGGAATTATATTTTGAAATGAATGAAAATTACGACCAACTACATTTAGGGGAATGTCCCTGGACTGGCAGGTAGGCTACTTCTTGGGGTTTCAGTTGATCTTCTCTCTGTAGGTTTGTGGCTGGCACGCACCTCTACGCAGCACGGTGGCAAAAGCTTGCTTTGTTACAAACTGGGCTTGCGCTGTACTGTGACTAGCGAGTTGATTGGCTCAATTTTGCTTTACTGACTGTTGTTGCATGCGCACAGAAATGCTAATAAAATTACTAAAGTTTTACTAAAGTTTCACTTAATTACACAGGGGACTCCCATCTTGTTCCAAGACTTGCAGAGCGAGCTGGGGGTAGAGAAGTGGTATGAGTTCACAAGCTGAGAAAACAAGTTGTGAGGGGCGTTCCAGTTTAAACTCCAAGTGGTAGCTAGCGAATCACGACTTCACGAGCCAAATGACAGGTGGTTAGCTTTTCAAATAAAAAATTGCATACACTTTTCTCTACTTCATTGTCAACGTTTCAGCTTAGAGACCTTCAAATCAGGTTTATGTAAAACAGATTGAAAATAGGCCCTTAAGTCCAAATAGTGAATTTATCCATTATCCACTTATCCGTTATGCAGGTTTAGCCACAATATAGCTACACATGTAAACACTGTATAATCGGAGCTAGCTAGCTTAGCTAAAGCAGCTTTCTTGAAAGATGCTGTGGATCCTAGTGCCCGTGTTCGAAACTGGCACATAAAAAAAATGTTTACAGTATTCTGGAGAACCACTGATGCAAACAACTGCACATGCGACACATGCATGTCCTTGGGTCCTGAGCAATACACCTACTTTATCCAGGATTTTTTTTTTTTTTTATGTGTAAATGTACCATCAAAAAGGACAATGTATAGAAACATTTTCCTTACATTTGTTTCCAGAACAACTGAGCACAACAATAGTGCCCGGTCGTCGAGCAAATCGGGACGCAGACAGATTTCCTGGAATTCACTAGGGGGCAAGTCAGCGACTACACTTTATTTGCATTCTTTCTTGCCCAGGTTTAAAATGTTACCAGCTATTTTCGCCAGCTATTAAGGTGCCTGCACACACAGTGCCCCTACCACCACCGGACTGGTGTGCCATGTTTCGGTGACTGTTGGCATTGGTTGGATGGATTTTGCAGCTCAATTTTAAACTTCAACTCTTTAGGTTTTTTCCTGAAACGTAAATAGGGTGAATGAAAGCGAGATTCCCTGAACCTCTCTATTGAGCCCGCTAGACCCAGCTACCTTCCTGAACCTCTCTATTGAGCCCGCTAGACCCAGCTACCTTCCTGAACCTCTCTATTGAGCCCGCTAGACCCAGCTACCTTCCTGACCCTCTCTATTGAGCCCGCTAGACCCAGCTACCTTCCTGAACCTCTCTATTGAGCCCGCTAGACCCAGCTACCTTCCTGAACCTCTCTATTGAGCCCGCTAGACCCAGCTACCTTCCTGAACCTCTCTATTGAGCCCGCTAGACCCAGCTACCTTCCTGACCCTCTCTATTGAGCCCTCTAGACCCAGCTACCTTCCTGAACCTCTCTATTGAGCCCTCTAGATCCAGCTACCTTCCTGAACCTCTCTATTGAGCCCGCTAGACCCAGCTACCTTCCTGACCCTCTCTACTGAGCCAGCTACCTTCCTGACCCTCTCTATTGAGCCCGCTAGACCCAGCTACCTTCCTGACCCTCTCTACTGAGCCAGCTACCTTCCTGAACCTCTCTATTGAGCCCGCTAGACCCAGCTACCTTCCTGACCCTCTCTATTGAGCCCGCTAGACCCAGCCACGTACCCGCAGACTAAATGAACTGATTATGAACCGAGAGTATTATGCAAACCGACTTTACAGAAACACGATGCAATGCGCACTGCATGAGCATGATTGCATGGACATGTTATGACTGGATAGGAAGAAAGACAGAATCGTAAGCTAACGAGCTAAATATCAATGCTAACGTACTAATACTCACATCTCTCGGAGGGCCACTGGCCCAGTATTCACCGCCCGCCCGTCGGTCGCTTCCTGGCCCGGGGGACGGGTACCTCCTGCGGGGCGGAGACCGTCTGTATGGGTCCGGCGGTCCGTGGTCCTGGTAACCCTGGTGAACCGGGGGCCGGCCTCTCTCTTCTCGGAAAGGAGGCCGAGTATAAGGCCGTCCAGGCCCAGGGTGTGAAGCATGAGGCGGGGGACCTCGGCCATCGTAGGGCGGAGGATACTCTCCTCGAGGTGGAGGCCGACCTCCGTACATTTTCAAGCTAGCTAACGTTAGCTAGCTAGCTACTAGCAGGCCAGCGAGCTAGCTATAATTTATCAAGCTTAATTCGACTTTTTAGTATTAAGAATTACAAATTAGAGCATGTAACACATACTTGTACACATATTGCAAGCATGTAGATAGGTAGCAAATACTAATTAATTAACATTAAGCAAGACCGCTCTCTAGCATGGTATCCTCTCGATTCGAGTCCCTGAACCATCCTGGTCTCGCGAGATCACACGGTATTGTTCTTGCGAGGAATTTCAATATAAAGGTCACGTAAAACAAATGTACTTTTTTGATATTCGACTGAGAAAACATGTGAACCCTTTCTGTCCCAAATGGGATTTACCTATCCTCCATTCGAAGATATTTTTTACCCCTTTGTTTTTTGTTGTTGTTGTTTACAGTTTTTCCATTTTTGGGCCAAAATGAGTGAACTTTTTTGAATCCCTCTGTAAAATTAGAGGTAGGATCAGTTAGGCCAAATAATATGGAATGCCAAGGGCTAAAAGATAGTAGGCTATACAGTTTAGCCAAAAATTGTGTAAAAATGTGTGTTGATGACAGTTTAAAGAGCTCCAGTGACCTCTATGTTGGTCAGGAAGATTCACAACTTGGCTTAAATTAAAGCTTAGAAGGTCCCCTTTAAAATAATACCAAGGACAATATTGTAAGATATTGACAAATGATCTGTACATGAGCCTAAATCAGGATATGCACCAGCATCTAAAATGTCATTTTCTTAAGGGGGTAGATAACTTGAGTTGATAACTACGATACAGCTACCACTCAAGAATGGTTATCATACCAAAATATCATCTATATTTTCAAAAATCATAAGTAGCCTACGTTTTGCCACCTTGAGTGGTACTGATATCTGGTCTGGCCCATGGACTATAATCAGAACAAATATTCAGCAGTTGTTGAAACCCTGCACTAATAGGAGAAATAATAGCTAGGTCGTCTATTTTTTGTTTATAAACATTTAGCCTAGTGCAAAAAAGTATCTGGGGGGTAGCCTACTCTTTAAGGGAATACATTGAAAATATAATAGAAGCAAAAAACCAAGGCACTCTGCCAGTATAAAGTTAAAATGCCTTTATTGATTAGGTATATTCACAATAGAATAGTTCATCCATCCATCCATCCATCTTCATCCGCTTATCCGGAGTCGGGTCGCGGAGGCAGCAGCTCCAGCAGGGGCCCCCAGACATCCCTTTCCCTAGCAGCATCAACCAGCTCTGCCTGGGGAATCTTTAGCCGCTCACAGGCCAGTGCGGAGATGTAGTCCCGCCACCTAGTCCTGGGTCTACCCCGCGGCCTCCTCCCAGCCGGACACGCCTGGAACACCTCCCTAGGGAGGCGCCCAGGAGGCATCCTCACTAGATGCCCGAACCACCTCAACTGGCTCCTTTCAACGCAACAATAGGATAGTTAAAAAGCTCAATTTGAAATACTATATCTGCATTACAAAAGTAAATCAAATGCCAGTTGGTCTCAGGTGGGGGTAGCCTAGTGTGCTATTTTGGACATTTACCCCTTCAAAGTACACTCAGGCTCCGGTGTTTCAAAATACCCGAATAGTGGAAAGTGTTAGGTTATAGGCTACTTGTCATGCTAATCAAAGCCCTTTATAAAGAGCATCTGCTGACTAGCAATACTGTAAGGTAGACTACATGGGAAATGTTATCCCAGTTAAGACACTAATCGGTTAAAAAAAATCTGTCCTGCTTTCTATTTTCTTTTAAAAAATAGAAAGCTGGTGTTTAAAATCACACCATAGACAAGCTACAACAAGTCCTTTAGACACACACTAATAGTGCATGCACAACAATAAAGCAGAAATATGGAAGTTCAATTCAAACAATTACAGGGTTCTCACTCTTGATCATGTTAAAGGTTCTCATAACTCAGCCCTTTCAGATGGCAATGTTATCCGTCTTGGGGAACTGATAGATAGCCTAGCTCATTTTCAGCTAAAGGAAAGTAGGAGGAGAATGTAGAAATAATTTCCCAGGACAACACACGATTTTCCAGGACATTTATACATTTTCTTATTTTCCGTGTGTTTTCAATGACTGGACATTGGTTACCTGTTTTCCAGGACGCGTGGGAACCCTGAATTACTATGACAGGCAACAAAAAGGTAGGTTACGGTTTCAATTTGAAATACATTTTGAACATTTGAAATACATTTTGAAATGATACCTACAGTACAGTATAGGTGTCTCAGTAATTACCCATTATATATTAGGCTATACTTTGCATGTATTTACCAGGTAAATGTTTAGTAATTGGGGGACTATGAAAGGAAGGGTTACCAAAAAAATATTCAGAGTAAGTTAATTTAGCAATAGAAATCCTTAGGCTTAGGGCCAATGGGCCTAGGACATAAACAATAAACTACCAGTGGAATGGTGGGAGCAATAGCGGGAGCATTTCGGATTACTAGCGGACCGCTGTCCTTGACACTAATAATCTGCCAGAGGTCCGCTTGCCATTTGATGTGCAAATGGCCAGGAACCCACCAGCGGATTCGGCCGGAGGTCCGCCAGCTCGTCCATCGGGGACCCGCTGTAGATCTGCTAGTCTTGTGTTATATTCCACCGGAGGTCCGCCAACTCGTCCATCGGGGACCCGCTGTAGGTCCGCTAACCTTGTGTTATCTGGGTTTATCCCTTACCTTTGTCCAGAAACATTTGCAGCAAAATAACTAATATTACAGGAATCATCAGTGTAACTGCTTCCACTGCCACTGATCGCTACCATTAATGTTATGGAAGCTGTTGCTAGTTGTTGTAAACTCATGAGCTAACTGGCTATCCTGCTCTTATTGTGCTGGATTAGCATTGGAACTGATGTGTCCAGGCGACAAGACCCATCTTAATTTATCAGACATTATTACGTCATTTCAATTCACAGCTATTTCAGAGGCATGACTAGTTTCCGTCCTATCAGTCCTGAACATAAACAAGCCAACCACGCACATAAGCCAGGCTGGACCTGGCCTGGTTTCTTTGCATATGCAATTGAATGTTCGCCACGCATAGGGCAATAAATAATCTTGCACTACAGTATTGGTCTTGTTCCATTCCTACAATTTGTTTGGTGTGATCATACATGTTACGGCTCCTCTACCCTAGATAGAGACCAGCTACAGCTTGGGTCGTAACAGCAACATTCTGTCTCAAGTGACCAAATACTTCAGACTAGTAAAATTAACAAACGTAATTATAAAATGGTAAAAATCCTTGAGATAACCCATCCACCACAGTGATATTCCATATTAAAATCATTTCAGTTCAATAGCAGAACACGCATACCTCACTACACAGGTATCTGGGGCCTGGTGTCTGGATATCTGGGCCTATACTGTACAGTAGTTCAATAGTGCTATGGACACATAATAAGGCCACTTAAGAATAAATATCTAGTAGTAATAGGCTATCACAGTCTGACAACAGAAAATCAGGTCACAGAACTTTATTTGAAAAACTGGTTACAGGAAATACATTGAATACGGTCTAATATATGGGATGACATTGTTCCTGTATTAAACACAATTTATCCAAAAAGGAAAAAGAAGAACAAACAGGCTTGAGTGTGAACTACATAAAACAAAAACAGTAATCAAACAATATACAATACTTTACCTTTAAGAAGTAAAGAAAAGTTTTTCTGTGTGTATCAGCTTGAGCAGGATCAGTCAGAATCAATTTATCAGAACCACAGACTTGCAAAACAAAGTCTCAAGTCTCTCTGCCACTTCAACATTCTTTCAAATTCCAGCTGCCTGTAAGGCCACCTTAACAGGTCTTGGAGCATGTGTGAGATACACTACTTGTTCACCTCTACATTACACTGTACCTGGACTACCTAAAAGAGAGACTCCCCCATGGGCCACTGGTAAGAGTTAGTTTTCATTCTAAGCTGAAGTTGTAATCATAGTCTAAGGTTAACACTTCAGCTGGGAGATCCAGTATTTCTGTAGGGATTTCCATGATGGTGGCTGAAGAAGTGTAATCAGGATTCACCTCACTGGGAATTGTCTCTGACCCAACCCTCCTCTCAAGACTCCTTTGGGTCAGTTTGGGGTTGAGATTGAGGCTGGGGGTGCTTGGTTTCAGAGGCTACAGACTCCAATGATTCACTGGGCTTTCAATCATTTGTTCTGCCTTTTACGACTTGCAGCTGGTTTATTGGCAGTGCTGGCGCTGGATGGGGCACGGTTGCTGTAGAAGAAGTCATATAAATCTTGGGCACCTACCACAGCAAGGTTGGACTTCGGTTCTTCTGATTTCCGGATCACATCACTCAGGCATTTGTTCAAGGAAGGAGGGGGAGTGGGCATGACTAGCACTGCTCTGTTCTGCTCACGTTCAGGTACCCCTGGTGGAGCTACATCTGATTTCATCATAGACACAGTCATGGCAGGTTTAGCCTCTCTGGCGTTCACGTCAGAAGGAGAGGAGGAGAGCACTGGATTCACAGATTGATCTGGCTTTTTTAAATGCACTTCCTGGCCACCAAAGGCTTTATATATTATATCTTGGGGCAGCATAAATGGAGATGGGCTTTGTGCAACTGGCAGAGTGGTCACTCTGCCAGTACTGGGTGGCCTGATAGAGAGGAAGGCATTCAGAGGTGTGGGTTTGCTGAACACCCCAAATGACTTTCTCAGAAACATGGTGGGGGGAGGGAGGTTGGGACGTATTCTGCCACGGTTAGACTGGTATGGTAACCATGCATTAGTTCGGGGAATGACAGTCCTGCTTGACAGCTTCCTAGCAATGCTTTTGGCCTTAGCCACAGGATCCTCATCGTTCCCTTCTGATGCCTTTGCCTCCTCTTCACCAGCCAACTTTGCAGGCTCGTTTTCATTTTTCTTCCAACTGAACTTTCCAAAGGCAGGCGGGTCGTTAATCTTCTCAGAAGATGTCTCTGGCTGCTTTGTAGATCCTGGATTCTCTTCCTTTGGATGCTCAGCCTCGTCTTTATTAGATGGCCTATTTTTCCCCTCCTCTTTTTCTGATCTATTCTTTGCCTCCTCTTTCCCATCATATATGGGCTTGGTCTCTTTCCCCTTACTGTATCTAGACCTTTCCTCCTCTTCCTCAATATTCCTCCCACTGTGTTTATACCTCTCTTCAACTCTGACATATCTAGATCTATCCTCTTCCTCTCTGCGATATTTGTACCCATCTTCCTCCTCCCTGTGGCATGGGTATCGCTCCTCCTCCTTGCCATATTTGTATCCCTCAGGCTCCTCCTTCTTGGAGCTTTTGTACTTCTCTGCTCCATCCCTCTTAGTACACAAAGACCTCTCTTCCTCCTCCTTTTTGCTACTTTTCGGCCTCTCCTGCTCCTTCTTACTATAGTTTGTCTTCTCCTCCTCTTTGTTGCTGGGCGTTGCCTTCTCCTCAGCCTTCTGCCCCTCCTCTTTATTTTTCTTATGTGTGGATTTATCCTCCTCCTTTTTGCTGTGTTTAGGTTTTTCCTCTTTTTCTTTGCTGTCTCTGTTTTCATCCTCATGCTTCCGTTTGAGCTCTGAGTAATTCTTTCCACCAAGTCCAGCCTGGCGGTCCAGGTTCCTTCTCTGTTCGTAGAGTGGATTCTCGTACATTTGTTTCTGGTGGAAGGATCATACATAAATTAACAATTCATTAGAGAGACTAAATTGGCATTACATTCAGTTACAGGGATGCAAACTCATCAGGGGTCAAAAAGGTGACAAAGATACTCTCCGGGATGAAATTTTAAATATTGACTTTAAAATTTGGATTTACAGTTTAATTAAGGATGAGGATATAGGGATTTGTCACATGGTCAGTGGGAGGCACTGGCATTTTTATTGTCTCCCGTATCTTTTAAAGTCTATTTTGCATCAGCTATTGGTGTCACTTACTGAAACCTGTAGCACACGAGTTGATAAAATGCTGCAGACTCTCTACTTGTGGCATTCATTCACAGCTGAATAGGCATGTGAGCCCTTACTACTTACCATAGTTGATATATTTAACACATATAAAGCATTTAGCATGTGCTTCTGTCATATGTCAAACTTCTTAAAGAAATCTGACAATGCTTAAGCAATGGGTTAAGGAGGTACTTTCCATGATTCCATTTGAAAAGTTGAGATATACAGTAGTGGCCCCTTAGATTAGATTAGTAATTAGTTGATTGGAGCCCACCTGTGGTAAATACATTGATAGGACATGATTTGGAAAGGCATCCACTCGTCTACTGTACTGTATGTTAAGTAGTAATAACCCATATTGACAGTGCATGTGAGCGCCAAAACCAAGCCATGAAGTCGAAGAAATTGTCCATAGACCTATGAGACATCTGGTACAAAAAATTCTGCAGCATTGATGGTCCCAAAGAACATAGTGGCCTCCATCATTCTTAAATGGAAGAAGTTTGGAACCACCAGGGCCCTTCCTAGAAATGGCTGCCTGGCCAAACTGAATAATCAGGGGAGAAGGGCCTTGGTCAGGGAGGATACATAAGTCACAATATGATACGTATCACGATACATTGCGATACAATATGATGCATATTGCAATACATTGCGATAACAGTTACTCTACATAATTTACTTAAAATGTAAAAATACAGCTGTAAACAACTCCATCCCCCACTCCCTGGAGGTGATCCTGGGGGAAAATCCATTTAAAACATAAACCTAAATCCATTTCAAACATGAATAATGTATATATGACTGAATTATCCTCAATGTTCTTTATCTTTATCTATTCCGACTTGTAATGTATTTCTGTATATTTCCCTTGTGCAAAAAACTGTATCGATACCGTACCGCAGAAAATCAATACAGTATCGTAGTAACAAATATCACAATGTATTGCTGTATCAATTTTATTGCACAGCCCTACCAAGAACCCACTGGTCACTCTGACAGAGCTCCAGCGTTCCTCTGTGGAGATGGGAGAACCTTCCAGAAGGACAACCCTCTCTGCAGCATTCCACCAATCAGGCCTTTATGGTAGAGTGGCCAGACGGAAGCCTCTCCTCAGTAAAAAGGCACGGCAGCCCGCTTGGAATTTGCCAAAAGGCACTTGAAGGACTCTCAGACCATGAGAAACAAGATTCTCTGATCTGATGAAACCAAGATTGAACTCTTTGGCCTGAATGCCAAGCGTCATGTCTGGAGGAAACCAGGCACCGCTCATCACCTGGCCAGTACCCTCCCTACAGTGAAGCATGGTGGTGGCAGCATCATGCTGTGGGGATGTTTTTCAGGGGCAGAAACAAGAAGACTAGTCAGGATCAAGGGAAAGATGAATGCATCAATGTACAGAGAGCCTACTCCAGAGCGCTCTGGACCTCAGACTGGGGGCGAGGGTTCACCTTCCAACAGGACAACAACCCTGTGACAATGAAGGAGTGGCTTTGGGACAAGTGAATGTCCTTGAGTGTCCTAGTCAGAGCCCAGACTTGAACCTGATTGACCATCTCTGGAAAGACCTGAAAACAGCTGTGCAGCGGCACGCCATCTATCCTGACAGAGCTTGAGAGGATATACAGAGAAGAATGGGAGAAATACCCCAGATACAGGTGTGCCAAGCTTGTAGCGTCATACCCAATAAAACTCAAGGCTGTAATCGCTGCCTCAACAAAGTACTGAGAAAAGGGTGTGACTACCTACAGTATGTACATGTGATATTTAAAAAAATATATATAATTTTTTTTTTTTATACATTTGTATTGTCATTATGGGGTATTGTGTGTAGATTGATGAGGAAGAAAAATGAATTTAATCCATTTTGGAATAAGGCTGTAACATAACAAAATGTGGAAAAAGAGGTGTGAGTACTTTCTGGATGCACTGTAGTAAATTATAAAAATTCATAGATAATTACCTAAAGCAAGATATAAACCTTAATACCAAATATGCACAAGAAATGTCACTCTCGCAACTCAGTACCTGGTATTTCACATTATGAGTGTGACTTGTGACATGTTCCTCAGCGCAGATTGCATCACCATAGAACTCCTCACACATCAGGCAGTAAAATCCCCTCACAGGCAGCAGGAATTCAGATCCTAAAGAGAGAAAAAAACAGTGAAACTGGTCAAATCAACTGATAGCAACTGAGAACAGTCATTAATGTTTACCTTTACATTGCTTTCCATAGAGAGTACCTGTAGTAAGGGGAGAAGGTTAATAAACTTAACTCTATTCCCTTATAACAATAACATTATGTAATCACATAAATAAAATGTAATGAAAATATGAAATTATGAAGTCTTTGGCAACTGGCAATGTAGATGCAAATGAATCCCTCAGCGCATGTGAAACATTCTGTTTCTTACTTCTTCTGCATTGTTTTGTTTTCAGTGACTGAATACTGTTGCAGTGTTCCAGCAGTGAACAGAACCTAGAAGTAGAAGATGGCTAACAACGTTTAACAGTACAATTAGTATTTTTAGAATAGGAAAGAATAAAATATTAATTTCTGTTTACCTTTAGAAGGCTTAACCATTTTCTTTCCTGATGAGTGATTCTTTTCATTTTCTGTGGAACTTGAAGCCCAAGGTCTGCTATACGGGTCCTGTGTCTGTGAAGTGCCAAAACAAGACAATAACTGTGCAGCTGAAATGATCAATGTTACATTCAGTCTAGCACTTCTCACAATCATTACAATACTTGTAAATAACTGTGTTCGACATCATAAAACAAAATACTTTTGGTCCACAATCCTTGCCTGGACTAGCCTGGTAAAACAGACTCATCACAATTTTGTTTTTATATTTTCAGTATGAGTCTGGACTTTCAGCCGCCCAGAGCGATTTGAATTTCCCCAGAAAATGGGGCACCATCAGGAGAGCACATTTTAACAGATGTTCCGGCCCCAGTCCCTGATTGGTTCCCGTAGATGATGATGCGAAACACAGGAGTACGGCTAGTAGTAGAACAGTAATGGCAGCTCCCGTAGAAACAAGCAGCAATGTTAACGTTAGATGAATAAACATAGCTAGTATATTTTTTTATCAAGGTTGTTGTACATGATAATCAATGGTACAGTTAGATACGATATCGTGCCAGCCCTATGTAGCACATATAAACAAGGGAAGAGATTGAATCATGTCGGTACAAAGTGTGAGAATATCATCCCAAAGAGCACACTGACCTTTCTGTGTGACTTGCTGTGCAAGTGTGTGAAAAAATCAAACATGGAACCAGAGGTGACATTACAGTGTTGGCACCAATGATTCCCCGCATCATAGTATTCAAACGGGTCGATGGGCATCACTGGAGTCGGGGCACTGGGTGGGACATTCTGCTGTTTGTCTGGAGATGCTGTTGATGATGATGCCATCTAATTAGGAACACAAGTTGAAAGGGTCAGCAAAACTGTTAAACCAACACTTAAAGCTGCAATAACTTTTTTTCACATTTTGTCAAAACGAATTAAAACCAGCTGATATCAGATTGTTTCATTGAGCCATAGCGTCCTAATACCGCCCAACTTCAATGACTCACCCCCACCAGTCGCCACATCTTATTCCAGTATTTCTGGAGTGTTGTAAAATTCCGGCCCGTAACTTTGCTCCGCCCTCATGCCTTACACGTACAGATTGTACGTTTCAGGCCTTTCGTTTGTAAACAAATCTCTTACTGCCATCTAGCGGTAGGAAATCGCTTATTGCCGCTTTAACAGAAACAGTTAAGAATGAAGTGTTGTTAAAGCTCCATTGTGTAAGTCTACAAGAGAACATGGACCCCTTTTTAAATCTGATTTAATAACAAAACTGACAACTGACAACACTGAAAGTATGACAATTTCATATCACAATTATAGTGACCAAAATTATCATGGTTATCAGTTTTGTGGTATTGTTAAAATGTGCTGAGTATGTAAACAAAACAAAAAAGTACTGATACACACTGAAATTTCACCAAGTTTTATACTGAAAACCAGAAACCACAGATAAAATTAGCAGCACCATGGACTAGGACACTAGGACTCAATTTGAAATGGTATCATGTCCTTTGCGATGTTATATGAAAGGGCTGCAGTGAGGTCTTGAGCATTTTTTATGGCTGCAAAAGCAGCCTGTCGTTTAAATGCTTGCTCGAGTGTCTGTGTCACTGTAGATGAGGACAAGCGACCAGTAGCATCACTGGGTTTGCCTGCTGCACTCCCACTCTGTAAACAAGGGAATAGAAAATGTATCATTATTATTATTGTGTTGTTACATTATTAATATTATATTATTCACACACACAAAAACAATCATCAGTGTTGCATTTTTAGCATATGCAATGACCATGTGCACAATTTACATAAATACAAATGTGTTACGGCTCCAGGTTCCTTGCCTCTACCATCCACCAGAGTGACGACCTGTTGTCGTCATTGCACGTGACCTAGTTTTCCAGGAAGTAAGAAATTATATACTTTGATGTAAGACTTCAACAAAAGTAGAATTTTGTAATTTTTTTGCCATACATTGTTGAATAGGTGAACACTATGACCAATTATGTGAACCAAAATGGGGCAGAATGCTTTTTTCATTTCAGTGCGACTTGCAATGAGTCCAGCAATTGGCATAAATACAAAGGAGTTGTATAGGAGTCTATAGTGTTTCTCCTGTGGGAACACTTTTAACCAATTCAATGTCTGACAGATTTATAAATGAACAAAATATGTTAGTTGTGTGATTAAACTACGTACTGTAATGTGTTACTGTGTGCAATGGGCGAATAGTCTGCAGACACAATGCATACAGCGACAGAACGTGCAGTTTTTATAAGAGTGGGTTACACAGAAAGCTTTGTTTACATGATTGACAAGCTATTAGCAAGGTAGACAGACAAACCATGACATTTTCCCCCATTTGAGGTCCCCACATCATGCACTGAGCAAAAAGTAAACTTACCTTGCTTTCGCTATAAAGTAGTGGGTGGTGGTCGTGAAGATGACTCGTACAATTTCAAGTGTTAATTCTGGACCCTGAAGCGTGGTAATCAAACATGGTTTTAATGAAAATCAAAATTGAAACGGTAATACTGTACTAACCGTCTGGAACTGCTCTGCTCACATAGCTCACCTCTCAAAAAAAAGAGAGAACTTGAAAAATTGTAGGCCATCAGATCAAATGTTTGAGAAGCTTCTCCTCTTGGGGTAGGCCTACTACATTGGTCTGAAGGCTAGGAACCCTTACCAGAGATAAGGTAGCCTTGGAGTTATTAACCCATTAAAGGTTGGGTACCCTTTGTCAAGTACTACACATAGGGGTTAAACTGGGATTTGTTATTAGAGGGGGCCCTGTGTTAGCAGGGTTGGCAGGGGTGCGCATAGTAATGTATGTAATAGTTAATGATCTATCTTTGAAATTAAAGCATTCTTGAGTAAATAAAATTCCAACACTTTGCTTCTCAACCTTATGCTGTGCTGTTTCACCCTGGGTTCCATCACTGTCAAACTACTGCTGGGTTTGGTGACTCAATCGTAGAATATAAAAAAAACACTACAATTATTTAACTAGCTAAAATAATAACTTCTCCATTCTTTAAGCATCTGTACGTTCTCATTTTAACTCCAACCTGTCTCATTTCTGTTTTAGCTTTTAAAATAATGTAACTTAAGAAATGAAAGGAAATAATACATTTCTGCATTGCCTGAGTAGGAGCAAAACATAATTTAGCCAGCTTGCTAATGGTAAATTCTACCTAGGAAATGTAGCAAGCTGATGTGGCTGATCTGATAGCTTGTCATGTTAGCACTAGGTGGCTTGATTTAGCTAATGTATATCTACAGTAGCTGGCTAACATTAGTTAACTTGATAGCTTGCCAGCGATTCCTGGCAGACTATAATCTTGGTGTTGTTGGAGAAAACAATGTTTAATCAGAATATCAAACTCCAAGATATACTCCCCCATAAAATAATCTGAGGGCTCCCCCATGCCATGAGTTTACAGCACCTCTAATCTGACACCTGACTGACTGACAAGCGGAACCAAAGTGAAGAGTATCCAGGCCAGTGAAAGTGATAACGCAATATGATTTTAAACATAAAATCACGCGATATGATTTTAAACATAAAATCACGCAATATGATTTTAAACTTAAAATCATAAATAAAAAGTAACAAAAATGAATTGTGATTTATTTTAATGGTGGACATGAAATAGCTGCATTCTTTTAACAATAAAGACAGAGAAAAAATGTACAAATAAATAAAATGTTTATGATAGATGTTTCACGGTTGATCTCCAGCTGATGATGTTTGGGAACCTGTGCCGGAGCTGAGCCCCAGATAGCCCCAGCCCAATTTAACCCCTTATTACACAATAATAATAATAATAATAATAATAGTAGAAATAATAATAATAATATACTATAGCATGTGCAATTGCAAGTATTGCAAGTATTGCAAAAAAAAGCAAAAGTTACTTTCCCCAGTTACTTTTTATATGCAGTAATCAGTAAAGTAACTCAGTTACTTTTGAAAGAAGTAACAAGTTACTGTAACTAGATACTAATTTTCAGCAACTTGCTCAACACTGATAATGGGTAAGTCATAAATGAGGCTCTATGTCCCAAAATTCTGAACTACCCCTTTAAACACATCATTTTACCAATTAATGAAAACACAACCAAACTCAACTCAGCCTTTGATAGATTAAGCTATGATCAGATTACATGAAGCTAATTTAACTAGCTAAAATAATTACTTCTACATAAAACTGGATCGGGAGAGAAGGCCAATGCTCAGACCTTTTGGAAACCTGCTCCACTCTCCGTTCAAAATCCACCTGCTCCACTCGCTGCTCACATGCTTGGTCTAAGAAATATTATGGTCATGAGCTTCACTTTTCTTCTTTCAGTTATAGAGCACCAATGGCCTCACCACTGCTATGGACTGTAGCTATCTTTGCATCTTTGAAAAAAGCAGTTTGCAATTGTTTGAACATGCTTTACACAATTTTTCATGACTGCCCTAATATAGACTACAGCTTTCTGGGACTTCCTTGGAGCTAGTGAGCACACCTATAAGTTACTATTTACACAATGCAACTTTTGAGAGGGTACAAACACTCAGATCTTGAATTGTTGAAGTTTTCAAAAACACTTACCATGCCACTTAGCTGTTCTGTGTTCCAGCCTTGAGGAGGTTACTCAATGGCTCAGTCCAATGGTTGAGTCCAAATACCCTAGCCGAAAGCATACTTTTTGCCAGAACATCAACGGACACCAGTGACCACTCGGTGAGTTAATGGTCTTTGAAAACAAGAGTTTATGGTGTTTTTGAGGGATTTTGTATATGCACCTATTATCCATTGCCTGTGTTAGCGGCCAATTCAACACAGTGCACTATAAGTTCCTATTCAAGCAGTGTGAAACAACTAAATGAAATGCAGCTCAAACTAAGGATGCCCCTACTATATCGCTAGCTTCCATGCAACTAGCTATTACAGTAGTACTAGTAGACTAGGTAGTAGCTAGCTGCTGTGCTGGCTCACTTGACTGGCTAGCTAACCAATTGGGTCCATCAAGTCTAGCTTCAGCATGCTAACTGTAACATATATATATATATATAACGTTAACGTTAGCTAGCAAACAGTTAATGTAGTACTATATAAAACTGCTTTAGCTCGAAAGGTCCCTATACAGCATATTATCTAGATAGTTACCTAGCCACTAGCTATGGGTTGATGCTAGAATGTATCATCCGGAGGGAGGAGGGCCGGGAACTCCGCTACATGTCATCAAATGCTCACAGCAGAATTGTTTGGCAGCCAGGAAGAACGCGGGCAGCGAGCATTGAGTAATTCCCAAGCGGCGGTATTGCGATATGAGGAGCCAGCCCACTCAGCGCCGTCCGAGTAGCTCCACTCCTGGTCCAATTTTGTAAATCAGCCTGACCCCTGTGTCCACGTCTGACCCAGTAGCTGCCTAGTGCCATGATTGGATGATGATATTTGACAGTAAGTCTAGTCATCTGCAAGACAACAGACAACGGGCAGTCCACAAGCCAAGTCCAATGTCCAAAGTAGCTGTCTCTGTCGCTGTGATTTCACTGACCTCTTCATCTGAACACTCACCTCTATCTGGAACCCATTGCGGTTTGTCTAACGAAACAGAGGACCCCAGTGGTGGCCTACCATGTGTTTTTAAGGCTACTTTCACTGTTATTTGTCCACTGTACTGCTATATATATATATACTTTTTTCTTTTTTTTATCAATAAAACATTTATTACATACAGTATATTGTTGGTGCTCCTTACATTTTGGTAGGTGCTCCTAATTTTTTGTTGGTGCTCCTAACTTTTTGAAATTGGGAGCAGCAGTGCTACCAAATAAAAGTAAATGTTTAGCCCTGAAATAATAAGCCACGTGTCAACAAAATACCATTTTCGATGCCTTCTAGACTAAAATAAAAATTAATGAGAACGCCATTTGGCATCTCAAGAGACAATTATCAGAGAAAGGCACATCTGAAAATGTTGTCTGAGACATCAGAAACTGATAACTACCATATCTATGCTGCTATTGATTGGATGGCAGTACTGTAGCTGTTGAGGGATACCACAGCTGCTACCCCATGAATAGGTAACCAGTATGGATTTACATACATGTGGATGACACAATTTGAAGAATTAGTTTGGGCACCCCATCATTGACCACTGATAGCAATGCATGCTTTGTAAGATGAGGTAAGTAGGCCTATGCTATGTACATTTTTGCCTTAAAAGGATCCTTCACTGACATCAAATATTATTTTACATTTACCTTAAGTGCAATCATATTCATAACTTAAATATTGCACAAACAAGCCAATTTAACTGTCATCTTAACTATAAAGACATAATAAATCAAATGATCACCTATCTGTTGAATTGACATTTAACCATATAAATCAATAGTTAACAGAATAGTGAGTTTTACCAGTACTTCAGCTCGGTTGTGTGTGGAGTTGCATATGGAATTCTACCTTAGAGGAGGTGGACTTGACCACTGGTGACATCTCTGAGCTGCGGCCTTGCTCCTGCTTCTCTTTCTCTGTAGATGGTGGCTGTTCCAGTTCTCCTGAGGCCCTGCTAACTTTCCATGATTTGTCAGATGCACTCAGTTCCAAAATGATAGCCACTTTATCAATCTCTGAGCGTTTCTTCTCTGCTGCCTCGTGCTCTTTACGTAGGACGGAGATCTGGGACATCACCTCCTCTTGCAGTCGACTGATCTCTGTCAGTAAAGGGTCTTTGTGGCCGACTTTCTCACAGCGTTTTGTCTGGAGAAACTCTCCTACAGGAAAAACAAGCCCCATTTTTGTTTACTGTATTTATGACATGTTTTATGTACAGCTACAATGACAGAATTACCTCTCAGGGATTATTTCTTATATAGGATTTTCATTCCACCTTGAATAAATAAATATATATCCAACTTCAAATATGAAGAAAACAGCTGTCTTATTACTAACAAACTTTAAAGGATTGTCAAGGCCTTAGGGAACCATGTATGAAAAACATTTGGGTGTGTGAGGGGATAGACATACCTTGCTGTTTTCTAAGTGTCTCCAGTTTTTTCATGAGATGCTCTTTCTTCTTCATACGAATGTCTCTCTCTTTTCTTAATTTTTCTCGTTCCTCAAGCACCTGGTAATTCCATAAATGTTGAATGCAAGTAAGGCTAAACGTTATAAAAAAGATGACAATATAGAGAACTTTGGTACTTTACCTTTTGTTTTTGACTTTCATAGATTTTCTCTGCTGAACCTCTCCTCTCATGGCTGCTGTCTGCTCTAGAGCTTGCCCTTCCATTACCTGGAGAAGACAAAGGGGTAAATATCATAAATCAATGATTTTTTTTTTTTTAAAGTTGTTTTATTAATAGAAATCTGAAATTTATAAAACATTAACCTGGCCAACACAAATCATTGCATACCCTATACTCAAGGAAATTAGATCTCACCCTTCACATCAAACTCTGTGTTAAGGTACTGACGATCATATGGAGAGGCTGGGACATTCTGGAAATCTTCATTAGGAGACTGAGGTGGTACGCCCATGGATGGAGGCGGGTACATTGGCCACTGTTGAGGCATGTAAGGCATGTAGTTCCCATACTGCCCGTATCCAGGAGGTAGATAGTTTGGAGCTACCAGACCATGTGGCTGGGCTTGAGGGTAGGCAGGCATGGAAAGAGCTGGGTGCCCTGCTGGTGCTTGTGGATCAGCAGATTGAGACATGACATGCCCCGGCACTGGTACCCTCCTATCGCTGGCCTCAGTCTTCACCTCTCTGGAGCTTTTAGACTTCACATGGACACTTCGTCTGTCAGACAGGGATGACTTGTTACGTTTTTTATGTTCAGGGCTGCTGCTCCTACTTCGGCTCCTGCTCTGACTGCTGTTGCTACCAGAGCTTCTGCTCCGAGTGAAACTGTGACTCCTGTGTCCACGGCCATGTCTGCTGCTGCCTGAACTGCCTGGAGAGTCGCGTCGGCTTCCCTTTCCAGGGCGACGGGTGTGGGTCTTTGGAGATGGCTTGTTCTCATTCAACCGCTCCCGAGTTTTGGCAGCCATCTTGCTGATTTCAGTTACCCCAAGGTTCAGCCCAATGGTTTTGAGTAAGTCCTGGATCTTCTCATATTCCTCCACTTCAAGCCTCTCCTTCTCATCCAGTGGGCCAGTCCCTGGTGGGTAGTCAAGTTTAGGAGTTTCAGCTTTGATATTTCGGTCAGGGGTGATAGAAGCACTGCCGTGATACCTCATATCCACCTGCTGCTGATGGCCCCTGGGTGTGTGTTCTCCACTACCAGCATGGCCCAGTGGGTGTGGTGGAGCCACAACTGGGGCACCATATGCTTTTTTCAACACTTCATAATGGGGTGTGAAGTCATAGGGCGCTGCCTCTGTATCGCCATAGAATTCTGACAGACTGTGCTGACGGGGGACTTCAGTCGGGGCCCTGGATCTCTCCGGTGGCTCATCCTCATCTCCATAGAGGAACTTCTCCTCATCCTCAATGTCTGTCTGTTGCCTGTTGTCCTCCTGTTGCCCAGCCGCTCCTCCCAGAAGGCCAAGGATCCCAGAGAGGTCTGCAGGGTTGAGACCAGCTCTCTGGGCCATGTGTGGGTCCTTCCTCAGCTCACTCAGCATGGAGGTCAACATGTCGGGTTCCATTCCTTTAACCGTAGTTAGGAAGTGCTCAGCTTCTCTGGACACATTGGCACTCTCTACAGGACCTCTTGGAGAATCAATGTTCTGTAAGGTAAAAATGCAGGATTGTTCAACAATGGTGTAACACATATTCGGACTGAGCTGTTCCAACGGGCAGTGTTGGGCAGTAACGCGTTACAGTAATAATATTACTTTTCCCAGTAACGAGGGGTGTAGCAAGTTACTAATCACATTTCAGTAATAATATTACATTACATCTTATGTTCTCACTTTCAGCTATTATGTTCTCACTTTCAGCTACTAAGTTATTTAAGAGGTTGTTGAAAGATAGAAAGGATATAACATGTCCAAAGGTCCATATTAAGCAGGAAGGCAAATAGCATTGCCTATTCAGTTGAATTGTATGTAGGCCCTCAGTTTTGATTTGTTGTTTCACTTTCAGCTTTAAATAAATAACAGGTGTTTAAAGGTTGTGCCTCGTCATCTCAGATTCACACAGGGGTGTACTGGGAAAGTAATATATTGCATAAGTAACTAGTTACTTTTGGATGGGAGCAATAAGTAAAGTAACGATATTACTTTTAAAAATGGTAATGAGTTATAACTAATATATTACATTTTTTGAGTAACGAGCCCAACACTGTCAACGGGGACTTCAATTAAACCATACTGTGAACCAAAGTTCCACAGGCCACAATGAGAAAATGCTGTATACAAACATTAGAAGCACAAATATGAAAAAATGCCATACACTTTCTCCTGTAAAAGCTCATAAATAAATAAAATAAATAAATGTGTTGCAGTTCAGTTGAATACCATTTTCCTACTTTCCTTACACTATTTCAGGCCAAACCCGAGATATGTACTGAACTTTGGGTTGGGAAAATTGTCCCACCACTATTCAACAATTAAGCCCATCAGACATTGCCCACATAAATGAAGATTAAAAAAATTGACATATGATATGATATACCTCCTTACCAATAAAGGAGATTCCTCAGAGTCAGGGCGCTTCTTCAGGATGGACTTGGTGGGCATGTTGAGCATCTGCTCAATCTCTTTATGGCGCCGTGCCCTCTCCAACTCCTTGGACTTATCAGTCTTCTTGGGCACACTGGGGCTCCTGCTACTGGTGCTGCTGGTACTGACGCTGTGGGTCCTACTCCTTCCTCTGCTCTGGGCCCGGCCACGGCTCTGCTCAGGGCTCCTGCTTCTGGACCTGCTGCGAGGCCTGCTCTTGCTCTTTGCACGGCTCCCGGCCCTGCTTCGATCAGGGCTTCTGCTGCGGCTTCGTGGACGGCTCCTCCCTCTGCTGGGACTCCGCCTCCTTGGTCCAAGGTCGTCTGGCCCATCATCATCAGCATGTCTTGGTGGATAGTCTCTGAAGGAAGAATACCATGGTTGAATTGGATGAAAAAAAGTTACTAAAAACATGTTATAGAATGGAGGTCTGCACATCACACAAAGTACTTTAATGTGCTCGATAAATTTGAGAAGCATTTACAGCACCTGTTATGAGGGACTGGATTCAGAGAGGGACCAGGTCCAGGTCTAGTCCGCTCATTGCCCACAGTGATATCCAGACTGTGGTCTGTGGGGATCCCACCACGGGGAAGTGATGGGGATCTCTGCAGTGCAGACATGAAGTGTTTCATCAGTAAGGTGAGAGACTAGCATGCCTTTATACCCATCTCATTCCTGTTCTGGACAGACCATTTCTGTGTTGTGTGTGTAGCTTTAAAGCAAATGAGCTGCTGCTCCCCATCCCCACTTCATGCCTCCAGAGGTTCAAACAATGCAGCAGGACATTCAGTTCTATGGTTCTATGTTCAAGCCCCGGGTGATGCAGAATAATTACATGCTAATACCTACTCAGGCATAATGTTTGGATTTCAGACATGATTTGAAAGATATTTTTAATCTAAGTAGTTTTAAATAATTAGGATCCGGGCAGAGACCCTCATGTATTTGTCATTTGTCTCCCCCTTCCTCTTCCTCCTCCTCCTCAAAACGCCCAGCCCCGACCCAGGGCTGCACAACAGCTATTACTATTATTATTTGTATTATTTTAACTTTACACGCGCATGTCATGTGCATTACACGAGGAAGCATACTGCATTACATGGGCATATGTTATGATTGGATTGGAGGAAAATCAGAATCGTAAACTAGTGAGCTAAAACCCAACGCTAACGTTACTTACATCTCTCGGAGGGCCAGTGCCTGTATGTCTGTCACTTCCTGGACCGGGAGATGGGTACCGAGACCGTCTGTACGGGTCTGGCAGCCCGTACTCCTGGTAACCGTGGTGGGGAGGCTGGGGTAGACCACTCTCTTCTTGGAAAGGAGGCCGAGTATAAGGTTGTCCAGGCCCAGGGTGGGAAGCATGAGGCGGGGGACCACGGCCATCGTAGGGCGGAGGATACTCTCCTCGAGGTGGAGGCCGACCTCCGTACATTTTCACTTAGTCAGCTACTAGCAGGCCAGCTAGCTATAGTAGAATTCAACGAGATGACAAATTACAGCACGTAGTACATGCTCGTAATGTTGCAAGTATGTAGATGGCTAATTCAAATCAATTCACATTAGACTAGACTGGTGTCTTCTACCATGGTTTGCCGTAGCATTGTGTTCCTGGTTCCTAGCCTCTTCAACAACGAAGCTTCTTCATGGAATTTCAAAATAAAGGTCACGCAGAACACATTTTTTTTTTTTTTTCTGCCGATTTATACCTTGTTGAAAAATGCTACCGTAGCAGGAATTGATGGCAAAGAGCATCATTTGATAGACGATTTTGGTCTACCAAAATATGCTACCCCTAAAATCTTACACAAAGATGTTATAATAGAGTATTTAAGTATACTCCCTATATTTTTACAGTAGCCCTATAGGCTACATGGAGCGAGTAGTGGTGAAATATAAAAGTATTTTGTAGTGGGAGCATTGATGAGGTTTGGTCGACTGAAATAGAAGGTCTCTGAAATCTTATAGATGTATTTTGCGTTGAGTATTGTCGCCTGGGACCGTCTTGTCCATATCCCGATATGGCTGTGATGTGATTCTGTGTAGCCTATATACAGTACACTGACCGCACTCCATTTTGTATATTGTTTTTTATTTTTGCATTTGTATTTTGTACTGCGTCCTGTCTTTGCACTGTCCTGTCTCGTCCCTGCACCTTGTCCACTGTTGTATCCATGTTGTGCACCAAATGACTGAAACAAATTCCTAGTATGT
>NC_140258.1:9620455-9637955 GCF_949987555.1 Borostomias antarcticus
TGTGTTTATTGGTTGAGAGGTCAGTGAACTCACGTAAGAGCCTGGGTGTAGTTGAAGACGGGGGTGACCCCCAGGAACCTCTGTAGGCCCTCCATCACCAGGGCAGGGTTGGAGCGAAGCTGGGAGCCATCCACTATGTGCAGCTGTACACACAGGGACACACAAATCACAACACTGACTGCTGTTGCTCGTAACACTGAACACTACGGAAGGTACACTGCTGTTAAAGGTGTCAGCACTGACACGATAGACATTTGGCTGTTTGTGGTAGGGGTGAGAAGCTAGAGAGAGAGAGTGTGTGTGGGGGTTTACCTGGTTGGGCTGGTAGTGGCGAAGCCAGCGCTCCAGGTGGGTGGCATAGGCCCCGGGTTTAAGGCAGCGTCTCTGCAGCATGAGCATGTCTCGTGGGGACGTCGGCCCTGCCGTCACCACCTGGTTGAACGTGTGGTTGATGGCCGCAGGGTCCTGGTGAGCTCGCTGGTGCTGCGGAGGGGGGGGGGGCACGCAAAGGTTTAAAAGGGTGATGCGCAAGTCAAAGGTCATCACAGGTCCATCTGTTAAGAGGGTCCGACGTATGTAAATGTGGGCGGGGTCGTACCTGGTACCAGGAGTAGGCGCGGTCAGCGGGGTTGATGAGCACGGCCAGGACCTTGGCCCTGGGCAGGAGGGCCCCGGCCCTCTGGGGGGCCACCTCTGTGTCAAAGTAGTTTGCACTCTTCTCAAACATGAAGTCTGTGCTGACGTTGGAGGGGAAGGGGAAGAAGTCCATGTACCTGGATGGGGAGAGCGGGAGGAGGAGAGAAGGAGGTGGTGGGGGAAGGAAGGATAGAGAGAAGAGGGAGTCAGTAAAAGTCTTTTTTTCCCCCTGAAATACCAGACAGGTGAAAGACTCATACTGTGGAGGAACCGACGTGCTGAAATGTCAAGATGTGCTGAAATGTCAAACGTTTCATCTGAAACAGCCTTTCCGTCCTGCGCCTGAATCTTGTTCTCCTTCCGTAAAGCCTTCAAGAGGGCGGTGCCTTCAAGAGGGCGGTGCAGTCTTACCAGTCGATGCCGTTGTCGTAGTTGGGCCCGCTGAAGAACTGGATCTCCTCGAAGGTGACGGGGCTGGGGAAGCTACTGGTGATGGCAGGGTGGAGGCTCAGGAAGGAGTGGAGTGCTGTAGTGCCTGAGAGGACACAAGCATGACACGCACACTGTTTACACTCTTTTGGTGTGAGTGTGTGCTTTTTTTTTATTTATTTAAGAGTGTGTATGTGTGCATGAGACACGCAGTGAGGGTATGTGTGTGTGTCTGTGCGTTTCTGTGTCTGACCTGTTTTCTGTGGGCCTATGACCAGGAACCTGGGTAGCCTGTCGCAGGTCTTCTCTTTAGACCAGATATCCTTGTGTCTCTTGTCATGACAGGGGTTCTGAGGAGCCGGGAACACAGGGTTTCCACATGCAATATGGTGATAGAAAACTTTACGGTCTGCTTTCAACAGAAATGTGTCATTCTGCTGCCTCTTCCACTATCCAACTCATCATATACTGTACAGTACACCTCGACGCCACTGAAAAAAAAAGCAGTTCCCTGACCTGCCATAGGGGGTCCCTCTCCTCTGGAAAGATTTGGAAGTATTTTTCGGCCAGCTGGACAGGGGGCAGGGTCTGTAGGCGCAGGTTAGTCCAGCACTGGACGAACTTCACCAGCGACTCAAAGGTGTACAGGCCCAGGCGGTCGTTACCGTAGTTGGAGAGGTGGGTCATGAAGATGCTGATCTGCATTGTGGGAGGAAAAGAGGGGAGGAAGAGTTGGTTGTTGGTTATTTGGTTGATAGAGCGATCACACTTTACGTTTAGGGCTTGAACTCTGACAACTTGACAACACTGGACAGAGAAGTGGCATTCAAGATGGATTCGGATGGAAATAATCATCACGAAACACAGTCCTTCAAGTTGAAACTGTAGTCTTTCTCCCATTGGAGTGTTTAAAAGTTTGGAATTGACCCAGCCAGGAATTTCTCAAGTCCGCTGAGATACTCAAATGCCGACAGTTGAGACGGCAGATCACAACACAGTGTGTGTGTGTGTGGTCTTACAGGGTTGAGGAGCACGGTGAGGAAGAGCTCTCCTCCACGGATGCTTTTGTCCAGCTCCTTGGAGCCCCCCGGGTACTCGTTATAGAAGATGGTGTGCGTGAAGAGGCCGCACGTCTGCCTGGGCAGCACCTGGAGGGGGGGGGGGGGGTATGACAGAGATGGTGGGAATTGATAAAGGCACGAGTCGCCAAGTATGTTGTAGAATTATTCTAATCAACTCTTAAAACATACATTCATGTTTCTCCATTCACATAAAAGGTTCATTACTTTTGCAAAGGTTTTCCATAGCTTAACAGCATGTGCTGTTAGATCAAATGTGATTAGAAGGTACAGAGCATAGCTATTTATGCTTGATCATGACACACCCCTTAGTATTGGTTTAACCAATGGAAACATGAGAAAGCAAGAGAGGAAGCAGTGTGAGGACGAGGGGATATTGACCCCCCCACTCACACCCTAACACCAAAGGCAATATAAACACAGCGGGGGTCTCTCTCTGAAAACCCATCTGTTAGGCAACAACTTCCCTTCTCTGTTCTACAACTTCCCTTCTCCATTCTCTACACTGGCTCCCTGTAGCAGCTCGCATGCAGTTTAAAACTCTGGAACTAGCCTACAGGGAAATGAAAGGAACAGCTCCCTCCTATCTCCAGGCCATGGTCAAGCCCTATACCCCCTCCCGACTATTATGCTCTGCTACTGCGGGGTGAGTGGTCTATCCACATGGTCATGGCTCTTCTCTGTCCTGGCCCCGCAGTGGTGGAATTAACTGCCCACTGACGTCAGGACAGCAGAGTCGCTGCCCATCTTTCGCCCCAGGCTCAAAACCCACCTCGTCAAGAAGTAGTACCAGGATCCTCCCGCTTAAGCACCTATTATATTTTTAGTTTGCTGCTCTAGCACTTTGGCTTTTACACTAGATTATGCTCTTAGTCACTTGTTTAGAAATGCACTTGTGAGTTCTGGTGAGTAGTAGTACACTGACTTCCAACTAGGGCTGTCAACTGAGCTCAGAAATGATAATCGACTTTCTCTCAAATATTTTCAGAAAATCTATTATATTTGATCATTGGTATTATTATATTGTGTAGAAAATGATGCATATCATGGAACTGGTCAGTACAATTTCTAACCACAAGAGGGCGCTCGCTACCTACTGTCAAGAACAAGCCAAATAAGTGAGCTAATATTTCGCTTCCGTCTCTGACAACATTCAAGTGTTCATAGGATTCATGTATTCAAGTAATACCCAGTCAACATGGGTGACATTTAGTGCAAACAGGGTCCTTTTATTAGGCCTATAGCCTAGCCAACTGAAAACTAAACAAGAGGAATAGCCTGTAGTGCTGGTCCACTTGATCAGATTTAGTGCTTGTTTACAATGTTCCCTGCCGTGCTGAGGAGAAGACGCGCTCTGATATTACTGAAGAACGCTATTTCCTCGCCACCTAGCTAGATAGATACAGTCGTTAGGCTGTTTTTCAGTCGTGATGAAACGAATAAATACTAATGTGGAATGTGTTTTGACATGATTAGAAAATGGGCGGGACTCAGGAGCCTGTGTGGCGCACACTGCTTTAAAGTAGCCTAACTAGCCTACTAATCACATCTACATTTTTAAGATTGATTGTGCATTTTTTTCCTCAAAGTCGACGACAAGTCGAAGTTTGAATATTTATTGTAAGTCGCTTTGGATAAAAGCGTCTGCTAAATGACTAATGTAATGTACTATAATGTAACTCTAATAGAAAGGTTACCTGCTGTTTAAATATATTTTTTATTAAAGTTGCACCGAAATGGCAAATGCATTCTGTCCCATTTTGGGTCACATACTTGGTCAGTGTTCACCTACAGGTATTCAACGATGTATGCCTCTTTTTTTTTTTTTGCGACTTTAAACAGCAAAAACCACCACACCAAATACAGAGACTTTAAAACAGACAAATAACCAGTATATTGTGAGGAGGCGGAGGTTTGGCACCTGGATGCCGCTGTGGATGAAGCCCCTGCGGTAGCGGGCGGGGCGGAGGTGGGGGTACTCCTCTGTGCTGGTCACCTTGATGCCCCACACAGACTTCCAGGCCTCGTACAGCTGGCTGTGCACCGGGTAGACCCCTGAGTGGTGGGGGGCCACCGCATAGCCCATGTCTGTGGGGATGCCGTGCTCCTGGAGGGAAGGAGACGCAGAAGAAGGGATGGAGGGAGGGAGGGAGAGGGGGATAGAAGGGAAAGAAGATGTTAGCTACCGTGTATGTTTCGGGATACCGAAATCAAATACGAACTCTGGTACAGTGAAGTCTGGGCAAAAACGAGTATGTCTCCTTTCAAACATTTCTAGTTTGTCACTTCTCCACCAGGGGGCAGCATACCCCTGTTTCTAATACACACTTGATAGAACTGCACCGGCCAGGATGGATTATTGCTTCGTCCTCTAGAAGGAACACAACAAAGCATTGATGAATCCTGTGCCTCTGACAAACCTGTGTGTGTGTGTCTATGTATGTGTGGGATGCGGCGGTGGCTATATAGAGTGAGGTGTGCAGTGAATGCAAAGTGTGGCCCTCAAGACAGTGTGCCCTTGCTAAGCAGAAGCTGTTTGCAGCCTCATTAAGCTGTGATGAAGGATCCCTCTCTCTCATGACCAGTCTGCTCTGAGAGACCGTCCATCACTGTCGGCTGCGAGGGCAGCTGGGAGCCAGCAAGGATTACAGGGAGGGGAGCAACGCTGGTCAGTACACACACACGCACACGCGCACACACACACACACACACACACACACACACACACACACACACACACACACACACGCACACACACAGTCTGACTGGAGACCCTGGCACCCAATGCCCATCACTCCATCAAGCCAGCAGCAGCAGCCTTGGGGAAGCTTTGGCCATCATGTCTGGGGGGCGTGCAGTGCACATTACGCCCCTCTTTTTGATGTGGCAAGTGGCAAGGTCCCGTGACTCTAAACAAACACACACACACAAGGTGAAGAGATGGAGGCGCAGACACACACGGGAGACTGGAGAGAAGGTACAACGTAGCAGTTGTAGCTACACCATAGAGTTGACTGGACATGATGTGAAATGTCAATGTCATTAACAAGAAGGAATGGAGAAAGGTCCCGGCATCCAGCGATCCAATGAGCATTTCTTTACCTGAACCACGAGTCACAAACCCATCTTATAAACTACAGCTTATTGTAGCCGGGGGATATTAATTTGATCCTTGTACCTAGTGCATGTGTTCATCTGTCACACATGTACCAAAGCCCACCACCTGGGGGCGCTCGCCACAATTCATTTATCCCATTGCAAAGTACAAACTTGAATTTGCAATAATTGCGGCCACACAGGAGCCTGTCTACTTTCTAAATCCAGTTCAGAGCTTGGTGCCTAGTAGCTCTTTTGGTGCTTGTTAGGATTCTCATGGGTTAGTACTCGTGGTTAGGTGCATTGTGGGTCCAATTATCGTTATTACAGTCATTATATTCACAACATAGATTAGATTACTCTTATTTAGGTAGTTCAACATGTTGGGATTCTCATAGGTTAGTGTTGGGGTTAGTGAACTGGTGCAACCACCAGGCTGAATATTTTGTTCAACCCCCCCCCCCCCCCCCCCCCAACAGAACCCGAGATACAGGTATCGACCTGGCCGCCATGGAAAATGAATGGGGAACTTAAGCCCCAACTGAATGGGGGTCAATAGGTGGATTTATTCTCCATGCATCATGGGTGGAGGACGGGTCCACTGTGCACTTGTTCAATTCAGTTTAATTCAATGGAATCCATAGAATCCTGAAGGAAGCATAAATAAAGCACAGCTCTGTTGTGCCAGCTAGCACCGTAAGGCTGCTGTTACAGATCATTCCTTTTCACATTGATATTTCCAGCACAACTAAAGCTCTACAGGGGACATCAGGCCAGGCCTGCCGGCGGAGCTCAGCTGGGCTATTACGGTGTGAGAAGGGTAGTATTTTACACACCATGCACTTAAGCTCAGGCTTTTATTGAACGGTGATCATTTATTAATCTCTCAACTTTTTGTATTAAGCATTTACACTAGGATCACTCTCGTATGAGTATACCCCCAAAGCAGACACACCAGGCTAGCCTTTGTTACAATCTTATATGAATGCATTTCTGAACACTTTCCCCCACCTGGGCGAAGAGCATGTTGAGCCTCATCTGCTCAGCCAGGACGCTGACGTTGTGGAACAGGTGGGGCTGCATGTGGCTCCACATGTGGGGGAACCACCAGAACTCCTTCCTGTGTCGCAGCAGCGTGTCATCGCCCCGGTCCTCCTCGTCTGTGCCTGGGGGAGTTGAAGAGGGATGGGGGGGGGGGAGTTGTAGAGGGATGGAGAGGGGGGGGGGGGGGGGGAGTTCATAAGGAGACATTCTCAGCGATATTACTGTACAACATGCAGAACCCCTCAGGATGGATTTTCCCAGGCTAGGATCTTAATTGTAACCCCAGATAGAGCAAGTCTACAATTAGTCCAGGAAACTGGTCCTATAAGAGTCAGGGACAGTGACATTATGACATGTAATTGTACACTGACATTCAGAAGTGCATTCACTGTACCTGTGTGGTAGAACTTTCCAGAGAAGCCTAGGTTGAAGGTGAAATTGGGGACCAGATTTCGCAGCTTGTTCTGAGTGCTGAGTAAGGCCTACAAATAGGGAAAACAAGGGTTTTTGCATTATTCTGTAATTTCATTGTTATTTTTAATTCCACAAACAATGAGAGACTCAAGTGAAATATACACTGTAATTGTGCTGCTGCCTGTCTTGGCTAGGACTCTCTTGTACTGTAAAAGCAATTGTCTCTTCCTGGTTAAATAAAGGTTAAATAAAATAAATACACAATTTACAATTGAGTCATTTAGCAGACACTTTTAAAAAGCAACTGAACTAGTAAGGGATAAAGTACCTTGCTCAAGGACACAATGGTAGGCAATGACTATCACTGTCATCTGTTTCTTGCATTTTTCCTACTCGTCGTCACTGAAAATGAGGGCAACCTCAGTGTCCTTCCGAGTATAAATAAAGGATATTTTAATTGAATTGACTTTCAGGTGGCCTGGCCTGGTATTGAAACAGCGACCTTTGAGTCAGTACTACACCAAACAATAAGCTTTGTAATCTAATGTCTATAAAAGCATCTCTTTCCTTTGATGATTTTACCTCATTTGAATACCATGTTGTAGTTTTAAAGTGTCACTCCCCAGTTATGGCAGTAACTGTGTATAGACCACCCAAGAAATGCCATAGTTTTTAATGCAAATTGAAAACAGGAGAGGGCCGAGAATCGAACCTTGGGGCACCCCTATACTGCAGGCCTGCGGAGGCGAAATTTTGTTTTTAACTCTGACGCATTGGGAGCGATCATACAGATAAGATTGCAACCAAGTGAGGGTTCCAATTCGTAGTTGGATAGTTTAGAGAGGAGAACAGAATGGCTCACAGTATCAAACGCCTTGCGTAGATCTAAAAATATAACTCCTACAATTACCCCTTTGTCAAGACTTTCTCTAAGTACCTCCAGGAAGTAACAACAGGCTGTTTCCGTGGAATGGATGGCACGGAAACCAAATTGCATCGGATGTAATAGACCTTCCTTGTGGAGATGGGATTTCAACTGGTCTGCAACCACTTTTTCGAGTAGTTTAGAGACAGCTGGGAGGATGCTAATGGGCCTATAGTTAGTTATTTCCTGTCGGTTCCCTGCTTTAAATACAGGAGATACAATGGCGGCCTTCAGGGTCGATGGAAACACACCTTCATCAAGGGAGAGATTAATGATACATGTGAGAGGTAGGGCTAGAGACTGTCTATGACTTTTAATAAAGGCGGGATCAAGTCCCCAAGTATCTTTGGCCTTAGAGTTCGATAGAGAAGATAGAATTTTAACCACATTACTTTCACTGACAGAGGCGAGTTGCAGTACAGAACCCTCAGATGCAAGTGCAGAAGGCGCTGGATGTGCCGATGGCGCTGGACAGTATTGCACATTTAGAAAGGTTCTACTCAACTCAGAGACAGAATTAATAAAATAGGTATTAAAAGCAGTTGCCATCTCGAGGTCGTCGCTCACTGTAGAGTCAGACCTTAACATACCTGACCATTTATGTATTTTCTTTACAGTATTGCTACCCAAAGCTGTAATTACTTTGTTAAGAAGCGCTACCTTAAGTCTAACTCGCTTAAGCTTAACCTTAACTGTAGCAGCTGATCGTTTTAAAATAATGATGAATGCAAATAGTGTAACAACCCCAGAAGTGGGGCCTTCACTAATAATGATTTAGTGTCCATCTTTAATGATAAACTGGGTGCAGCCCTTTACTCTGTAGCACCGATAAAACTGAAAAAGGTCATAGCTAAACATAAAGCTCCATGGAGGAATGAGGAGATAAATCAACTTAAGAGAACATGTAGGAGAGCTGAGCGCACATGGAGGATGACCAAGCTGCAGGTCCACCGAGATCATCTTTAAGAACACCTTTATTCCTTTAATAAGGCCATAAGAAATGTTAGAAGAAATCTTTTTTCTCAACTTTTCTCAACGATTGACAACCTCTTAAATGCCGCCCCCTCTGCTGCAGCCAACATGTTCTCTACCTCCAAGTGTGAGGAATTTGTACCATATTTTAGAGACATGATAACTGACATTAGGATGAAATATCACCCAGTTAAGACCAAATGTTTTGCTTGATGACCCTATTCGTCCACGGAGCAGTGTTATGAACTTGTTTACTCCAGTTGACACAGAGATGTTGAGCAAAGTGATATATCAATATGTCAAATCATGTACCCTCAAAACTTTGATGATACAAAAACAATTATCAGATGCTACACACCAAACAATAAGCTTTCTAATCCAAGGTCTATGGTAGGATCTCTTTGTTTTCAAAATATCCAAAAACATCAAGTAATACTTGGAGTTGCAAAGTTATCAAATAGAACATTTTAATTTTCAACCACGAAATGGAAAAAGTGTACCTGTACCTCTTGGACACGACAAAGGGCAAGAAGTACAAAACAAGTCAAGCTGACGCAGACAAAAACCTGAGCGATATATATCAGTTTTCTATCTCCATCATCCACACAGCACCACATAAGTGATGTCGGTACCAATGGTAGATATGCTGATACTACTGGAGGTGGGGCTGGAGGCCTATTCATCTTTCATTCCCAAACATTTTATCGCCTCACATCGGTTGACTCCACACGGCTGCATTAATTCACCGCACAAACCGCAGCGTGGTGGGAATAATGGCTCTGCAAATCAACCCTGCCTTGGCCAGAAAGATCCCTTAGCTTGGGTCCCTGGCCTGCGCTGTCCAAGCCTCTGGGACAAGAGAGACAGAGAGAGATAGGCTGCTGCTGTAGCCAATATGAGAGATGCTATCTATCACTGACGTCTATACAGAGGATGGGGGGTGGAGTGTGCGGGGAATGTCACTGAGCGCGTGTGTGTGTACAGTGTGTTTGCCTTGCAGATTAAGGTAAAGTGCGTGTCTGTGTGTGTGTTTGTGTAGGTCTGTGTTTCTGGGCTGTGATATCTCTGTTTGCTGAGGAGGACCAGAGATTTGCTGACCGACCGATAAACGTGTCGCTCCCCACAGAGACAGAGACGAGGGATACACACTTATCTGATGACATGCTCAGATTAGAGGCTGAACAGCCATACTGCATCTCCTCACTCTGACTACACCACACAGACAGACAGACGGACACACACACACAGAAACACAGACCGACACAAACAGACACGCTCATCTTTCAAAAGGCCTTTGGATTGGACCGTTCATGCGACTGAAGATGGTGTGGGAGGAGTGACCCTCTGTGCCAGTCTGGAGGCTTGAAGGTTGAGCAAAGAACCAGAGGGTGGGGAAGGTGGCGAAAGGTTTGGGGTGTGTGTGTGTGGGGAAGGGGGTCCCGGGTCGCCATGGCAACTCGGTTCCACCCACGCTCGATGAAGACACTGGACAGAGTCTCACGTATCCATGTTCCAGACTGACCACGGAACTCAATCTCCAACGCAATAATAACACACGCGCACTAACAAGCATACTTCTCTTCTGTTCGATCGATGGTGCCCTCGCTCGCTTGGCTTAAAACACTCACTTTAACCTCAGGGCACTGGCTGACTTCGCTCACTGGCTGGACTGTCTGCATAATCATGCAAAACACCCCAATGGCACAAGTCCTGCATGACGTACCAGTTCTTGTGGGTATTTGTAAATTCCCTTACATACAGTATATACAAGCATGGGAGTTGGTGTAAAGGCCAATGTTTCCTGTTCTAATCATTTTGGGGAAGATAAAGGATGAGGTGAGGATAGAGCTAACGGTCTGACATGGACAGAGTAGGATTGATCTGTTTAATATAACAAACGAGAAAAAACGCACAGCGGCTAAATGCCTCCGCCCAACAATGCAAGTTGTAGTTTACATTCAGTTGACCTTTGACATTTGAATACCAAAATCTAATCCAATTAATCTAATTAAGTCCAACTGGTCATTTTACCCAAATATGAACAAATTCCGTTAGGACATTCTTGAGATATTGTGTTCATCAGGCCAAAAACACATTTTGTGAGGTCACAGTGACCTTGAACTTTGACCACCAAAATCTAATCAGTTCTTCATTCAGTCCAACTGGACATTTTGGCCAAATATGAACACATTCTGTCAAGCCATTCCTGAGATATCGTGTTCACTAGGCCAAAAATGCCTTTTGGGAGGTCACAGTGACCCTTGACCTTTGACTCCCACAATCTAAGCAGTTCATCCTTGAGTGCCAGTGAACATTTGTACCAAAGGGGAAGAAATTCCGTCAATGCGTTCCCGAGATATTGCATTAACAAACATCGGACGGATGGACGGACGGACAACCCGAAACCATAATGCCTCCGGCCAGGCTATCGCCTGAGAGGCATAAAACAATGTCTGGTGATATGAATGCTGATTTGGGATGCTGGACTGAGCACCCATTCACTGTAATAGAATGTCAGTCTAGCATCCAAAATCAGCATTCATATCACCAGACCAGTGTTCATTTTAACATCAAATTTTGATCTGACTAAAATGCTTTTTTATTTTTTGTCATATTTTAGTCATCTGAATTGTTTTAGTTTGAGTTGACTAAATAGAATTAAGATTTTAGTTAACTCAATCAACAGTAGATTTAGTCAACTAAAATCCAATGGGTTTAGTTAAAGTCTAATGCAGTATTTAACCATTTCTCTACAACTCATTATACAGTACTCCTGGAGGAAACATCTACTGTAATAGACTGATGGACAAAGCTACTGAATTACATTTCTATGCTCTCTCCCCTTGCCTGTGTGCGAGTTTTTTTCAGCGTGAGCCAAAGCTTTCGAGTGTTGTGTGTGGTGAAATCAGCTTTAGTGCTCATGAGTCACTGCTGAGTCCGACCCTGAGTGAGACGGGAGGAGAACAGTGCTCCGTTAGAAGGGGTTTGTTTGTGGCTCTGCTGCAGCAGCGTACCTCACAGATCTTCTGCTGGTGGGGCTGATCTGATCAAGGCTGTCTGGCTCAACAGGAGGGCCATATGGCAGCCAGTCAACTGCACACAACAGTGGGGCTAACACAGGCACATGCCAAAGCAAACAGCAGCACAACGAGCTGGGGCTGGAAAACCTATTCGACATGTTAACCAGAAAGAAAATACACCTCTAAAGCCTTCCCCTCTGTTCTCAGCTTCGCTTCCGTTCAGACAGCGGGCTGCTCTTCACATCTACTCTGTAATAGGATTAGAAAGAGCATCCTCGGTAGCTTTGCACCACAGGTAGATAACTCCATCCCCTGAAGAGCTGTGGGTGTGTGCGTGTGGCTAAAACCAGCCTGAGAATGTGTGTTTAAGTACGGGGGGGCCATGCCTTATCGTCATTGCAATAACATTACAGACTCGATTCGGTGCGGTGGAGAGATCATTTCAAAAGATATTAAATACAATTCTATTAAGGTCTTCGGCGCATTATTGAGTGCTAAGTGGTTCCACTAAGGTGTCTCGCTAATCGAGACAGAGCTGCCTTTGCAGTTTCGGGGGAAGTTGTGAGAAAATTGAGGCTGGAAAATCAATATGCCATTTTTTCTGATTACACCAGCTCGCCCAATCGGCTTTGTGCTCCGAGAGAATCCATATACACTCTGTTGATGCTGTTCTCTCCACTGGCAACGCGGCTACGAGGCATCCGTCTACCTGTCCAGATGCTCTCAGTCATATACGATCTCCACTAGAGCAATTAACTAGAAATCTATCATAGGAGCTGTGATGACAGCGGAACACATTGTTAGTGCCTAAACTACTTATTTTGTCCTCCTTTCCCTAATGCACTTGTATGTAAAACTAGACCGTAGACAATCCTATCAGAGGAAATGGATGACAAACCAATTCACTGCTTAATTGACCAGCCCCCCCCACCCCACGGAAAGGCGGCGCACGCTCGTTCAGAACAACCCGCCCTTCCTGCTGAAGCGTCACGTTATCCCTCCTCACATCCGTCGTTCTCCAAATGGCGGAAGCCTCATTACTCCTCCTATTATTCCCATAGATTGTGTTAATTTGGTTTGATGCATTTGGCAGAGCAGCCCTCCAGGCAGCAGTGCTTTTTTCCCCAACCTTCACCTTCTTCTTGGCATTACAAACTGCTGACATGGGCTATAGCGAGCTGTATGGGGACCAGAGACGCAAACCTATTACGGCGGCTGTGATGTAGTGCGGGAGTCTTGCGCCTCTGCGTTTGTCACTTCAAATAAGGCTCGGCTTTAGGCCAGGGGGGGATTGACTCAATACGTCTGACTGTGGTTTTCTCGGGGCGAGGCGGGCAGCACATGCAATCAGGCCTATAGTCTGAAGGGTGTCAGGCTAACGAGAGAGCTAAAGACGATGGGGTTTAATGGTGGCAGAGACAGGCTGCTAATGAGATTCTGACTGATGCACGGTAGCGTGCAGCTAGCGGAGTTGCCGGCAACAGGCCAGTCAAAACTTAGTGAGAATCCAATTGGAAATCGATCTTTGTTTATATCACGCGCGGATAAGAGGAGCACTTACTTCAAAGCTGAGTGAGTAAGTGTGGACTTGCTTTCACTAGACTCTATAAGTAAGTAAGTCTGTTAGTAAGTCTGCAGCTTTGAAGTAGTCATTTTGATGTGGGCTGACACGCATATTGATCGTTTCACGGTCGAAGACGATTACCGAATGGGTAAAGACACATAAGCTGACTAAACAGGGAAAGAAAGAGTGAGAGCTTGAAAGTATGTGTGTGAGAAAGGGTTAGAGAAACAGAGAGAGAGAGAGAGAGAGAGAGAGAGAGAGAGAGAGAGAGAGAGAGAGAGAGACGAGGAGAGTGGACCCACCTCCACGTCGGACACCTTCATGCGCGTGCCCTCCTTGCCCACAAAGATGTCGTCCACATCCACCAGCAGGTGGCGTTCCAGCGACAGGCACAGCCTCTTGCCCGTCAGGTAGGCGATGGCGTCCACAAACACCAGCTTGTGCAGCCAGAAGTTGAGGTTGTTGCCGAAGAGCACCCTCTGGATGCCGTCGTGCAGGCCCAGGTCCTGGACCACGGTGGCGTGGACCGAGCGCAGCTGGCCCAGGTGGGCCAGGGTCTCGGAGGACTGGGTGCTGGCCAGCAGGACCGGCTCGTAGGTGGAGTGGTTGGACTGGAAGACGGTCCAGTCGTCGCCGGGCAGCGGGCCGGCCTCCACCTCGTTGGGCCTGGTGATGTAGAGCAGCGGGGCGCTGGGGTTGATGCGGTAGTCGCGCAGGCCCAGGTGCGAGTGCAGGAAAAGCGGGAAGCCCTTGAGCTGGGCGCTGAGCAGGGAGTTCTCGTTGGCCTTGAAGAAGCCGATGATGCCCACGCTGTACTCCACGCAGTACTTGTCCAGGAGGTCGCGGTTCCAGGCGTCCAGGTTGACGTACTTGAGCACGTTCTCGTAGATGACCAGCGCGTAGCGCCCGCGGTTGCGCTCCGTCAGCGTGGGCATGTCGCCCTTGCCCGGGGCGATCTCCGTGCGGTAGCGGAAGCGGCTGGACTCCAGGATGGCGACGATCTCCTGGCCCAGCTGGGAATAGATGCTCTCCACGAACACCAGCACCACGGGCTCCGTCCGCGAGTTGTCGAGCGCCTTGACCTGCCGCAGGCGGCCCGAGCGCGGGGGCAGGAAAAGGGGTGTCCGCTGGCCTCCCACCCCGCCGGCTCCTCCCACCGAGGCCGGCGCGCCCCCGCCGCAGTCACTGAAGGGCAGGGGCGGCGCCTCCTTGATCTTGGGGCTGTT
Source organism: Borostomias antarcticus (assembly GCF_949987555.1). NCBI lineage: Eukaryota > Metazoa > Chordata > Actinopteri > Stomiiformes > Stomiidae > Borostomias > Borostomias antarcticus. The sequence goes on from NC_140258.1 coordinate 9,634,861, forward strand.
GCTGACGTAGTAGGCCAGGCAGGCCATGGAGAGCAGGCAGAAGAGGATGAGCGCCAGGATGAGGCGGTGCAGCTCCAGCTGCCGGACGCCGCGCACCAGCTTCCACACGCCTACGCCCAACATGGCCGACGGCCGGCACGGGGTTGGCAGCGCCAGGGCAGAGGAGGGGGCGGGGCACCGGCGACGGTGCGTGGCAGCGGCGCGAGGCGGGGGCGAGGAGGGAGGAAGAGGAGGGGGAAGAGGGCCGAGCAGCAGACAGAGGCTCTAAGCTGCGCTGAGGAATAGCCATTTACGTTAGGTCACCATGGCCCCCATAGCCCGTGACGCTCCGCCCGCGGCCCTGCTGCTCTCGCCACCTCCTTGGATGAACGGACCGACGGAAGGATGGAGGAAACGGACAAACTCGCTGGCTGGCTGCTCTGACTCACACAGTCTGGGCTGGACTCTGGGCTCCCGTTCCTCCCCCTCCTTCTCTCTCTCTCTCTACCTTTCTCCCTTGCTCTGTCTTCCAGGCGCGTCAGTCGTCAGCTCTGCTCTAAGAGGATTGAGTTTCTCCCTCTGTGCTCCTCACACACGCTCCTCCTCCTCCTCCACTCGCTCCCCTCCTCCCTCTCTCCCTCTCGGCAGATCAGCAGTTTCTCTCTTCTCTCCTTTCTCTCTGTCACTGAGCACCTAGTCGCTCGATGTCCACACGGAAACACGGGACGTTGTCGGTCGAGCTGGGTGGCATCAGCGAGCTGGGTTGTATCAGCGAGCTGGGTTGTATCAGCGAGCTGGGATGTCCACTTGTAGATGTGGGCGTGTAGCAACGCTTCTCAGGTAGCCTGTGTGTTTTAGCAGCGTCTTGACTGGGGGTTGGCGGGGCTGGGGCTAAGCCCTGAAGACTGCCCCCTGTGGAGGCCCAGCTTACTCATCTTCGGGGGCGGTTGTTAAGAACACGCCTGGAAAGAGGGGATGGGGGGGGGAGAGAGAGAGAGAGAGAGAGAGAGAGAGAGAGTTATTGCACTTCAGGTCACGCTCCATGTTCTTGAGACAATTTTAGAGCCCTCATCACCATAATGTGGCGATCATGACAATGCAGAACAGAAATAGAGGTGAACTGAGGTCAGCAGAGTAACAAGGCCATGCTTGATTATAATGAGGATACATTTGCATTAATAAAACATGAGCTCGATGTCCAACTAACAGGTTTGAAGTTCGAAAACTACACAGACAGCCTAGTCAACCTTTTGATGAAACTTCTGGCCCCATTCCGAAAGTGCAAATTTGGAGGAAAACCCAGTGCACCTCAAATACTTTTAAATGAGTTTATGATGTAAGAACCTCACCCAGGGTGACATATCACTTGGTCCGCAGTGCGTCCACATGGCCTGATGATCACAGCCTATCCCCCTCCCCCCGTCCTCCTCCTCCCATAACCCTGTCATCCCTCTGCAGCCTCTCTCTCTCTCTCTCTCCCTTTGTCTCTCTCTCTGTCTGTCTGTCTGTCTGTCTGTCTGAAGCACTTTTTCTCATGGTGCCCAGAATAGCAGCCCTGTAACCTCCCTCCTAACTCAAAGATAGCATTACAGGTGTGAAAGGGAAACTCAGAGCTGACCTTAAGACATCAGTGCCAAAGATTATGGCGGTAGGTGCCCAGCGCTTATGGATCCCCCAGTGTAGGTGTGTGTGTGTGTGTGTGTGTGTGTGTGTGTGTGTGTGTGTGTGTGTGTGAGAGAGAGAGAGCGAGAGAGAGAGAGAGTGAGTTTGCGTTGTATGGTTAGGAACTCAATACCAAAATGTGTGTTAGTAAACTGGGAAATAGCAGGGGCATCACACCTGCCTTACAAGGGGAGTCTGTGGGGCGTTGGGCCTGGGCCAGTGAGGACACCTTTAGAGGGCTGGGTTACACACTGTGCCTTACGGGACTGGATGGATCAGGCCACAGGACTGGCTCAAAAGCGGAATACACATCAACACACACACACACTGTACACCATTTTACTCCCAGACACTTTGAAATCGTCAGACATTGACCACCATTTTTGCCAGCCAAATTACCGGACAACGCTGATTTGCGATCTATTTTTGCACATTTCTTAAATAATTTCATCGGTTTTACCCTCACTTTTGTCTTGAGTTATGACTTCACGTTTGCTGTGTGACAAAAAAACTTTTATATCACCTTTGATTATCATTTGTTTAATAATTGGCTGTTTAGTTCATTCATTGAGTAACAAATTCATTTTACAAACAACAACAATCCTAGTCTCAGTATTGGCAGTTAAATGGACGGTCGCAGTAACGTGTTTGTATAGCTAACGGCGTGTAACCGTGGTTACTGTGTGGTGCAACACAGTGCTGAGAGGAAAACAAACAGCTCATATAGAAACAAACACGCATGCATACATCCATCCACTTGACACAAACATAACGGCCCCGAGTCGGAAAGCCAGACGCTTGTTGCCCTGCTCTGTAAACAGGATCCCGCAATCTATCCAAGTTCCCCCTGACATGATCGATGCAGCCACGGCGCGAGGCTACTGTACATTTCCTGGGCAAGCACTTAAAGGATCATTTTCTCTCAGAAGTACTAACGAAGCCCTGGCTCTCTAGCAAAGGCACCTTGACAAAGAGAAACAGAGAGGGAGGAAACACCGCAAGCTGCACAGAGAGAGAAACAAGCGTGTGTGTGTGTGTGTGTGTGTGTGTGTGTGTATGTGTGAGTGGACAATGAAAAATGACAAAGAATTAAGCTCTAACCCCACTCCTAATCTCACACACACACACACACACACACACACACACACACACACACACACACACACACACACACACACACACACACACACACACACAAACACACACACACACAGTGAAAGACACAGCGCCCTGGCCTAGAGAGGAAGTGAACTACTTCACTCCTCGGCCCGGGCCCATCCATCATCCATCAGAGTGACCTGTGGGTCTTAACAGCAGAGGGGAGGAGAGCAGCATCCTGAAACAGGAACCAGCTCTGCTATTCTTAGAGCCTGAGAACGGCATGGGAAACAGACAGACACACAGACACACACACACACAGACACACACACACACACACAGACACACACACCCTT
>NC_140258.1:9640455-9680455 GCF_949987555.1 Borostomias antarcticus
TGGTCTCCTACCTCTGACCCTGGTCTCTTACCTCTGACCTGGTCTCCTACCTCTGGTCTGGTCTCCTACCTCTGGACTGGTCTCCTACCTCTGGTCTGGTCTCCTACCTCTGACCTGGTCTCCTACCTCTGACCCTGGTCTCTTACCTCTGACCCTGGTCTCTTACCTCTGACCTTAGTCTCCTACCTCTGGCCTGGTCTCCTACCTCTGGCCTGGTCTCCTACCTCTGGCCTGGTCTCCTACCTCTGACCTGGTCTCCTACCTCTGGCCTGGTCTCCTACCTCTGGCCTGGTCTCCTACCTCTGGACTGGTCTCCTACCTCTGACCCTGGTCTCCTACCCCTGGCCTGGTCTCCTACCTCTGGCCTGGTCTCCTACCTCTGACCTGGTCTCCTACCTCTGGCCTGGTCTCCTACCTCTGGCCTGGTCTCCTACCTCTGGCATGGTCTCCTACCTCTGGCCTGGTCTCCTACCCCTGGCCTGGTCTCCTACCTCTGGCCTGGTCTCCTACCCCTGGCCTGGTCTCCTACCTCTGACCCTGGTCTCCTATCCCTGACCTGGTCTCCTACCCCTGACCCTGGTCTCCTACCTCTGGACTGGTCTCCTACCTCTGACCTGGTCTCCTACCTCTGACCTGGTCTCCTACCCCTGGACTGGTCTCCTACCCCTGACCTGGTCTCCTACCCCTGGACTGGTCTCCTACCCCTGGCCTGGTCTCCTACCTCTGACCCTGGTCTCCTACCACTGACCCTGGTCTCCTACCTCTGACCTGGCCTCCTACCTCTGGCCTGGTCTCCTACCTCTGGCCTGGTCTCCTACCCCTGGCCTGGTCTCCTACCTCTGGCCTGGTCTCCTACCCCTGGCCTGGTCTCCTACCTCTGGCCTGGTCTCTTACCTCTGACCTGGTCTCCTACCTCTAGTCTGGTCTCCTACCTCTAGTCTGGTCTCCTACCTCTGGTCTGGTCTCCTACCTCTGGCCTGGTCTCCTACCTCTGGCCTGGTCTCCTACCTCTGGCCTGGTCTCCTACCTCTGGCCTGGTCTCTTACCTCTGGCCCTGGTGTCCTACCCCTGGCCTGGTCTCCTACCTCTGGTCTGGTCTCCTACCTCTGACCTGGTCTCCTACCTCTGACCTGGTCTCCTACCTCTGGCCCTGGTCTCCTACCTCTGGCCTGGTCTCCTACCTCTGGCCTGGTCTCCTACCTCTGGCCCTGGTCTCCTAACCCTGGCCTGGTCTCCTACCTCTGGCCTGGTCTCCTACCTCTGGCCTGGTCTCCTACCTCTGGCCTGGTCTCCTACCTCTGGCCTGGTCTCCTACCTCTGGCCTGGTCTCCTACCTCTGGCCTGGTCTCCTACCTCTGGCCTGGTCTCCTACCTCTGGCCTGGTCTCCTACCTCTGGCCTGGTCTCCTACCTCTGGCCTGGTCTCCTACCTCTGGCCCTGGTCTCCTACCTCTGGCCTGGTCTCCTACCTCTGGCCTGGTCTCCTACCTCTGACCCTGGTCTCCTACCCCTGACCCTGGTCTCCTACCTCTGGCCTGGTCTCCTACCTCTGGCCCTGGTCTCCTACCCCTGGCCTGGTCTCCTACCTCTGGCCCTGGTCTCCTACCTCTGGCCTGGTCTCCTACCTCTGGCCTGGTCTCCTGGTCTCCTACCCCTGGCCTGGTCTCCTACCTCTGACCCTGGTCTCCTACCCCTGGCCTGGTCTCCTACCCCTGGCCTGGTCTCCTACCTCTGGCCTGGTCTCTTACCTCTGGCCCTCGTCTCCTACCTCTGGCCTGGTCTCCTACCTCCTAAGGAAGGCAGACTTTAACCACACTAGGAGTCAGAATTGGGGAGGGTGTGTTCAGAATGGGAGGGAGAAGGATGGGGAAGGAAAGGAGGGTGGAGAGACGGATCAAATGGACTCACAAACACTTGCTTTGATACTGTAAATCCTAGATCAGCAGATAAACAGATAGGCACACAAAAACATTGTTCAAAGGCACACAGGCGTGTCCGTGCACATCAGGGACAAACTATTTAACAAGCCCTCTCTGAACGTGCGCCCACCATCTGTACCACACAGATGTGCGTGTGCTCACTTCTATATCGTCCTCGCTGAAATAATTATCCATCCTTCTCTCTTTCTCTCTCCCTCTAAAACCCTCATTTCAATTCTACAACATCTTGACTATGTTGATGTTCCGTGGAACGGCAAATATCAAACAGACATGAAGGAAATCTTAATCTCTAGCAAACAGTCTCTGGGAACATAGAGAGCCCTGTTGCTCTGTTGTTGACACATTTATGTATTGGCAAATTCCATTCCGTGTCTCTTTCTTCTGTGTTCGATGTGAGGCTGAGCAATAATCTACGACATTTATGCTAACGGGTACAAATCACAAACACACACACCATTTAAACTCTCAAGAGGGCACCGGCCGCTGTGTTCAGCTATGTCAAGGCAGCGAGCACCTGGCTGTGCCCTTTAGCCCGACCCTCACCTTCCCCCCAGGACCAGCATGTATCCTATCTACACCATCCCAGTGACCTCTGACCCTGAGCCCATACCAGAGGGCAGGGCTGCATTCTACAGCTTTGTTCAGTCCCTCAGGACACAAACTACCCACAGGCAACAGGTCTGGGATCAGCGCAAGCTCCTCTAATCTTCACCGTTGTTAGGTACAGAATCTGACCATAGATCAGCTTGTTAGACCAACTTCATCCAGTTGAGTCTGATCAGTGAGTAAGCGGGTATGATTCCTTCATCCCTCCAGCAGGGGGAGTTAGACCCGCAGTAACACAAACAGTGCCTGAGTGTGTTCCCTTGAAGCTTACTTACTCAGCCACAGGTATGTGTGTGTGTGTGTCTGCTTCTACTGAGGCATCATGGCAGGTCTGAGGTGAACTTTGACCCTGGACACTGCTTATGAAAGACCATAGCTGGAGAGAGCTTGGAAGCTGTGAGAGTGAGGTCTCAGAAAAGATGAGTCTGGCCATTAGGTGTGTTGACTCTTCTGACACTCTTTTGACGCTTTACCCAATGACACCAATAGTCGATTCTATCTTCAGCTGCATTTCACAGAGAAATACTATAATGTAGCAGTAATTCAATGTGGTTACAGGCCTAGTCCAATCACTTCCATTGAGAGTAGTTACTCATGCGTGAGTAATTCGCCCAGCCAGAAGAAATGACTCCTGATTGCTGGTCGATTGACGCAGATCTCTGGAGCCCTGTTGACATTGGGTCAGATACAGCGTCCGCAGACCGTCCACTCTAGACACCCAGAGGGGTTCGGACAGGCGCTGTGTTTGCTCCATGAACCAAAAAGCAGACAGGCAAAGACAATGGGGAAAAAAGAAAAACATCAAGTCCTCTACCATCCCTCCTCCTCTTCACCAACCCCCCCCCCCCCCCCACAGGGGTCAGCGGCCCTGAAAAGGTCCCGACTGGAGAATGCTGCTGACAGTCGAAATTCTGGGAGGCGGCAGCACCCTGGCCCTGCGCCCCTCTCCACCCCCCGTCCCTCCCTTCCCTACCATCCGTCTTTCCACCTTCCTGACCTCCTCTAGGGAGGTCACTCCAGCCGCCCAGCAAAGTACACCGCCAGCCAACATGAAACGAGACAGAAGAGAGGTCAGTTGTATTTGCTGCACATCCAGGGTTTTTTTGTTCCTTGTTTTCGAGTGACCTCAAACATCCTTGTTTGGTGAGACGAATGAACGAGTAACTAGTAGCTCTCCCCAGCCCAGTTGATGTCTGGAAAGAGCAGTCGCCACCCAACTCCATCAGCACATATCCAACCATGAGCTCTATAAAACCCTACAATCTGCCCACAGAAAACATCACAGCACTAAGACCGCCCTCATCAAGATCACAAATGACCTCCTCATCGCTGCAGACTCCGGCCATATCAGCATACTCATCCTCCTGGACCTCTCAGCTGCCTTTGAACATTTTAGGAGTCGCAATAGGTTGCAAAATGTGTGGATATTTTCAAATCCCCAACTGCCACCGCTCTAAGTGAACATTCCATCATTCATTTCAAAACTTAAGCGCAGCTGCTCCTATACGTGACATCAGTAGCATGAGTGATTTTTTATTCATTCGTTTATTGTTATGATTTCATATGAGGATAGGGGAGGGAGATGCGTGCAGGCTTCAGTAGGGTGTCTTCGACTCAGATAAACCTCTACGCCATCATGGATATAGTTTATCCCCCATTACTCTTGAATTGGCTATTAAGCTTTTAACAATGCAGTGATATGACACCTCGTTCAACTTTAACCAAAGCAATCTGTAGTTTTTTTGTTTTGTTTTTCTTAAGACACAATAGTATGATTCTAAATCAAACTGACTGAAACTGCCAGTTAATAAATGAGCCGCAGTCATCAGTTGATACACAGAGCTCCTACCAAGCTGAGCTAACCCACCAGAGAGGGGGATTCTGACTGGGGATCATAACACACACTCCTGTTGCCTACTGCTGTGTGCATAACACTCCTATCACAATAAACTCTTTCTTCATTCACAGGGTATTAAAAGGAGTGTAGTAGCGCTGCTGCTGTTGACTGTCTGGTGACACATGGCTCGGAAACCCTGTATGGCCACTTCTTTATCATTTCTATGCATTTAGATGCATGTATTTTAAATCCGCCATTGACTATTCCTGTTAAGTTACAGCAAGTACAGTTAAAGGATATGGACACTGAATTTCATGTTTAGCCCTATTCCTGGCTTCCCTGGCATGTATCTGACTAGTACAGGTTCAAATATTCATCCGAATCCGAATTTCGCAGAGGTTTACAGCGTGAAGGGATGGCTGTTGTATGTTCTGTGAAATTAGTACTGTTTACAAGTTACTGTTGTTTAGAAATGCAGAGGCGAAAGGACCTATGGTGTTTACAGGATGACTTCAGAGCTTGGTAAGCATAAACCATGTAATTCCTGAACTTGAAATCCACGTAAATCATACTTTTTAGAGTTTTTCGAGTGTGCCCATAGCTAGCAACGAGCCAGGGTGCGCGTGCCAACGTTATTGACACAGAACTCACAAAACAGAAATATTTTTATCCTGTACTAGTTAGATATATGTCAGGGAAGCCAGGAATAGGGCTAAACATGAAATTCAGTCCTTATCCTTTAAAGCGAGAGAAATACTCAACACTGACAGGTATGAATTTGGCAGACCCAGGGAAGAGCCATAAATACCCCCAGGGTCCTGACAGGAGGAATGAGGGGGCTTCTGGTGAGACAGGGAGGGAGAAAGACAGACAGAGGAAGGGAAAGAGGGAGCGGGATAAAAAGAGAGGGAGAGATAAAAGGCGAAGACTCCCTCCCTCCATCATTGGTCTCCCAGAGAGAAAAGCTCTTCAAAGATAATCTGCCTCATTAAAGCAGAATAAATATTTAAAGATTAGAGATGGCACTTCATTACTACACCCGGCCGCCGTGCTGTGGCGTGGCACAGCTCTGATATTCTGGGGCGGGGGGGAGAGAGAGAGAGAGAGAGAGAGAGAGACCACCGGTGGCAGCTTTGACGTTGGCAGGCAGGCCAGGAGGGAAAGGTGTCACCGACCCCTTGGCAGCCCCCTGGTGACATCCCGGTGGAGGGGTACAGCATCCAAACACAGCACAGCGGAACGTAGGGGCAGAGATAGGGATGGAGAGAGGGGGCGAGAGAGGGGTGGAGAGAGATTACAGAGTTAATGAAGTAGAAAGACAGCAAGAAAGTGTGGAGAGACATTTTGCAAGAGAGAGAGATAGAAGAAACAGACCAAGAAAGTCCTAGTGTGAAAGGGTTTAAAAATGCGACTTTGTGTCCCGTAAGCCAGGGGGAGCGGAATGGAGAGAATAGAGTCCATCTGGCCAGGAGAAGAGGACAGGAGGGAGAGAGAGAGAGAGAGAGAGAGAGATGACGGGAGAGAGAGAGAGATGACGGGCCGCAGCGTGATCCGAGAAGAGAGACTGACTTAAACCCGCGACCAGCTGAGAAAGCAGCCGTGACAGGGATCAGCGCCGAGGTAGATCCAGGGCTGGCAGGGGCGGGGCGGGTCTACGCGCTGGAGAGGCCTGGGGCGGGTCTACGCGCTGGAGAGGCCTGGGGTACCTCCGTGGGATGCTGCCTCTGCCAGCCGCGTTCCATTCCCACATGCCGGCCAACGCCACAGGAGTTTATTTTATAAACCCGCTGCATCTGCATGGTCGGCCCCGGCCGCACGGGGCCACCCAGCGCGTGTTTGTGTGCTTGTGAGAGAGAGTGAGATAAAGCGCACGTGTGAATGGTGGTGTTTGTTTGGTGTATGGTGTGTGTGTGTGTGTGTGTGTGAGGGGGGGCAGGCAGGTGTGGAGCTTGCGTGGTTGTGTCAACCCTTATTAGGAAGTTGGAAATAAGGAATGGAGGGAGAGGATTACCATGACGACTACCAGTCTGACAGGCGTTGATGGTTGATGACATCACGGCGTGACCCTGACTTGCGGCGGTACTGTAGTGGGAGCAGCCGCTGCTCCTCTAGCCTTCGACTGGCTAATGTTAGCTGCCACATTCACTCCAGCCCTGGGGCTAACATCAAGACCTGGCCCCGGGATATAAAATATATTCTGTACAGACGCACACACAAACACAGGGAAATGTAAAGAAATGTAATAACCGCCCTTGAAGCAGAAAAGGGGGATGGCCAGATGAATAACTTAAAGACTTGGAACGTGAAAGTATTGGAAATTGTCTATGTATCTAATTTGTTATGCTATGCATCTCAAAAACTGACTTTTAAATGTTTGATATTGTTTGCTTAAGTATGCAACTTAAATGTAGGCTGTCCTCTTGTCCATGTCTCTCTTGAAAAGGAGATTTTAAATCTCAATGAGTTCTTTAAATAAATGTTAAACGTTAAATAATAATGTTAATAAAAAGAAACAAAATAACAAATAGGCCGGGTCATGTCATCTCCTTGACTGAGAAGGGTGGGATCACTAAACGGCAGAGGCACGGCGGACTGGCTGGGTGGGAGTGGGTGTTGGCATAGAGAGTGCTGGTGTGTGGCCATTGACCTTGGCATAAGGGTGAGCTGAGGTGAGGTGAGTGTGTGTATGTTTGTGTGTGTGTTGGTCTGGCAGCCATTACAGAGGAAGGACTGTGGTTTTCCGAGAGCAGGCCAAGGCATTAATCTGGGGGGGAAAAGTGTCCGAGTCAACACTTTGTGAATGTGTGTGTGTGTGTGTGTGTGTGTGTGTGTGTGTGTGTGTGTGTGTGTGTGTGTGTGTGGTGCTTGCTCTGTTTGAAGTGTAACCGGTGGTCCGAAGACGACCTAGCGAGAGAGGTGGAGACTGTCCATACGCTCACAAATATGTTATGCACAAATACATTTATTTGCCATTTAAAGTCCCTTTTCATGTACATGTGTGAATGTGTGTGTGTAAGGAAGCACACTATATTTGTGCTCTAAGCACTTGGGTTTCTCCTCTTGTATAGGATATACTGTGTATAGGGTAAGATTCTCCTCCTGGGATCAATGCTCTGTTATACTCTGTCAATTTGACGATCTCTGTGCGCCTCTATATGCAGGGTATGCACATTGTATGTGTGAGCACCAACATATCTCTTAATGGTGTATGTGTGTGTGTGTGTGTGTGTGTGTGTGTATGTGTGTGTGTTGAGGGGGGTGGAGCAGCGACCTGGAAGACAGCAGGGCCGCAGAAAGTGATTTACGACTGCCATAGGAGGGAGGGGCTGACCCCCCACCCCCACTGGGGATCATGGGAGGAAGGGGACAGCAGCCACAGACCCCCGGCCCCCCAGGCGCAAGCAGGTGTCAGGATCGATAATCTGCCTCTGGCTGTGCTTCCTCCAGGAGGTCAAAGAGATACAAGGACTCCACACTCCCCCTACACCTCAGCCCTCCAAACTATACAGCCTGCTCCTCTCTCTCCACTCGTATGTATGTGTGTGTGTGTGTGTGTGTGTGTGTGTGTGTGTGTGCGTGTGTGTGTGTGAACTGCATACGGGAAGTTAATCTGCACATGACAGCATGACAGTAATGCAATCAGTGGTGTATTTGTAGCCTGTATCACATTTATGTGTGCGTGCTCGGTGATTGAATTGTGCGCACAAGGTCGAGTGTGTGGGCCTGCTTACTGCATGTAAAGAGTGTGTACTGGCAAACTGCATTAAAATGAATGTATCGCAATCAGTGTCAGTAGATTGATAGAGTGGGTTTGCGTGCAGCATGGCGTGTCATTTGGTTTGTGTTTTGCATTTGTGATGCATTGTCTGGGCAAACATGCGTGCACGCACTTCACGTGCAGTCACACACGCAAACAAGTGTACACAGGACACACACACACACACACACACACACAGGGGTCTCTGTCACAGCAGCACACACAGAGATAGACGAGGGCGGCCATCACTTCATGCCTGGTTTATCATGTCTGTTCTTCTCTCTCTGTCTCTCTCTCTCCGTCTGTCTCTCCCCTCTCTGTCTCTCTCTCTGTCTCTCTCTCTCCGTCTGTCTCTCCCCTCTCTGTCTCTCTCTCTGTCTTTCTCTCTCTCTTTTGCTCCTGCCTTTCTCGACTCATCTTATTAATCTGATCTTAACCACTGCACACAGGCTCTGGGTATTATGGATCATTATGAAGGGGACATTAGGCCTGACCTCAGATCAGAAGCAAACAGAGCCAACATGGCCTGAGGAGCGTATCTGTGTGACTGAAGCACTGTGCTGCCAGTCCAGTCAGGATGGAGACAGCAGCTGCAGCAACATACAGCGAAGGAGAGAGAGAGAGAGAGAGAGAGAGAGAGAGAGAGAGAGAGAGAGAGAGAGGGCATCCCCCCTTGGGAACAATATCACCCTCCATATGTTCTCTGTTCCTGATGAGGATGCTGGTGTGAAGGCCAGGAGGATGCTAGTGTGAAGTAGGGCTGTATATCATCTTGGATTTCGCGATACGATACGCATCACGATACACAGGTCACGATTCGATACGTATCACGATACAGAGGTCACGATACAATACGATACGATACGTATTGCGATACACACATCATTTACTGAAAGATTTTAAGTGTTCAAGACTGAAAACTGAATGGCTCAAATGCACTATATAGATAACTCAAACTCAATGACTGGACAGAGAGCTAGCTAATAAATATTTTACATTTGATATCCATGCTTTTTAAACTGTCAACATTGTAGTATTTATGGTTTTTCAAAATTATTTATATGTATGCTTTTTTAACTTAATATTGTAGAATATGCTTTTTAAACTGGATTTAAAAATGTAAATAAAAAAATAAAAAATAAAAAATAATTATTATTATTTTATTTTTTTAATTTTTTACAGCGCCCGGCTGTATCGATACTCCGGGCTGAAAGATCGATACAGTATCGCGAGACTACGTACCGCGATGCATCGTTGTATCGATACAATCCTACAGCCCTAGTGTGAAGGCCAGAAGGATGCTGGTGTGAAGGCCAGAAGGATGCTGGTGTGAAGGCCAGAAGGATGCTGGTGTGAAGCGCTGAAGGATGCTGGTGTGAAGGCCAGAAGGAGGCTAGTGTGAAGGCCAGAAGGATGCTGGTGTGAAAGCCAGAAGGATGCTAGTGTGAAGGCCAGAAGGATGCTGGTGTGAAGGCCAGAAGGATGCTGGTGTGAAGGCCAGAAGGATGCTGGTGTGAAGGCCAGAAGGATGCTGGTGTGAAGGCCAGAAGGATGCAGGTGTGAAGGCCAGAAGGATGCTAGTGTGAAGGCCAGAAGGATGCTAGTGTGAAGGTGAGAAGGATGCTGGTGTGAAGGCCAGAAGGATGCTGGTCCACAGAGCTCACATGCTGGTCCTCTCCACAGGTCCGCCTGGCCATGCGGCCGTGCGCTGTTTATGCTAGAGCCGGTACCAATAGGTGTTGATCAAAGTTATTAGCAGGCGATCGGATCAACCCGCTGTACCGACTAATGTTTGCTGGCGGCGCTTCCGAACGCAGTTGGGTCAAAGAGCCGAGACGTTTTTAGCGAAAACATTTTCCTCCGACGTGTTTCCTCATGTGCTGCTTTGAGGCGGCAACACCCGCCTCCACAAGGGCGACGCCATTATGACGACCACCTAAACAGGACGCAGACTGTAGGCAAAAGGGATTTGTCCCGAGCGTTGCCAGACTGATCCGTGTAGAGAAACAGAATGTGAGCTTTTGCGAGATCGGGATGGTTACGCGAGGCCACGTCCTCGGATGTGGATCGATGAAAATCCAGTCCATCCAGACCGCAGCGGTCTAGTGTGAAAGGACCTTTAGTGACACCGCTCTCCTGGCTGGCGAATGTACAAAAAACTGATATACTGCGCACACACACACAATCTATAGCCTTCTTCTAAAGTGAATGCACTGTGGCTGGCTAATCCTGCTAATAATGCTCTCATTACAGTACAGTGCTGTCAGGATATTGGCCGCGCCTGATTGTATGGCTGCTTGTCGAGGCTGGCTGCTTTGTTTTTTGTATGTCGCTCTTTCTTCCTCTTTATGTGTTATTTGTATTGTGAAGCGCTTTGTGCATTCGTGCTGTGAAAGGCGCTATATAAATAAAGTTTACTTACTTACTTACTGCTATCGCTACAGCTGTGTGTGCGTTTGTGAGGGAGAGGAGGAGGGGTGGTCTGGTGAGTAAGGGAGAGGGTTATCTGGTCCTGGGGTAAAGGACAGTGAGTCTCTCGGGGATCCAGCTTGGGGAGGGGGGGGGGGTGGCAGATTCGGGCCAGTCACCCCGTCCGCCTACGCGATCGATCACCTCTGGCTCTGTCACCACTGCTGCAGCTCACAGAGGTGGCTGGGAGCTTTTTAATTGGAGATAGTGGCCCCGCTGTTTTCCAAGGCGTGCAGCTAGCGCACCCCCAACCCCCCCCCTCACACTCTCACACACACACACACACACTCACACACACACACACACACACACACACACACACACACACACACACACACACACACACAGTCTCCTTGTCCAGGCAAGTGTAAAGTAGAATACACCCACTATCCTCCCATGTCTCACACCTAGAGGCGTTAGAGGCGAGGAGCGCTCGCATCCAAAACCCCCCCCCTGCTGATCCCCCCCCCCCTGCCCCCCTACAGGGTCCTCACACTCACGCTCTGTTCACGGCTCACGGCTTCCGCTCTCCTCGCTACACTACATTAATGGTCTGATGGTCAGACAGCCAATCAATCGCTCAAGCTGTCTACATATAACTAGAATGTGTGTCTGTGTGTGTGTGTGTGTGTGTGTGCATGGTTGTGTGAGAGTGTGTGTGTTTGTGTCTCTCCCTTTCACTATGTTTTCTTCTCCTTGGCTTCGTTTGAGGCACTCCTATCCATCCCTCCCAAAACTAGAATTCCTCTCCCCCCAATTAAAATTTCTTTGGCACAATCACTCCCTGGCTATCTTTTCTGTTGCTCACTCTCTATCTTTCATCAGAGAGGGAGAGGGAGAGGGAGAGGGAGAGGGAGAGGGAGAGGGAGAGGGAGAGGGAGAGGGAGAGAGAGAGAGAGAGAGAGAGAGAGAGAGACTCCCTTTTCTCCTCTGTCTCTTCAACCTCATGCCAGCGTTTCTCAATTCATTACCCAATCAATTCTAGCATGCAGACAAAAGTCCTGGAGGACCCCACAAGCACAAGGCCAGGCAGAGAGTGGCACGCGCACACACACACATGCACGCACACCCACCCACACACACACTAGAAGAGAGGAACACAAATGCAGTGAAGAGGATGCACGCACATTGATACACAAACAGAGAGTGATTCACTCTGGGGTTTTGTTGTTGAGGAGGATGCTTTTGTTGATGGGGTGCAAGCTAAGGATGAGTGATGGTTGGATGGCTGTCTGGGCATGGTGTTTGTGTGAGTGTGTGTGTGTGCGCACGTGTGACTAATGCGTGTGGTGTGGTGTGCGTGATTGATATGCGTGTGTGTGTGTGCGTGCATCCTATCTCTGTGCTGTAGATCAGGGTGTGTGTGTGTGTGTGTGTGTATGTATAAGCAGGCTGTATCTGCATGAAGGAGCTAGCCACAGGAAGCTGTCTTAATTAGAGCGTAGGGGCTGCCACTACTGGGGGGCTGCCATGGTTCAGGGGGCATAGCCTTCCTCTGGGAACACCACACACACACACACACACACACACACACGCACACACACACACACACACAGCCAGGGCTGGGAAAGAGACCACACACACAGGAGAAGTGCTTCTGGGCTGGTCCACTCAGGGGGCTGCTTCAAACAGCACCACAGTACACTGAACCGCTAAGGTACCAGGGGAGAGGGGCGGACAAGGAAGACTTATACACAAACAAGAACAAAACACACACAAAGGTCAGCTCCATCATCCAGGTATACACAGACCCAGAACAGAACAGAAATACACAATCCCTTCCAACGCGCTTGGATGGAGACCACAGACCTTATTTTCACTGTTTTTCTCGGATCCCATTCATTTTTCCCATAGGGATTTTGGACCAATGCCGGTGGTGATGCTGACTTTCCAGCCTCCAAAATGATGAAACCTCACCACTCGTATGCACACAGACGTTTGTTGACAATTCAATAATTGCAATTATTTGATGGCCTGGATTAGACATACTGTTCCTTTCCCAATGTTGATATTGATTGTTAATCTAATTAATTGCTGATGTTCTTATGCAGTTGATCCTGAGGACAGAGAAAGCGATACAGAGTCCAGTTTAGGACTAACCCTAACCCTAACCCTGACCCTGACCCTAACCCTAACCCACAGGGGAACCAGAATCCAGAGAAAGGCAGAGGGATGAAGTGAGGTTTGATCTTCCCGGCTTCAGGATACAGATCGATTTTTCCCATACAGGGCACCACCGTCAACAACCCCTAAAGTATGTATGTACAACAACAAAGATGGAACAGACAGATACAGAGACAGATTCTTACAGACAAGGTTTTAGAATAATGTTTATGAGGCTATGCACTAAATCATTATTTTACATATATGTAATGATGCTCTTCAGAGTATCCTGACATCACTATTGCTGATTCCATCATATTAATGCATAGTAGAATATTTGGGGTTGGACCACATGGCATTGAATATCTGAGCAGGTGTGTGTGAACGTCAGTGAGTGTGTGTACGGCCATATAGAGGTACAATTTCTCTGTTGGCTACAAGGGTGGGTCAGTGTTTTGGGCCGGTGCGTCTGATCATCCTGGGCTGAATTTGTGTCCCACTCTGCCCTGTACCTATGTACTTTGTGTTATCAAGTGTTTATTTGTGTGTGTGTGTGTGTGTGAGCATACTCATTTTTTGTTTTGTCAATTTTGTAGTATGTGTGTGTATGACAGTGTGACTGGTTACAGCTCAGGGCAGTAGATCTAACCTTCCCACAGAGCAGCACCAGTGACCTTCACGGATGAAGAGAGACGCCCAACTCCCTCCTGTGTTCATCTCTGATCACATTTTGTGTGAGCGGACGCAAACACGACAGCCCTCTGATTGGCACGTGACACATCAATCACTTAAGCAGCAGAACACAGAAATCTCCGGCCTGGGTGTGGGCTATTTTGAGGTCCTTTTTGGTGAGGGTCAAGGGGTGATTGCTGGGGTGTCGGGAACAATTAACATACAAGAAGTCTTTAATGGATGGATGTTTTCATATTATTGATCTTTCGCTGTAGAGCAGGTGAGTGGGTTCATGAAATATGTTGGTACAGCCAGGGGGCAGGGTCAAGTCTGAGGACTGCTACTCTCATTATGAAGACATATTTTATACTGCAACACACACACACACACACACACACACACACACACACACACACACACACACACACAAAGACACACACACACACACACACACACACACACACACACACAGCAACGACAGCAACAGGCTGATCAGGTACTTGGGTATTAATAGAGATAGATGCAGGCCGGCGCGTGGTGTTCTCTGGGTAGATAAAAGCAGTTAGGGAGAGGGAGCACATCAAAGAGGAAGGACGCTTGTTTTTACAGGCTGACAGAGGGCTGTTTGTCTTCCACAGAGTGGACAGCATGCTAATCGCACGCCGCTGTTGCTACTGCAAACGTCTGGATACACACACACACACACACACACACACACACACACAGGAAAGACACTATCTGAAACACCGTGTACCACAGACATATATACAAGAACACATACGCATATACAATCAACAATACACATGCAGCCACACAGACAGACATAGATGGACAAAGAAAAAAAGCATGCGTTTACATAGAAACACCCTTCAAAATACAGAGAGAGAGTGGGAGCAAGAGAGATAATTGTATTGTTTTTTCTCTTTTATATGTGTTGTTTTATATTCATTATTTATATTAATGTCTTTGTTGTTAATAAGCAGATTACAACGGGACATTGTGTAGTAGATAACAATGTGAAATGTTGAATTGAGTTTTTGCTTTATTAATCCCCTTTGGGAGATTGGCTGTCCACCCCAGCTCATAAAAGACAAATGTACACAGAATAGAAATAGAAAAGTCATATATATGTCATATATAACCAGTACAGGTAGCCTACAGGTACATTGACATTCTTGTCATTGCTTGTCCGTACAGTAACTTATCAACACTAATTAGTTCCCAGTTAGCCAAGGTTCCCAAACGGAATTTGCCATCCATAGTTTTGCTGTCTGTCAATTCTATCAGTTTGATCCTCATCTACATATCCCATCCAATCATGGGTGACTGTGTCCTTGATATAGGCAGTGCAATTAACATTCAAGTACAGTTGTACAGAGCCAGTTGTTGTATAGTGTAGTACAAAAGTCAATACAATAATAAGACAATATAATGAATGAATGAGTTCAACAGCTGGATTGCGTCCCGTTGGGCCATTTTTAAATATTTGGCTTTTTCCGAAGCCAGTCAGCAGGCACGCAAGAACATCTTTCGCCAATAAAATTTCTGAGGCAAAGATGCAGAAGTGGCTTCAAAGATATTATCTTATGGATCAGACAAGTTTCTTCAATAACTTCTTGGAATACTTTGTCTGGTATGTCCATGTTTTCTTCTCACAGCAATCTATCTTTGGGGAACAAATGATAACACTGCGGCACAAAAGAGGAAGGCGGATATTAGCAGGGGGACTCTACAGACCGGACAGGGGGCTCTCGCCCGGAAATGGGTTGAATAGAAACCAGCCTCCACCGAGGACAGCCTGGTGACACAAGGCTAATCACAACCGACTGAGGCACCCTCCCCTCCCCTCTTTGTGACGTCTCTGTGACAGTAATTTGGCAACCTATCTTAAAGGTTCGCGGATATTGTAGCCAAATCTGTCGGTGGGAAGCCAATTAGCAGATGTCTTAGTTACATCATGATTGAACTAGCTATCGGCAGTTTTGTGTTATGTGTGTGGTAATTATTCAGTTTGACGGATTTTCGATGTAGTTAGCTAACTATCATTAGCCCAAGTTGGCCAAGCTGCTGGTTAGCAATGAGAGATGGAACCCCAGTCCAGCTGATCATCAGCTTGGCTGAGATGTGAAAGGGACGTCGGACGCAAAACTAACAATGATTAGCCAATCGGCTACAGCTGTGTCAAACTTAGCTGCTTAAACAGGTGATGCACAATTACATTGTGAAATTCTCCGATGACCCCGCCATTTTGGGCTTATAGCCTGATTTCAGGACAAATCACTTTCCCACTCCAAAAGTTAGCATCAGTGACATTAAAGGGCATTCCAAACGAACGTTATTTTGACACCCTACTCCCTCTATGCCCTTCACAGTGCTCACAACAAAGGGCGTAGGGATGAGCCCTATGATTTGAAATACAGCCCATTGTCTGTTCACTTTGAAAACGACCATTACAAAGGGCCCTGATTATGTTACCCTCAAGGGTAGAGCCTTCCATGTGGAATACAGCCATAGAGTGGGAGAAAGCGAGAGAGAGAGAGAGAGAGAGAGAGAGAGAGAGAGAGAGAGAGAGAGAGCGAGAGAGAGAGAGAGAGAGAGAGAGAGAGAGCACAGCAACACAGACCGCAGGCAGGCAGAGGAAGGGGAGATAAAGCAGAGAAAATACCTCAAATCGAATGATGGCTCCATCTTTAAACGGTGCCACTGAGCATCTCACTAAATCCATAAGCCCTTAATTCCTTTTCCCTCTCAATAGCAGCAGGGCACTCGCATCCAAAACATGATTAAGAAGACCTTGGCTGAGACACACGCACACACACACACACAAGCACACAAAGCCCACATACAGTATCACTGCATTTATAATGCAGTACGCACACACGCACACACACACACACACATATACACAAAGCCCACATACAGTACAGACATCCTCTCTGAACTACACATGTATATCCCATAATACCCAGTATACATATCCTCTCGTGTCACGAGACGTAAAACTTGACACACGAGGAGTAGAAGAAAAAAACAGAGCCTTCAGAGTACAATGCGCAAAGATGAAAAACACATTTGTCACACCATTAAATTAAATGTTTCCCCATCAACGGGTGCTCGGAAATTTAATAAATGTGAAACGCAACGACAAATAAATATGCTGTGTTTTGCTAATGTATGTTGTTTCTATGAATACTAATGGACACGTTTGGTGGCAGGGGACGACAGCGGTCTGTTATTTCCGAGAGGACAGTTTGAGTCCATTGTTGAAATACACCCATGTGGAACATGTGCCTTTTCACAGTTTGACCCAGACCCACGCTGGTGCTTTCTGAGATGGACACACAAGGGGAAACCACTGACTATGAGAGAGAGACAAAAGAGACGGGGACATGGACGGTAGGGGACAAACACACACACACACTCGCCTAAACCAGAATCCAACACGAGCAAAGAAAGTCTCTCACCTCTTGATGCCGTGCAAAGTGTCCCCTGCCAGCGTGTCTGTCCGTGTGTGTGTTTGTCCGTCTGTCCCAGGAGACCTGTGATGAGAGAGAGGAGAGAGAGAGAGAGAGAGAGAGAGAGAGAGAGAGAGAGAGAGAGAGAGAGAGAGAGAGAGGTCAAGGCCAGCCAGCTGACAGCTCTGTTGGCTACAGTGACGCAGAGGTAAATATTAGCTCTTCCTGGCTGGGAGGAACGTATGTGACTGAGGAAGCTGTCTGCTCCAGAGCACTGGACTGCAAACACACACACACACACACACACGCACACACACACACACACACACACACACACACACACACACACACACACACACACACACACACACACACACTCTCCAGTGGGGTACAGAGAGGGAGTGTAGAGGGGGGCAGGAGTATGTAAAGCTTTGGGTCCGCATTTGTTGACCCCCCAGCCCTGTGAAGCCAGGAATACCTGGCATGACCAGATCAGAGTAGACCAAAGTTCACGAACACTCTCTGAAGCAGCAGACTTCAAGCAAATATGGTCAAATACAGCTTAAATGGGCTGCTCTGTGTGTGTGTGTGTGTGTGTGTGTGTGTGTGTGTGTGTGTGTGTGGAGAGATGGTTACAGGGGATCTAAATGTGTCTAAATGAAAAGCATCTTCAAGGGAAAGTATACATAGTTATAGGCTAGCAAATTCTCCTGATAGCATAACATGTCCAGAAAAAAAGAGTTTTAGAGGTTTATAGCCCTGGACTTATGCTACAGGCTATAGCCTAGGGTGTGCTCATCACGCGCGTGCGTGTGTGTGTGTGTGTGTGTGTGTGGAGCAGGACTAGTCTAGACTCACGAGTCTCTAAACACTCTGCTCAACTAGTGACTGAAGACATGCATCCCGATTTCTCACTTAAAATGTGGGTGGAAACAATTAGAGAGTTTAAAAAAAACTGCATTGCAGAACCAATCCAAGGTCTTTAGGGCGGTCCTTCCCAATATGGGGCAGTGACATGCAGAACTTGTGCGCTTGTAAACACAGTCCTACTGGAAACATGGCGTCACCATATTATAGGTATTGTGGCGCTTGCGGCGAACCACATTCATCTGTTAAAAACAGACAATCTTTTATTAGGACAGGATTTGTCAATCTGGCCTGACATCATGTATGACTGAGGCTGCTGTATGACGCCTGCACGTTCTTGTTAGTCAGATGCTGCAGGATTGGGAATTCTACAACAAAGTGCGTTTATATGACCATGAGAAACCTCATTATTGGGAACTGTTGGACAAGACGTGTATGTTTCTGTAACAACGCGCTAACGATTAACGTTGGCTCCTCCTAGTGGGTACTAGCTAGTAAACTAGTCTATCTAGATCTCACCTTTTATCATGGATAACAACGAGATAGTTAGCAGTCTTTGGCTTAACGAGCCAGCAAGATAAGCTGCCGTCACGTATTGGTTAAGTAGCAGTAAAGATATTAAGTGAGTGACTTGCCAAACAGTAGCTACAACTCAAACTAAACTGCTGACCGGTGACTCAGATGGCAAGCTAACGTGAACACATAGCTGTCATCAGATGATTTGCAAAGCAGTTCGCATGGCTTCTAGCACTAATCAAAAGGGATCAAATTGAAAAACTCAATTGAATACTTGAATCCCGTGAACAGAGACAGGACACGAAATTTCCATTGGTGCTTGTTCTTGACAATAGGAGGTGAGCGCCCTCTTGTGGTTAGAACTGGTACTAGCAGTTCCATTGTATGCATCATTTTGTATGCAAAATTATCTAATACCAATAATCAAATATATCTGATTTTTCAGAAAATATTTAAGAGAGAAAGACGAATGTCATTACTGAGCGCAGTTGTGTGTGTGTGTTAATGAGAGAAAGAGAGAATGAGAGGGATAGTGAGTGAGTGAGTGAGTGAGTGAGTGAGTGAGTGAGTGAGTGAGTGAGTGAGTGAGTGAGTGAGTGAGTGAATGGGAGGGAGGGAGGGAGTGGGAGGGAGAGAGGGAGAGAGGGAGGTAGGGAGGGAGAGAGGGAGGTAGGGAGGGAGAGACTGACAGGTTGGGGGAGGTGGAGAGAGAAGTAGGAGCACATGACGGCTACTTTGTTCCCTCTGCCACCCAGAATCCCCTCTTAATGTTTAATGGAGCTCAGAGCAACGGCAGCCGTCTCTCCTGGTGAAGGAGAGAACTGAGGGCAGAAACACACACACACACAACCAGACGCACACACACACACACACAACCAGACGCGCACACACACAACCAGACACATACACACACACACAACCAGACACACACACAGAACCAGACAAACACTCACGCACACACACACACAACCACACACACACACAACCAGACACACACAACCAGCCAGACACACACACACACACAACCAGCCAGACACACACACACACACACACACACAACCAGACACACAAACACACGTGCAACCAGACACACACGTGCAACAAGACACACGCAACCACACGCAACCACACACACACACACACACACACACACACACACACACACACACACACACACACACAAAAGCAACCAGACACATAAACACTTCCTACATTTCCACTGTTAAAATAACAACAGGCATAAAACCCATGTACCCACATAAGCACACACTCGGCACATTCAGCAGGCACTTGATCTCAAGCGAATCCGAACTAGTACTCAGACGAGCGCACACACACACACACACACACTTCAACACCCCCCTGCGGGAGCAAATCTGAACTAGTACTCAGACGAGCGCACACACACACACACACACACACACACACACACACACACTTCAACACCCCCCCGCGGGAGCAGTGCCCTCCCCGCCCAGTGGCTATGCTAATACTGGAGGTGCAGCTATTGCAAACTCCTGTGTTTATCCTCGCTGGCTGCTCACCAGCAACAACACGCACGCCCGATCCAGCACACTGAACTACCACGTAAAGATGAAGCTACTGTAGCACAGGAATACCAACTGCTGCTACACACCACCAGACCACCGAAGGCAGAGGACCCCCTCACCCTGCTAAACCCCTTCCCCCTGTCACAGCTCCCTACCTCGCTCTGCCCCTCACTCCCTCTCCCTCTCCTCCATCACCCCCCTCTCGCCTTTTCACCCTATCCTCCCCTCTGCCCACCATCTCCCTCTCTCTTTCACGCCTCCCCTCTTATTTCCTCTTTCTTTCTCTCTTATCCATCCACCAATCGAGTGTGTGTGTGTGTCTGTGTGTGTGTGTGTGTGTGTGTGTGTGTGTGTGTGGGAGGGGGGGAAGGAAGGGGGGGGGGGGGGACTGGAAGCTGGAGAGTCTATCATCCATCTAGTTCAGCCGCAAGTCCACTAATTGATTGTGTAATGTGTGTGTGGGTGTGTGTCTGATGTGAGCAGTCCTATAGACGAGATGGGAGGACCCCCTGGGCTGCTAATCACATTCCAGGGCCTTAACAGCACTGGATCAATCGTCGCATGCGTCACGCACGCACGCACGCACACGCGCACACACACACACGCGCACATACACGGATAACAGCCACACTCACTGACAAGCAGTTGCACCCAACAAACACAATGACTCTTGAATACGTACACAGATACACAGTCCATACCCGCAGACAGAAGCAGCAGGGTGCCTCAGAAAATCAAAAAGCATGAAAAGTGAGTTTTCCATCGACTTCCCTTGCGAGTACACACACACACACAGACACACAGACACACACACACACACACACACATCCAGCAGGAGCAGGCGGTGGGAGAATGGATGGGTAAAGCATCTCGACAGTAGCGGGGAGCTGCCTTAGGAGTGTGTGTGTGAGTGTGTGTGTGTGTGCGGGGTAGATGTGTGTATCTGCTGGCTGGCAGATGCTGAACGCCCGGTGACAGCGGCAGAGATTAGAAAATGATGATATTTATTAGGGCCAGTTGGGGCGGCGGTGTCCACAAGCCAAGCCCTTCCTCCCAGACACCCATTTTTCATTACTGATGAAAGGAGGCAAAGATGGAGGGTATGTGTGTGTGTGTGTGTGTGTGTGTGTGTGTGTGTGTGTGGTAAGGGTTTACAGAGCCACAGTAGAGAAGACACTTTTTAAGATGTAGCTGTCTGTGTGTGACATTTTATTAGAGGAAGATGTTTCTAATTTAGCTGTGTGGCGGTGGCCGGATATGAGACACACAACAGAGCTGCCAATCAGCAGAGCGACACACACACACATAATCTTATTTACCCCTTATCATCGCACAGGAGAAAGAGGGAGAGGGCGAAAGATGAAGGGAGCAAGACTAAGATGGGTGTTGTGAGGAGAGAAGGCGGAAATATGACTGGGAAGCACATGAGTGAGAGAGAGACAGAGGGAGAGAGAGACAGAGAGAGAGAGAGAGAGAGAGGGAGAGAGAGAGAGACAGGGAGAGAGAGAGAGACAGAGAGAGAGACAGAGAGAGAGAGAGACAGAGAGAGAGAGAGAGACAGAGAGAGAGAGAGACAGAGAGAGAGAGAGAGAGAGAGAGAGAGAGACAGAGAGAGAGAGAGAGAGAGAGAGAGAGAGAGAGACAGACAGACAGACAGACAGAGAGAGAGAGACAGGGAGAGAGAGCAACAGAGCGATCAATTCTAGTAATCATATCCTACCATAGCCCGACTACTGTCTGCGTTTAATAGCCAGAGCTAATAGCCCTTTCTTGTCCTTACTCAGACTGTGTGTGTGTGTGTGTGTGTATGTGTGTGTGTGTGTGTGTGTGTGTGTGTGTGTGTCTCCAGCAGCAGACAACAGCTCTGCTGTCTGAAAGGAATCATCAGCCAGGAGGAGGAGGAGGATGATGAAGGAATCTGCTGGCCCTGGTCTTGTCCTCCAAGAATGACTCACCCTTTCACTGACTCTCTATCACACACTCTGTAGAAGGGCGAGGGAGGGAGGGAGGCAGAGCAAAGATTACCGTTTAAAACCCAATCTCACGGCTCTATCCTTCCCCACTGATAATCTGCACTGTGAGTTCAGTCAGTTTACCATTTTTTGGATTTAATAGTCTGGGAAGTCCGATCCTTATCAGTCTACAGCACCGGGAGAAAGGCAAGTGTGAAAAACACTCATAATCGATTGTCAAGTGTCAAACAGGGAGGGGGCTGGAGTCTCTTTGGTGACAGTGGGTGTGCAGAACTAAAGAGGACTGGAACCAGCCTGAATAGTCCTGCTGCTCAGCATCTGGGACAAAATCGTCAAAAGCAGAACTGCAACAGTCAGAATATCCATAACCCTGACTCCATCAAAGCTGGCGGGCCTAGATTTGCGCCTAAAGTGAGGAAAATATATAGATATAAGCCTCAGTAAGCACACAATTATCACAGTGGACACACACTTAGGCAAATGCGAAAGGTCACACACTATTGGAAGTTGTTTGCATTTGTTACTGAGCACAGTTGTCAAGAAGGCACACACGATGCAAAAACACAGTACTGTCTGGTGAGGTCTGGGGGTGGAGCCTGTTTTTGGGTTTTGTTCATTCTGCTTCCCTCAAGTATGTTCATAAAGATATTAACCTGAAGTTGGAAAGGAGGGAGAGATGAGGCAAACAGAGATAGGAAGGGGAAGACTAGAAAATAACAGAGAGACAGAGAGAGAGAGAGAGAGAGAGAGAGAGAAAGAGAGAGAGACAGAGAAAGAGAGAGGGGGAGAGAGAGAGAGAGAAAGAGAGAGGGGGAGAGAGAGAGAGAAAGAGAAAGAGAGAGGGGGGAACCCCCAGAGGGAAGAAGAAGAAGTAAAATGAAGAACAGGAAACATTAAAGAGTAGAGAATGTGCTCTCAGTGAATTCCAGACGAGCGAGAACATAAATGTTGGCTGGGGAGTGAGGCTGGGGAGAGAGGCTGGGGAGGGGGCTGGGGAGTGAGGCTGGGGAGTGAGGCTGGGGAAGGGGCTGGGGAGAGAGGCTGGGGAGGGGGCTGGGGAGTGGGGCTGGGGAGGGGGCTGGGAAGGGGACTGGGGAGTGAGGCTGGGGAGAGAGGCTGAGGAGGGGGCTGGGGAGGGGGCTGGGGGAGTGAGGCTGGGGAGAGAGGCTGGGGAGGGGGCTGGGGAGGGGGCTGAGGAGAGGGGCTGGGGAGTGAGGCTATCTCCTCTCTCTCACTTGGCAGATCTGCAGCTCTGGAGAGCCCGAGCTGAGTTTACAACTTAACACACACACACACACACACACACACACACACACACACACGGCCACTTGATAACAGCTGGGTGCCAACTGGAGCAATTGGCCTTTAAAAGTCTTAGCTGCAGGGCTCAACAGTAGCCACCCGACATCACCACAGCTAGGCTACACTCTCGCTCTGCCTGCTGCTACACCTCTGGGCTACACAGGACATTAAAAAAACAATGGGTGTTTTGAGTTTATGGTGAACTGTACACCGTGTGTGTGTGTGTGTGTGTGTGTGTGTGTGTTTCTGAAAGTGTGTGGGTGAGCGTGTGAACGTGCTTTTTGTCCTACAGTCCTACAATCACAGGCTTACGGATGGTGTTAGCAAGTTACTGAGTATGTGAGGGGGTGTGTTGTGGAGTTGCAGTTTTAGCTGTAAAATGTCCTCTGATGCTGCGTGCCGTTTGTTGACAGGTGGGTGACTGGAGCAGGGGTGACTTGGAGGACTTTGGACTTTAATGGCGGCTGTCTCTGGAAGACACTGCCAGCTCCTCCACACGTCCTCTCAATTATAAAAGAGAGGACAGACGGATGAAGGGAAGGAGGGAGGGAGAGAGAGAGAGAGAGAGAGAGAGAGACACACACACACAGGGGAAAGGCTCCCAGAGCTACAGATGTTCTGGCAGCTTACACACACACGCACACACACAGACACAAACAGTGAATTCTAAAGGGGCATCTGTTGAAACCTGTAGTGTTGTTCTTGTGTTGCTGTTCTTGCCCTGGAAATCGAGTTAAATAAGCTGCCATCAAATGTTCCGTGTGCATGTGTTCAAACACAGCGCCCGGTGCCATTCCAGGCTGGGTGTTTTCCATGGAAGCAATCTGAAGAACAGTCTGTCCAATACCAAACAAAACAGGCACTGCCCCCAGACTCACCCTGTCACCACACAACCCTGATGTCTTCATCAAGCAGCCCGGGACAATGGGTGACCTTTGAACCCACGACCCCAGGGTCTTCCTTTATTGACTGTCATCATTCCGCCCAAGCTACTTCCCCAATAGTCCATTATGTCATAACCCCTTGCTGCTCCCTCCACTGTTATAGGCCACGACTGGGCCAGTATGGGTGCACACATGCCACTCTAGCTCTGACAGCCACAACGCAGGCATATATATGGACACACACACATCTATCTCGCTCAGGGGATGGGAGGCAGAAAGAGAGACCAACAGTGAGAGAGAGAGAGAGAGAGAGAGAGAGAGAGAGAGAAAGCAACAATAAGCGTGGGAGACAGCGAGCGAGAAAGAGGAGAAGATAAAGGAAGAAGAGATAAAGAAAGCTAATCTACAAAGGAAAGCCACTAATGACGGCTCCTTGAGCCAGACCTTGAGAGCACTCTCTCTCCCTCTGTCCCCTTGAAGACTGAGGCCTATTGATCCAGAGCCAGACAGCCTTCCTCAGACGGAATTGTGCGGCTGACTCGCAATAATAAGAGTATGGAGGCCATGTCAGTGCAAAGGCCCTTGGGGACTCTGGAGTTGGTTCAGTGTAGGGATGCACCGATTGCCAAATTCTGGGCCGATGCCGATACCGATACCAATGTTTAAAATAACAATAAAATAACAATCCGGCCGATGGCCGATGTTAATTTTTTTATTCCCCCTTTTGTGCCAGGGAAACAAAGAAATTAAGTTTTTGGTTCCAAAACGCAGATTTTGATTTCACTTTAATTTGAAAGTAAACTACACGTGCGTTTGCAGCGTTACGTCACAGATCTTCTCCGAATCTGCAGCTGGGTAGGCTACGTTTTGCAACAAAAAAAGCCATAATTGTTGCGACATAACATCGGCCACTACCATCGGTGAATGTTTTTATTTGCTGATGGGCCGATGGCAGTCAACAAGGCCGATGCCGATGTTCGGCCGATGCATCGGTGCATCCCTACTTATACCAGCTCTGTGGCCTAGTGGTAGAGTGTTCGCCCAGAGAGGTTGTGGGTTCGATCCCCGGCCGAGTCATACCAAAGACAAAAAAAAATGGGACACATTGCCTCCCTGCTTGGCACTCAGCATCAAGGGTTGGAATTGGGGGGCTACATCACCAAATGATTCCCGAGCGCGGCACCGCTGCTGCTCACCGCTCCCCCAGGGGATGATGGGTCAAATGCGGAGAACAAAGTGTATAAGAGTTGAATTATAACCTCAGAGGAAAGAGTAGTCCTTCCATCACTGACTCCAGCAGTTTCAAAGACAGCCTAGTTTTAGAGTGAGGAGGAGTGCTGTGGGGTTGGGAGAGCCTGTGATATCGGGTGGCTGTAGAGGAAGTGTGTCCAGACGTGGTGTTGCCCTCCAGGCAGGGAGAGGCAATGGTGGGAGGGACTTCCTGTGTGGACACCCCCAGGGGTCAAGGGTCAAAGCCCAGAGCCCAGGGTGGAGAGCAGGTGTGCATATCAAAGACTGAGGAGCACCGAGAACCAACAAAACGACTCCGTCATCCCTTCAAAGACAGCAGACAGCCTGCTAAGCTACATTATGGAAACCCAAGCATCGGAAGGGAACCAATTATATCTAAGCAACCATTATCTATTATACTTCAAAAATAGAAGTTCATCCACTGTTAATGGTCGCCCATTTACCCAGAAGCCCCGCGGCGCTGGGACCTACCAGCCGTCTAACCGGGATACGCGGAAGACGCTCTCCGACAGTCGTTCGTTAGCGCCGCATTACTGTATAAACCGAGTACGCCTCTGAGAGAGAGAGAGAGTGAGCTTCACACTTCTGGATCCTTCTGAACGCCACTGAGCGGCTTTAACAGAGCCCTTCCAGAACCACAGAGTATGACAGCCGGGTTCATCCTTCCGTCTGTCCAAAACGCCGTCGTGTTCCCGAGGCAATCATGGCGAGGGAGCCGCGCATCGTGGCGCCTGGTGCTGCCGTGTAGCTGAATGACATTGAGAGCTGATGAGCGAGCGGTGAAACGTCTCGCCGTCTGGAACATTCCGAGGGACAATTATCTAGATAAGATGCATAAACGTGTCCAAGGTTTTAGGGTCGCTTGCTTCTGTATAGACCTTATGGTCACATGAAGAGCACGACGCGATGCTTATATAGGACATCACAGAACTGCCATTAACGGTAATAATACAGCATGCAAAGGCATGAGCACGCACACAGGCTTATGTACTGCATACAGTAATGAGTAGGCTATTACCTCTCTCCCCAAAGAGGCTCCATGCTATAGACGCACGCATGCACAAACACACACACACACACACACACACACACACACACACACACACACACAGACACAGACACAGACACAGACACAGACACAGACACACACACACACACACACTGACACAGACACACACACACACACACACACACACACACACACACACACACACACACACACACACACACACACACACTAAATCAACAGGCCAGAGCCAGGTCTGCTGGCAGCCGAGAGGTCATTTGGAGGAAAGATGAGATAGGGATCAGGAGGAAATGGTGGAGGAAGAGATAGAGAGAGAGAGAGAGAGAGAGATAGAGGTAAAGATAAATGATCATGGAGGTTACGGAGTCACATCTGTCGGCGACAGCGACAGGCCCACTCAGGAAGCGCGTCCAGCTGCTCTGAAAGAGACCTGCCACTTCACACCGCCACAGGCCAAGCACACAGACGGACGGCCTCTGATAAGGAGCCATCGTAAACACACACACACACACACACACACACACACACACACAATAAACACAAACGCACACTCTCTCTCAGACAGACACACACACACCTACTATATCTGAAGGTCCCAGTATAGAAGCAGTCTTCCCCCGTCATAAACTGTCACAAATGCAAAAAACGATTCATTTAGGGCCTTTCATCAAAAATTACATTTCTCATTCGTAAACAAAGACACAATAACAAATGATGCTCTATGAGGAAATGAATGATGTTCTTTTCTTGTATTATGAATGTCCTGATTCCACATGAAGGGTTACGCAATTGTCCTATATAAAAGAGGCGGAAGACAGGTAGCACATGGTGTCTGTGTGTGTGTGAAGCGCATGGTGTGTGTATGTGAGCATGTGTATGGAGCGCATGGTGTGTGTGTGTGTGAGTACATGTATGGGGCGCATGGTGTGTGTGTGTGTGAGTGTGGAGCGCATGGTGTGTGTGTGACTGTGGAGCGCATGGTGTGTGTGTGTGTGAGTATGTTTGTGGAGCGCATGGTGTGTGTGTGACTGAGTATGTGTGTGGAGCGCATGGTGTCTGTGTGTGTGAGTATGTGTGTGTGTGTGTGTGAGTATGTGTGTGGAGCGCATGGTGTGTGTGTGTGTGCTTGCATCTTAGGGAAGGCAGTCACTCACTTTGACATTACCTTGACCTACTGAAACCAGAGACCCTCCTGCAGAGAGCAGATAATCTTTATTTACCTGGGGTGTGTAAATGTGTGTGTGTGTGCACGTGTGTGTTTGCATGCGTGCTATGCAGTGGAGGAGAGGAGATTGTGATGAGGCCGGTCAAAGCCTGCTTCCCTGTGCTCAAATCCTGCTAAATCCGCTGGTTTATTACACATCAGAGAGACGGCAGCAGAGGTGTCTGAATACCAGTCAACACCTCTGGGACCACAGGTGAGCATCTAAAGTTTTAGAAATAAAGGTTATTGTAAAGTTGTGAGAAGAATCGCCAGGCTGTCATCCCTATGGAAAAGCCGACAGCCTCAGAGCCGTTCTCTCTTCATAAAACAGCAGGGCGGACCTGAGCCTCAGCCTGATGCTTGATGCTAGACCCCCCACGCCGCAGCCAGCGTGATTCTGAAGGGGTAGCAGCTCCAGTACTGTGGTTAAGTAAGACTGCTGGGGGAATGCTAGCCGGCCCCAAGCTAACGCTAACTCTGCAAGTCAGTGAGGGGCAGGCCCAGAGAAACCCCCATCACGTGGGATAGCGTGGCAGTGGAGGCTAGGAGCTATCTAGCCGCTCATGCCGGAGGCCAAACGCAGGTTTTAGCCTAAAGGTTGAGGTAGTGTAAGGAGTGGCCTGGGAGATGGGTGGATGGATGAGGGGGAGGAGAAAGGAGGGAAGGAGGGAGGGATCCTCCTCAGGGTTGTTCTCTCCCCAATGGACTGCAGTATGTATTTAATAATGACCAAACAAGGCCTGGCGCTTCACAAGGCAGATTAGTGATAATCTGCTTTAATGCATCAGGATGAAACAAGGGAATTGGGGGGGGAAAGGGGGGGGGGGGGGGGTAGAATAAAAGAATAGGAGAGAGACAGAGAGAGAAAAGGCTCCTCTAATCTTTGCCAAGCAAATTGGAATGCTTAACAAACTCCTACCGTCCTTGTACTGTAACGACATATCTTAATTAAACTGACTGCACAGTAAAATACGCACATAAACTAGTGATCAGATAGCAGTTAGAAGAGAAGGGCTTTAATGAAAGAGGGAGGAGTGACGGAGGACGGGAGAAGAGAAGAGAGGAGAGGAGAAAAAAGGAGACGAGAGAGAAGAGAGGAGATGAGAGAGAGAAGAGAGGAGATGAGAGAGAGAAAAGAGGAGAGAGAAGAGAGGACAGATAGAGAGAAGAGAGAGATGAGAGAGAGAAAAGAGCGGAGAAGAGAGGACAGATAGAGAGAAGAGAGAGATGAGAGGAGAAGAGAGGGATATAGCAAATAAAGCTTTGCCTTTGATGCGTGAAGCTTTCCGGGGGTGGTGGTGGTGGGTGGAACATGCTTGGCGCCGGGGGGCAGAGTGGGTGATGCTCAGCTACGTGCGTGTGTGTGTGTGTGTGTGTGCGTGTGTGTGTGTGTTTGTTTGTTTCTATGCGTCATGTGTGTGAGTGCGTGTTCCTCCTGCGTGATGGAGCACTGTGGAGAATTGACCTGGTTGAATATCAAATCAAAAAATCATCCTCCGGATGCGTGCGCAGAGGCGGTCGAACGCACCGCGGCCCCCCCCCCCCCCTGCCCAGAAACGCTCTACGCTGGAGACGCATACCGCCTTCCCGCTGAGAGATCCTGTATCTGGACTGGAGCGAACGTGTTCAGACATCGCTACGTGAGGCTCGCGCACACGCGCACACACACATGCACACACCAGGTCCCTGAAATCAGTTCCTACTTTGGGAAACAGGCGATCGATTGTTATACTCCTCCATCTCAAATTGATGAACAAATTCACTTAGACTGATGGACTGTTGTTAAGAAAAACGATGTGTGTGTGTCCATGTGTGTGAGAGAGAGGTAGATAAAAATAGAGAGAAGGGTGTGGGGGATTAAACAGAAGATGTCTGCTCTACCCAGACTCCCTTGTCTGTGTCATTTCCTCCATGCAGCTGGAGATGCTGAGCCCCCCCCCCCCCCACACACACACACACACGCGTGCGTAGACACAGGCTGGCCAGCTGTCTGTCAGATCACATCAAAGGAGAGGAGCTCCCTTTGAGACACAGCGGTTCTGGGAGAATAAACCATCTTCGTCATCAGAGCAATGCTCATCTGTCTCTGTGATATGCGCAAGCCCACACACAAACACACACACACAAACACACACACACACACACACGCCTTACTGTATCCATGTGAACAACACTGTGTAAGGAGATGGAGAGAAGAAGTGGGAGAGAGAGAGAAGGAGGAGAGGAGCGCTCAGCGCTGTAGTCATGGCTAATTCCTGTTGCTGTGAACGGAGGAACACAAGACACGCTGGCTGGACCCCCTTGTTTACTTGTTTACTCCACGTGTCTCATTAAAGCACTCGGCATGTTCAGGCTACGGATCCCACCACAGCCGACCACACTTCCAACTACGCCTTAACACTGCTGCTCTCTTCACCACACCACATCTCTACTTCTCTTTACTTCCTGTTTGAATCTGAATAACCTCGCCCTCTTTTTCTTTGTTCCCTCCTCCCTTCCTTCCCTTCCTTCCTTCCTTCCGTCCTTCCTTCCTTCCTTCCTTCCATGCCTCGTCTTCTCTCTGTCTCTCTCCCTCCCTTCACGCGTCAAACCTCACGCACACCAGGCGTGACGGGGGAGGCAAGACGATGATGTCGGACTCCTCCGAGCCCTGAGATCAAAGCGAGGAGGTCCTCTGTAGCTGGAGGGGAGGGGGGGGGGGGGGGGGATCATCTGAGAGGAGTCGCTGTCTTTCTACATGAGTACGGCGTGGGGATATGAGAGAGGGGGAGGGAAGCCGAGAGGTCGAGAGAGTGAGAGAAAAAAGGTTGAGCGATTGAGAGAGAGAGAAGTACGTGAGATTCAGACAGTGAAGGAGAGAGAGAGAAAGAGAGAGAGAAGTAGGTGAGATTCAGACAGTGAAGGAGAGAGAGAGAGAAAGAGAGAGAGAAGTAGGTGAGATTCAGACAGTGAAGGAGAGAGAGAGAGAGAAAGAGAGAGAGAAGTACGTGAGATTCAGACAGTGAAGGAGAGAGAGAGAGAGAGAGAAAGAGAGAGAGGCATAAGGATATAGGATCAGTGACGATGTGTGAGAGAGTGAATCATAATAATGAATTGCACAGTGAGAGTCCACGGGGATAACAATTAGAAATGGCGATATGGCAGGCGGGTGCGTACAGAAGACGCAAGAGTCTTTATTGGCTCCTCAGGGAGGACATGAGACTTATTTCTCTGCTTTTATCAGACCCTTTGAGGATTAAAAGGGAAGTTCTAATGACTGTGTGGATGGTTTAAATGCGGAGGCTTGGGTCCAGTCGGGTGGAAAGTGGTGTTGGTTTTTAACAGCTTCTCCTCATCTCTGAGCAGACTCAGACTGACACCGCAGAGGGACGCACTCGCGCACACACACTTTTCGGTAACAGTCCGATTTAATCTTGAGAGGGAACTACAAGCTTGTCTGTCCGTTCCGCTTGTGTAGCTGCACGCTGATTAAAGCAGGCCTGGCCAGACCAGAAGCAGATCACCCTCGAGTGGAATACTCTAGAGTTCCCTACCAGTCAGTCCCCATTAGAGATGCAGAGTGAATGGTAGTTCATATTTGCTAGCTCATACTTGCCTGTGTAAGTGAAAGGTACTGTAATGCTAACTGATATTTACCTGTGTGAGTGAATGGTACTGTAATGCTAACTGATATTTACCTGTGTGAGTGAATGGTACTGTAATGCTAGCTGATATTTACCCGTGTGAGTGAATGGTACTGTAATGCTAACTGATATTTACCTGTGTGAGTGAATGGTACTGTAATGCTAACTGATATTTACCTGTGTGAGTGAATGGTACTGTAATGCTAGCTGATATTTACCTGTGTGAGTGAATGGTACTGCAATGTTAGCTGATATTTACCTGTGTGAGTGAATGGTACTGTAATGCTAGCTGATATTTACCTGTGTGAGTGAATGGTACTGTAATGCTAACTGATATTTACCTGTGTGAGTGAATGGTACTGTAATGCAAATTAATATTTACCTTTATGAGGAATTAAAGCCTTCTATACAATTAGCATACATGTATAAAACTTGTCTGCTTGTCCACTTGACTTTTTTATACATCAAGAGGTGTTGCTGTTCTGATTAAAATTAAAGTAATTGACGACACACTCTTTGTGTCTGACCAGTTAACTGGTCATATGTGTATTCTCCCCATCTCTATTGTTACCGCTAAGTGATTTTTAACTGATGGTTAAAGCAGCAGCTGTTTAAGCCCCAGAGGTTGAAGTTGCAAAACCCATCTGAGCTGCTGATGTGCCTGGACTAGAGAGCCTTCCGCCTGCCTGCGCTACCCTCCTGGGATAAAACACCTCTCTTTCTCGTCCCTTCTCCCTCACTCTCTCTTTCTCTCTCTCTCTCTAATACCAACCGCTCCCTCACTCCCTCCTCTTAGAATAGACCCTGGGCTGTGAGAAGAGGAGCAATGCCATGTGCTGAGACAGCTCTCAAACTGCGGCTGGGCTGTATTCGACTGTGAGAGCTGCTGCGTGGGCTCTGGGAGAGATGGGGGGGTTGATGGATGAGGGGGGAGAGAGAGACGAGAGAGAGTGATAAATAGAACATTCAATATAGTTATGCAGATGAAGATACAGGTCTGTAAATGCTAGCCCTCAGGGGGCTGGCTGATTGAGCTCGGCAACGCTGGCATTTAGCTGCCTGCTTCATCTGCTCGCGCGCACATGCACACGCACGCACACCTTCTTTATGGTAAGATCCATTTGTAAGACTCTTCATAGCTGGAGCCTATGTGAAGCAGCCCCACCATAAATATGAAGGCAGCAGAAAAACTAAGACATGTCTGTTTGTGTGTCATTAGCCAGGCAGGTCACGGCAGATGGGGTGAGGGGGGGGGGGGAGACGGGGGAGACAGCAATTTGATAAAGACATTCTGCGAGGGGATGTGGCATTAAATTAACACTAATTACAGGGAAATTGATTGCACTGAGT
Organism: Borostomias antarcticus; assembly: GCF_949987555.1. NCBI lineage: Eukaryota > Metazoa > Chordata > Actinopteri > Stomiiformes > Stomiidae > Borostomias > Borostomias antarcticus. The sequence goes on from NC_140258.1 coordinate 9,672,841, forward strand.
GCATTTTTTCCCTGTGTCCCAGGGTTGCCATTAGTCTTTGTCTTGACAGGCTCCCTGTGTGCGTGTGTGTATGTGTGTGTGTGCGTGTGTGTGTATGCGTGTGCACGACAACAACGGCAAGGGGCCCCGACTACAGTATGAATGGGTGCTGACAGGTGCATCGTTCTCACACTCCATGGCGTTGATGACACAAAAAGGATGGTGCGTTCAGAGCCATTGTTACAGGGCTGCTTCCCTGATGTAAGTGGAGCTGGAGACAGAGGTGGCTCTAATGGCTTCAGCTGCTGATAACAGAGGACAAAGAGAGAGGGAGTGGAGAGATGGAGAGAAACGGAAAGAGAGAGATGGAGAAACAGAGGAAGGGAGATGGAGGGAGAGAGAGAGAGAGAGAGAGGAGAAAAGAGAGAGAGAGAGAGAGAGAGATCGGGGAGAGAGGAGAAAAGAGAGAGAGAGAGAGAGAGAGAGAGAGATGGGAGAGAGAGAGATCGGGGAGAGAGGAGGAAAGAGAGAGAGAGAGAGATGGGAGAGAGAGATCGGGGAGAGAGGAGGAAAGAGAGAGAGAGAGAGAGAGAGAGAGAGAGAGGGAGAGAGATCAGGGAGAGAGGAGAAAAGAGAGAGAGAGAGAGAGAGAGATCGGGAGAGAGAGAGATCGGGGAGAGAGGAGAAAAGAAAGAGAGAGAGAGAGAGAGAGAGAGAGAGAGAGATCGGGGAGAGAGGAGAAAAGAGAGAGAGAGAGAGATGGGAGAGAGAGAGATCGGGGAGAGAGGAGAAAAGAGAGAGAGAGAGAGAGAGGGAGAGAGAGATCGGGGAGAGAGAGAGAGAGAGAGAGAGAGAGAGAGAGAGAGACGGGGCGGCTGTAGCTCAGGAGGTAGAGCTAATGATCTAATGATCCCAGGATCAGCAGTTGGAATCGTGGCTCCTCCTGACAACATGTCCAAGTGTCCTTGGGAAAGACACTGAACCCCAAATTGCTCCCAATGAGCAGGCTAGCACCTTACATGGCAGCTGCCGCCATTTGTGTGTGTATGTGTGTGTGAATGAGAGGCCTTCATTGTAATGGATCAAAGTGCTATATAAGTGCAGTCCATTCACCATTTACAGAGAGAGAGAGAGAGAGAGAGAGAGAGAGAGAGAGAGAGAGAGAGAGAGAGAGAGAGAGAGAGGGAGAAGGGTAGATAGACTGAACAGACCTTTGTGACTGTGTGAGGAACATACTGTAAGGCCAGATGGTTGAGTGAGATTGAAGAGGTTGTGTGTGTGTGTGTGTGTGTGTGTGTGTGTGTGTGTGTGTGTGTGTGTGTGTGTGTGTGCGCGTGCGTGCGCCTGGTTAGAGCTGGTTAGTGTGGAGGATGGATGGGGCTGCTGTGCCCGCATGCGTGTCCTCCTGGTGTGGTCAGCGATGGGCAAGGCTGGCATCACCTGGGGGCTCAGGATTAATGGACTCTGCACTGTGAGCCTTGTCACCTCTCCATCTGCTGCCCTGTCCCTGCCACATTGGGCACAGCAGGCAGATAGCGCTACCAGCCACACACACACACACACACACACACACACACACGCTACCAGCCACACACACACACACACACACACACACACACACACACACACACACACACACACACACACAATCTCAACTGCTCTCTCTCTCTCACAGACACACACACACACACATACACAGCAGAGAGCTCCCTCCCTCACCCCTAGTCTCTCCACACCCCCACAGTCTGGCGCTATTACTGACTCACTGCACCTGTCAGAGTCCCTCGGCTCTCTGCAGCCGGCCCAGTCTTCCACATCAACCCCCTCCCCAGTCTCTCAGCTCCATAGCCCCCGTACACAACAACAAACACACGCATGCATGCACACACGGACGATGCACACTGGTCGCGCTGGTCCAGGTTCACAGCCCCCCCCCCCACCCCCCCTGGGCTGGGCAGCGAGAGGGAGGGAGGGAGGGATGGAGTCGAGCGTCGAGAGAGGGCAAAGAGGAGATGGAACGGGGATGAGAGAGAGGATGGCGAGAGAGAGAGGGAAAGCGAAGAAGAGGACAGTTAGGGGGCGACTTGCGGGGGCACACAAATGAAAACGAGATTGAAAAGTGAGGGAGACCAGAAGGGAAGTGAATGATAGTGAATGCTTCTAAACACATGTAATTTACCTGCTTCCATAACAACAGTGTGTGGAGGCCTACTGCCCCCGCTTACACCAAATGACCTCTTTCTAAATTATTCTACTATTATTATTATTATTATTAAGCTTGACCAGGGCTGTCTGGTCAATTCCATTTATACAGCACTGACATGAATACATGTATACATTACATATCCAATTTTAATATCTGGGTTCTAGAATATTTCAAAATAGAACGCTGGGTTAGCCTCTGCAGGCAAGAAAACCCAGCTCTACGCTAATGCTTCTGTACAGCTGCTAGCCTACTGGTGAAACAGCAGCGCTAGCTGATAGAGATGCTGGCTGTGCCATGCTATGCTCTGTCACTCCCGTGATGACAATCTGGAGGGGCTGGAGCTGTCGCGTTAGCGGGTTAGCCTGGCTCTAAAGCGCCGCACGGAGGGCGGAGGAGAATCACGTCATCAGCGTCTCTCTCTCCCCCCCCGCGTCGCTCACGCACCCCGCCTCCGGGCGACACCCACGGGAGAACGTGCACACGTCTGGCACAGGACAGGTCCTGACGGCGACGGCGTACCACAAGCAACGTGTGATTGGACCGGAGGAGGCAGGACTAGGGATGCACCGATGACCATTGACTGCCATCAGCCCATCGGCAAATAAAATGACATTCACCGATGGTAGTGGCCGATGTTATGGCTTTTTTTTGTTGCAAAACGTAGCCTACCCAGCTGCAGATTCGGAGAAGATCCGTGACGTGACGCTGCAAACGCACGTGTAGTTTGCTTTCAAATTAAAGTGAAATAAAAATGTCGGCCGTGTGGGGATATTTCACCATCTCAGACAAAGATATGCGCTATGCAACTTGTAAAACTTGTTCAAGTGACATTTCAAGAGGAGGTACTACAGCCAAGGATTTTAACACATCAAATCTAACTGGCCATTTGAAAAGCAGGCATAATTTCTTTGTTTCCCTGGCACAAAAGAGGGAATAAAAATAAAATAAAATAAATATCAGTCATCGGCCGGATTGTTATTTTAAACATAAACAATTTTGCAATCGTCCCTAGGCAGGACGTGTCAGGCTGAGGACGAGACAGGCGTGTCCTGCAGGTACGGGGATGGCCAGTCAGACAGACTGTCCCCAGTCCCTCACACCTGAGGGGGCTGGACACAACATACAAACAGACACATGCCTCGGTGTCGCGACAGTCAACGCAGAGGGACGAGACAGAGACAGACTGTTGGATCCTCGCATAAACAACATCCCTGGCATGGTTCTGGCTCTCATCTGATGTTGAGGTAGTTCTCTCAACGCTGACGGGTGCTTGTCCCTCTCAAGTCTGTACAGGGAAATGCACTCAGCAGTGTGTGTGTGTGTGTGTGTGTGTGTGTGTGTGTGTTTTTTGTTAGTGGAGTGTCTTACGCAGGCTAGGTATTTAAGTGGTTTCATAAGAACCCGAGGAGCATGCTGGAAGGTGTGTGTGTGCGATATGCGATATGCCAAGTACATGCGAGTCGGCAAGTGCGAACACGCCTGTCTCTCCGCGTCATGTACTTACACTTCTCATTTCAGGAATAATGCGTGTCGGGAGGGAACGTGGACAGGTTTGTTTGCGGATGTATTCGGGTGGTTAATGTGCGCGCGCGAGTCTATAAAAAGCCAGAGGAGCGTGTGGTGGCTTGTCAGGATCAATGTGCTTTTCCTCTCTTCAAACGGCCCCCGCCTGCCACCCCTCCCTTCCTCCCTCCCTCCCTCCCCTACCGCTCCCTCTACATCTCTCCACCTCACTCACCCTTTCTCTCCCTCACCTCTTTCCATTTCACCCACCTCCCCTTCTACCTCCGCCCCGTCTTTCTACCCCTCCCTCCCTCCCTCCCTCCCTCCCTCTCGAGCCGTCCGTCTGAGAAGCGGCCCTGTACCAGACAGTCGTCCTGACCGCTACCTGATGTGAGCACCACAGTACCGCGCCATGGACCAGAAAAAAAGATGGCTCGCCCGGGCTTTTTTTTATCCCCCCCCACCTCCCTCTCTCCCAGTTCTCTCTCTCATTCCTTCCGTCCCACGCCCCCTTTCCTCAAGGAACTACCGTTCCCCATCAGTCCCCTCCCCCTCCCGTCTCTCTCGCTCAGTCTTCTCGCTCCTCTGGGCGTCTCTCTCTCTCCGCTCCGTTACCTCCTCGTGCTCTCCTGCGTCCTCCTCCTCTCCTGCCGCTTGTCAGTTTATTACTCCCACGTTCCTCCTTCCTGGTGGAGATGGATCCCTGGCATTCCAGTAGACAATTAAGCCTGAGAGGGGCGTGTGGGGGGGGGGGAGCTCATTAAAGATGGGGCCTCTCCTCTCCACCAACCCGCAATCTCACAGCCCCCGGCTCCACTGCACAGTACACACATCCTCCCTCCCTCCATTCATCCCTCTTTCCTTTCCACCCACTCCCTCTCTACCATCCCTCCTCTAATGCACCCCCCCCCCCCCCCCCGCTTTCTCATCCCTCACCTCCCCTGCTCCCTCCCTCTCTCCTACCGGTGAGGCTGCCCAGAAATGACGCACAACCTCCTGGGATTGTGGGAATGAGAGACTGGAGGAGAGGACAGAAGAGCAGAAGAGAAAGAGTGGTAATAATAGGCATGACTGAACTGAACACCTTCTCACAAGATCAAACACAGGTTGGGCATACAGTGCAAGTAAACAACAGGCAGGGAGAAAGACAGATTCCTTAACCAGAGGAACCATGGACCATTATTAAAGTATCTTATCTTATTGTATTATGACAACTGGATGAGGCCAAGCCCGGGTTATAATTGGGGCACATTGGGCACGTACCCAGGGGCCCGTGGCGGCCAAGGGCCCTTTAAGATGCCAGTTTTTTTTGTTTTTTTGTGTGATTTTTTTGTTGTTGTCGGGCTCTTCATATACCAATTTAAATCTGTTTTCAAAAACTTTGTGACACTGGTAAATTAAATAATAATACATAATCAAAAATATGTTCAAAAAAAGATCTGAGTGTGTCATCATTAGCGTGACGCTGGCACGGCGCCTGCTTGAGCAGCGCAGCAGGTTCAAGTTCAGGTCACATTCTGGTCAGTGGAAAGTGCACGTTAACAGAAGAAGATGGATGTAAATAAAAAGCCTTTAAGCGGAGGTGCAAAAAGGAAAAAAAAGGCAGAAAGACAAGCGGGAAGCAGGAAGTAAAACACGCTCACTCACTAACGACCGCCTCGCCAGTAAGCTTCAAAATGGGGAAAATATTACACATGAATGGATAATTTATTCCCCCTCCACCGGACTACTGTGCTTGCAAAATGTTTTCAGCACATAAAAACGCATTTGTATCAGGATTTTGTGACTGGAAACACGGCGGTGATTCAGAGGACATGGAACACTTGGAAGTGAGTGAAAGAGGGCTTCCTTTCCAGGGAGGGGACAAACTTTTAGGGTCTTCACACAATGGTGACTACCGTGGTATTCTAGAGCTGTTGTAAAGCTTTCTGTGGTGATTATGATTGTGAGCGTGATTGAGTTGAGTGAGCTGTGTATCTGTGAGTGAGCTGTGTTTGCTAACTGTACAGTAGGCCTAGCCTATATTGTGTGGATGGGTCTATTTGATCTGTTTGTGTCAGCCTTGAGTCAAGAATGTGTGTGTGTGTGTGTGTGTGTGTGTGTGTGTGTGTGTGTAAGAGAGAGAGAGACAGAGAGAGAAGGCGTTGTTCGTGTCATCAGTGCTGAAATCAACATTAGATGCTGAAATCAACATTAGATGCTGAAATCAACATTAGATGCTGAAATCAACATTAGATGCTGGTAACTGGTCAGTCTAAAATGATTTGTGAGTTAATTGGCATGGGGGTGGCGTGGTGTGGCATGGCGTGGTGTGTGAGGTGGTGACGGTGCATGCGCACTAGGGCCCTCTGAGACCTGGTGCCGAGGGGCGCCTGGGGTGCTAAAGTTTCAGAAACAAGCCAGCCACGCACATCAGCCAGGCTGGACCTGGTCCGGCCCGGTGCTGACATAGATATATGTGGGCGAAAAAAAGACCTGATGATCAAAAACTTGATAATTCAAAGAGTTGTTGACTGATACCCAGAAAGAAATTAATTGCTTTCCCCAGCCGATTCATTCCCCATGGATGTCTATAGACCAGAGAAATCATCTGGGAACCTTCATGCCGTGGGTGTGGTTACTGCCCCTTTTTGGGTGAACAACTTACAATCTGAACGGTGGCAAGTCCAAATGGGCGGCAAGTCCCAACCTGGTCCAGCCTCGTCTTCACCCAAACATCAGCCTCAGCCCCATTGGGTGTCCTCATGCATGTACTTCCTATTTACTACAATTTGATGTCGCGGTGCTCTGGGCTGAGTTTCCCAGAGGCATCGTAGCGCTACGTTCATCGTAAGCTATGGCGTTCAACATAGCGCTACGATCAACGTAGCGTTACGATGCCTCTGGGAAACTCAGCTCTGGTCTGTAAGAAAAAGTATTTTTGCCTCCAAATGCGTCATGTGATTTCCAATACCGAGCTTGGCCACTAACGTTACACCCAAAATGTCTCACATCCCAGCCCAGAGCTGCTCTTCGGGGCTTGAGAGGAACACCTGAATAACACCTGCCCCATTTACTCCCTTCAAAAACACAGCTCTCGTCTTCTACCCCAAGTTTAATCAGTGCGTGAGGGAGAGAGGCTCAGGAGGGGCCGGTGATAAAGTGCCGTCTACCTACCGGCCGTTTGGTGTTTTTTCCCGCCCCCGTCTGGAGCTCAGAAACGGTGTGTGCGCTGATTTCACCTGGCGACCCGCCAGCTCAGCTTTTCATCAGTTCGCAATCAACAACACGCTGAGAGCTCCCTGCTTTCCCCGGTCTCACCAGTGTGTGTGTGTGTGTGTGTGTGTGTGTGCGTGTGTGTGTGTAAGAAATACACAGGCACACCACATACAGGGCTTTCAGTTGATTGAGCTCTGAGGTAGCTCTACAAAACACACACACACACACACACACACACACACACACACACACACACACAGAATTACTCCCTCGTCAACTCAAATCTGAGTGGACATTAGTCTCTCACTCACTAATTGGCGCTCTGACGCAGTAACTACAGTAGTCAGAGTGCAGGGGACACTAAGCTCTGCAGCCTCTAAATCCCTTCTCCCTGCCCACTAGCCTCTAAATCCCTTCTCCCTGCCCACCAGCCCTCTCCCCGTTCCTCTCTCTATGCACTAGCCCTCTCCCCGTTCCTCTCTCTGCCCACTAGCCCTCTCCCCGTTCCTCTCTCTATGCACTAGCCCTCTCCCCGTTCCTCTCTCTATGCACTAGCCCTCTCCCCGTTCCTCTCTCTATGCACTAGCCCTCTCCCCGTTCCTCTCTCTATGCACTAGCCCTCTCCCCGTTCCTCTCTCTATGCACTAGCCCTCTCCCCGTTCCTCTCTCTATGCACTAGCCCTCTCCCCGTTCCTCTCTCTATGCACTAGCCCTCTCCCCGTTCCTCTC